>NW_024581101.1:2626605-2652636 GCF_017639235.1 Corvus kubaryi
GGCTGAGGGAGGAGGAGGAGGAGGAGGAAGGGGAGGAAGAGGAAGGGCCGGGCTGGGCCGGGCCGGGCGAGCCGGGATGTGCCTGAGGGGTCTGGCTGCCGTCACGGGGCAGCGCTGAGCCGGGCTGTGCTTCAGAGGGCCCGGTAGTCGTCACAGGAGGAGCGCTAGCGGCCTCCGTCCTCTCGGCTTCGGCCCTCCGGGCCTCAGTGCTCCCGATTCTCCTCGCCTTAGCCCTCACAGCTGCGGCTCTCGCGACTCCAGCCCTTCCCAGCACTCACGGCCACAGTGTTCCCGGCCTCAGTGGCCTCCTACCTGGCAGCGCCTGGGAAATGGAACCCCATGTGTGCCTCAAATTAAGCCGTTTTTAAGCTACTTAAGGCGTTCAGGAACCTTAGGCATCCTGTCATGGGTAGGGGGATGGATCCCACGCATATGCCGTGGAGGGGACACAGGACTGCGAGGTGGGGAAGTGTCAGCCCTCCCTGGCTCCAGGTAAACACGGCTCCAGGGAAGGGTCTCAGATTCGGGTGGCTTTAGGAGTTAAATAAAAATGTTTTCTCCCAGTGATCAGGAAATTAAAATATGATGGATACAGCACCTCTTCTGAAGGAACTAAGGGGTCAGGGTCAGTGTAGATAGTTTTAATGGAAATAAATATTTTTCCGTGGGAAGCATCCTGTGAGAGCTCCTGAAATCAGTGTCACTTTGGCAATAGGTTGCTAAAACACATCAAGTGAATTGTATTTTATCACAAGTACCTGACATTGGGTGTTAGAACTCCAGAGCCTTGGCAGTGTAAAAACCACTGTCATCATGGAATAACAAAGGACAACCTCTCCTCACGCCTGGAATACTGAGAGCTGAATCATTGTGAGTCGATGTTCTGGAAATATTAAGAATAAATTCAGTTTGAGCATATATTTATAGCAGCTGCTCAGGACTGGGTTTGCTGTGAACCACTGGCTCAGAGTTTTCCTGCTGTGCAGTCAGGATGCAGTCCTTCCTGCTGGCAGCTCCATGGGGTGCCTCCAGGCACCCAGCCAATCTGGGGAGAAGGATTTGGCGATTTGGCATTAAGCTGCTCCACATAATTCACCTGTACTCACCTGCTCCTTTATCCAGCTGTGGAAGTTGTTTTGTGCCAGGAGCTTGGATTAACTGGGTGATGTGTAGACCCTGTTTCCTCTTCATCATCCTCTAAAGTTCTTGAGTTGTCAGTGACAGTTCATAGGATCATGGAATGGTTTGGTGGAAGGGACCTTAAAGCTCATCCTGTTCCACTCCCCACCATGGGCAGGGACACCTTTCACTATCCCAGGGTGCTCCAAGCCCCATCCAGCCTGGCCTTGGACACTTCCAGGGATCCAGGGGCAGCCACAGCTTCTCTGAGCAACCTGTGCCAGGGCCTCAGCACCTTCACAATAAAGATTTCTTCCCAATATCCCACTTAGCCCTGCCCTCTGGCAGTGGGAAGCCATTTCCCCTTCTCCTTGTCCCAAGTCCCTTTCCATCTTTTTTGTAGGCTCCAAACAATTACTCCTGGAATGTTTTCAGGGCAGGTTCATTGCTTAGTTCCTCAGTGGCAGAGATGCGATGTGCCACCTCACCAAGGTGCAAATTCCAGTGGCTTCCCAATAGTAACAGCTCTCCCAGCTTCCCAGCTGGACCCTGGGGCCTTCAAAGCTGCAGAGCAGAGCTTCCTGTGAGAGACAGTGTGAAACTGCTGTTCTCAGAATAAGTTCCCAGCCAGGAAAAGCGCACACTGATCCCACTCCCCGGAGAGGTAATGTTTCTCCCACCTGTCTTCAGAGCCCAGAACTGCAAGCTCATCTTTTCATGCATGATGGGAAGGCGAAGGAGAAAACACAGATGATGTTTTATAATATGCCCTGAAAGTACAAATCCATCTTCCTGAGCTGAATAGAATTCCATGTCAGGGGAAAAACAGCCCCATAAATATTGCCCAGCGCCATGTCCTGGTGCATTCCGGTGCCAACAGCTCCTTGATATATCCGTGCTTGGGTGAGACCCCCACCTGCAGAGCTGCCTCCAGCCCTGGGATCCCCAGCACAGGAAGGACATGGAGCTGTTGGAACAATCCAGCGGAGGCGCCAAGATGATCAGAGGAATAGTGCAGCTCTGCTGTGAGGAAAGGCTGGGAAAATTGGGATTATTCAGCCTGGAGAAGAGAAGCTCCAGGGTGACCTAATTGTGGCCTTGCAGTACCTGAGGGGAGCCCACAGAGAAGATGGAGAGAGACTATATGGGCCTGGAGTGCCAGGACAAGGGGGGATGGCTTCCCACTGATAGGGGGCAGGGTTAGGTGGGATTTTGGGAAGGAATTCTTCCCTGTGAGGGTGGTGAGGCCCTGGCACAGGGTGCCCAGAGAAGCTGTGGCTGCCCCTGGATCCCCGGAAGTGTCCAAGGCCAGGTTGGACGGGGCTTGGAGCAACCTGGGATAGTGGGAGTTGTCCCTGCCCGTGGCAGGGAGTGGCACTGGATGGGCTTTAAGGTCCCTTTGAACCCAAACCATTCTGGGATTCCATGATTCTGTATTTCTTTAGGAATGTGACATTTCCTTGGCACCTTTTGGTGCCTTGCTGAATCTCTCCAGTCATGATTTGCTTTTATTTGAGCTTGGGGGTGCACCAGGCAGGATTGTTCTGTTTGGGCCTGTCTAGAGCCCGTGGGAATTTCTGCCATAACTACAAGGGGCTTTCAAAAGCCTGGGATAGAAAATGCTCCCAAAGTAAGCTTATCCATGCCTTGGCTGTGTCCTTCCTGCAGCATTCCAGCTGGGAGCCTGGCCACATGCTCCTTGCTTAGTGCTCAATCCATGACCTTGTGTCAGTGCTTGGCTCTGTGCAGTGTTGCTCCACATCGTAGCTTGGATGGATTCCTGCATCAGCAGGAGAGGAGAGCATTAGGAATGCCCCAGGTGTGTCCTGTGTGTGCTGCAGGGCACAGCTGTGCAGGAACTTGCACCAGGGGCAGGTACAACCAGCATTCCTCATTCCCAAACAGCTCCTGGGGAACTTCCCTCAGCCTGGCTGTGGCTGAACTGTGCTGCTGTGCAGTCACTCCCGAGCCTCTTCCCAACATTCCTGACTCCCTGGCACCTCAGCTTCCTCTCCCTAATGCTCTCCCAGTTGCTTCCTTATTCCCCAAGCCTGCTACAAGGGCTGTGGTCGATACCTCTTCCCACCTCTCTCAGGTTTTCCCCTCCAGGAGTCATGTCTGGTGAGTAATGCCCATCCTCTCTTTCCCCAGGAGCTCCATTTCCACACCACACGCGGATCCTGCAGCTCCGTGACTCATCTTTTTCCAGATCCTCTGCATCCAAGCAGCAGCATGCTGGGGGTGATAGTAAATCTCGGAGTGAAAGCAGGATTTTATGGATGTGCTGATTCATCTTTCCTCAGAGCAGAGCTCTGTTATGTAAATGCCAGCAGCAGCTGGTGGCAGGAGGGAGAACAGACTAATGGGCCATAGAAGGATCCAGGAGCAGAGATGCTTTAAGGAAGAAGCTGGATTGTAGCTGTTTCTTTCCATATTGCTTTATAAATAAATAAAAACGGAAGTTTTTGAGGGATTTTAGGAGTAGGAACTGATGACATTCAAATACCCATTGCTTCTCCCCGTTGGGTATTGTAGGGAGTTTTACTCTCAGTTGTAGTTGAGAGTAAAACTCAAACCCCTGTTTAATTTGTCTACAAAATTAAATGCACTTCCCCACAGTCAGCTTGTAACACCAGGTAAAGGTGTCTCTCTCATATTTTATTTATGATTATTCTGTCCTCATGAGTCAAATCCTGCTTTAGCTGTGTGTGAAAACAGGATTGTGGTTTGGCACAGCCAGAAATGTACAGTTAAAAATAAAAAAAAAAGTTTAGAGAGGAATTGTGCAGGTGTGGTGGGTTTACCTGCATTGTACCTTTCCAGTAAATGTAGATGGGAGTGCACATGCCTGAATCCAGCTGGATTTAAACACTGGAACAAATTAAGCATTTTTAGGGTTTTTTGTTTGGTTGGTTGGTTGGTTGGTTTGGTTTGGGGTTTTTTTGGTGTATTTTCTGTGCACATTTCATAGAATACCCTGAGTTGGAAGCAACCCACAAGGATTTCTATGAACATCCTGCTCATCTTGGGCCTTTCATATGGAGCTAAATGGCAAATAAGGATAGTAGTTAAATTAAATCCAAGTTTTTGTTTAACTGATTTAAAAAAAAAAAAAAAATCTGTTCAGAAGGAATTTAGGAGTTGATGCCTTGTGCTACACAGTTGTAAGGGAATATTGAAAAGTCCAAGCTTATTTTAAGATCTTTAAATACAGAAACCTCAAATTTTGGTATTGTAGTTTATTTTAAAAAAATAAATGAGATGCAAAATAATTAGCATTAATTACAGTTGCTGGAATGTAGGGCTCGTGTGTGCAAACCAACATCCTGTTTTTGCAGGACGAATCTCCAAGTTCCCACTCGTTCCTGTGGTTTTCTGCCTCGACAAGAGCTTTAATAATAACTAGATAGCTGTTAGATATTACACAAGATCTGCTCTAGGATTTTTGCTATTTTTAATAATTTAATATTTAATTTCTCTGCTGCATCATTCCAGTCATTCCTCTAGATGGTGCCAGACATCCAAGAGTTGGGTGTAACATTATCCCATGGGAAGGCAATGGAGGAACAGCCAGGACGCCACTCGCCTTTGTTTCTAAATTCTATCTTGCAATAGTTCATCTTGTTGATAAATTACTTGTTCTGGGTGATGTAAATATGATGCTTTTTCCTTTTGAGAATCCTAAAATCCATTCAGCAAAGCCTAAATTCCACCTGCCTGGAGCAGTGTCATCCCTTGCTCCATGGACTGATCCATATCTCATATTCCTTATGGCAGCCATTAGCTCGTGTGAGCTGTGATCAGTGTGTGCAGCCCTGCTGCGACTGGGAGAACTTAATCTGCCTGCTTTGCGAAGAAGTGATATTTCTGCCTATTACCTAAACATTTCTCCTTATCTCTATTTTACGCAGAAATGCCAAATCCAGCTGTGGCTGAAACACCCAGGAAAATGGGGTGTCCCTGTGTGCTCTGGGCTCTGTCAGCAGAAGGACCAAGGGAATGATGTCAGTGTCAGGTCCATCCTCAGCATCTCTGAATTCCAACTTTGTACCTCAAAGTGCCTGGAATCCCCCGAGTTTTATAGCAGCAAAATCACTACTGGGTGTAAGTGACCAGGTCGGTTTTGTTACTGTTGGTGTTACTACTGCACTCAGCACCATCCCTGTCTAAGGGCCTGATTCTGTCCCCTGGTTGGGATCAAGCCTCCTGTTCCCAACTTTTTCAGCTTCTCCTGAGATGCTGGAAAAGTTGGCTGCTGCCAGTCCAGGGGTCCCCTGCACAAGGATCTCACCACAAAAATACCACCTCATATCACTACTGGGCTAAATCAGGAACTTCAAGTCATGTTAAATATTTGTAAATAATCCTTTGATGTTTGGTTTGTGATTTTTGTAGGTTTTTTACGGCCAAATCTTGCATTTTTGGCTTCTCCTGGAGGCCTGGGCACACAGCATCCAACTGCAACTGGGAATTCATCACCTCTCTCCCTGGACATGCAAATTTTACTGGAAATCCCTCAGCTAAGTAAATATATTTAATAAAATTACATCCCTGTGTATCCCGTAGCCTTTTCCATTAAGTTTTGAAGATTTTTATGTTTTAATTACGTTTTTCACTTTACGAAAATACCAGAAATATTGGGAAGGAGTGCACCAGGGTTTTTTAGAGTGCTGCTTTTATTGAAATAAAAGGTTATAAAACAGTTTGATGTATTTTTTATATTTATTGATATCCCTAACATGCAGTCATTGTAAATAACCTCATTAATACTCTTTAAATACAGTCTTACAAAATTAATTCTCAATTACTGCATGAGGTGATGGATTAGAAAACTGTCCTGTGTAAGTTTGCCCACAGGAGTGTGAGTTTAGAATGAACTTTCACTAATCGTGGAATCCGAGGATGGGAGTTTGGAACATTTCTCAAAGTGCTGTCCCATACAGGAATTCTCTTCCCTTTTTTAAAATTTATTTAGTATAAAGCTTCTTCTCATGATCTTCAGTTTGAGATGACTTCTCCCTCTTATCCCTCATAAGGAAAAACTTTAACATGGAAACCTCCATAAATTCCTCTGCAGTAAAGTCAACCCATATTTCATTTAATTCTTATACTTCCATCATTTATTGGAGATTCATGTTCTCCTGTAGCCTTCCAGCTTTGTATCTCTCGGGAAAGTCTTTCCCCTGATGTCCTCAGGAGTTCAGATTTCAGAATCTCTTTTTATTTTTGGCCTCAAATTATTAGTGCTTGAGACATAACCTGCTAGGATATGTTTTGTGTGTCATCTTGATTTGGACAGGCCTTACATTCTTGGAAGATCCTTTAAAGTGTTTTTTTTAATAGAAGGACTAATTTAATTTAATTTCCAGTGAGGTGGTTTTCAACACTTGCAAGTTCTTGCCCTGTTGGCTATTTTCCTTTCATTTCCTCTTACACCAATAAAAGTGTATTTAGAGTTTGTGAAGTCCCCAAGTTCTGTGTGGTTGAGTTTCTGCTGGAAAACCACTGTAGGTGGGAGGTGAAGCTGTGAAGGCACATGGTGTCCATAAGGACATAGTTGTGCCATCAGTCCTTATTTCCCTGAGGTTTTCAGTGTTACCCCTGGATTATAATGGGATAAGTGTGGAATATGACTGTAAAGGTGGAAAAAAGCATCTCCTGTTCATTCTCCACATTGTCCTTGAAGTCTAAAGGATCTGGCATTTCCTACTGAGAATCCTCTTCTCTTCATGTGTTTCCTGATGTCTCTGTTCACCTTTCTCTCTCCTGCTCTGTGCAGTCAGTAGACCTCAGTCTCTTCATTTTTTTCCCTCTCTTTGCTCCTTCCTCCTGCTTGGTGACTGAGGTTGTTACAGGTAACACCTTTCAGACCTTGACTTTCTTCCAAACCCATCTTCCCATCTTGGCTTTGCTGCTGCCAATGGACTCTGCCAGTTCCCCATGCCCTTGTATTTGGGGGTTTTGTCCTTACTGACTCCAGGATGCCTCTGGAATGGCCAAGGAACATTTCCATGGGAGACACGGTGTCTCCTGAAATGGGACATGGAAGAATCCCATTGAGAGTGACGCTGACCTCTTGGTGCAGGTGTCGAGCAGATATTGGAGAAATCCTGGGAGCTGAGCACTGAGGGAGGGATTTAAGGAGACAGAGGCTCGTGAGATGCATCAAGACTCTTAAAGCCTCGTTTCGTCTTTCTTGAACATGTGAAAAACAAGCCAGGCTGCCGCATTCCCTCCCTGTTGGGAGAAGAAAGCAGCAGGACAAAATCTGTTGTTGGAATTTCCCTCCAGCAGCACTTCCATCTCTCCCACCCGAGGGCAGTTGGAGTGAGCCATGGCCATGTTTGGGGGGACTTATCCCAGGGGGTCTGGGTGTCCCAGAGCTGGGGACTCTGCTTTGTTCCCTGCAGCCCCACCTACCCCCTCAGCCAAAAATGACATTTTTCACCAACTGCTAAAGTCTCCTGCTCCTGCTTTAACGTTAATTTTGGGAGTTTTCAGCTGGACTCTGAGCTACCTCATCCAAGAATCCGCGTGGCAGCCCTGAGGTCCAGCCCCATCTGGGTGACAGAGTTTGTTTCCTTTGGCAATATGGATTTAACAACCGGGCTTCCAGCCCTGGGAATCATTTCCCTCAAATATCTGCAAAATAAATGATGGGACATTTTCCAGTGCCGTGCTGCAACCACCCAAAACACCACTGTAAAACTCACAGAGGCCAGGCTGAGTGAGTGCATTAAGCAAGGCTTACGGGGATTATGGAATTAAATTGGGAGTTCCTTCCACCCTTCCCCCAGTCAAAGACATTCGGAAATAAATATTAAAAAAGGGTGTTAAAACAATGGCTTTGGCTAAAACCTCTGCAAGCAAAGAACTTCGTTGTGGAAACTGTGGACTGGTGTGTCCAGGCTGTGTTCCAGAGGGTTTCCATCAGGGAGCTGGGGTAATCTCAGAACACCCAACGGCCGTGGCTGCAACGCTTCTGGAATGGCTCTGTTTCCCAAATTCCCTCTGCACTGCAGAGAAGTGCACCAGCCCCTCGTACCGCACAGGACCTTGCCTCCACACCTCTGGATCCTGCTGCTGGCTTTGGCATTCCTTATCCTCTGCCTGCAATTCCCAGCTCCGTCCTTTTCCCGGCATCAGGAGCATCCTGCTCCTTTCAGGGAGAGTTTGTGCAATGAAAGCTTTGCTTTAATCTGGGCCGGATTTAGCCAGATGCTGCAATCCTGGGAAGGCTTACGCAGCGCTCAGGTCTGCCAGGGGAACGTAGCCTTGATTTGATAATCTGGTAATGGTTTATTTAAAATTAAAAACAGAGAAAACCTTTAAAACAGCTTTTTTTTTGAGCTCCTTTGGGCCTTGCAGTGGAACGGGCACCCGGGCTCTTGGTCACATATAGGACCTGGCACCCATGAAATAGGTTTTAGGCTAATGAGGCACACTCTGCCTGCTTTAATTAGATGAATTAGAGCCAAAAAAAAAGCATTTCCCATTAAAAGTCTTTAGCATCATAATAACACAATGAATTTAAATATTTAATATAAAAATACATAAAATTAAATATTAATTTCCAATACACTTACAAAGCCCATTTGACCCAAATGACCCCACAAATATTCCCTTACCGGAGAATCCCTTTTCTTTGCATCTTCATTAACATCATTACAGACCTTTGCATTTAAAATCTTTATTTTAGTGCAGTTCTCTTGGTAATAAAATAAATCCATGAGTCACCTGTGCTGCAAGAAATAGGATTTACAGAGATTTTAAGCTTTTGGGGGCAAACACGGTTTATTCGTGCCCATGTCAGGGCCTGGGGTAGATGAGCACAATGACACCAGAGGCAGCTCAGTGTGTTAATTAGTGCTAATTAATGAAGCTACCAGGTTGTTTTTGACCTTCTCACAGCCCACTGCAAGGGGTGAGGAGGAAGAATAAGGAATGAGCAGAGGAATATCCTTTTGGTCAGAGTTTTTCCGTGCCTGCCTCCCGTCTCTGACTCCCCCAGGTCCCGTGTCCCCCCCGTGCCTTAGCAGGGAGCAGTGACACCTCATCCTGCAGACTGGAGTTCCAAGGAATCCTGCAGCACTGTGGGAAGCTGCTGTCCAGGAAGGGGCTGGGGATGCTGACTGCTTGTGACAAGTCTTGCCTGGGAGAAAACCAACACGGCAGCGGTTGGAAACCTGAATGATGTCACTATGGCAACAAAATAACTCACCTTAAAATAAAATGTGCATTGGAAGCAACCTCATGTGCTCAGGGAATAGAGGGAGGAAGCTCTTATTTTTTATATGTGTATATTTTTATGTTTATGTATTTTTTAATATTTTTTCATCTTCCTAAATTCTTGCCCTGTTACCAGATGCTGATGCAGATATAAAAAATATTTTAATTTCTCTCAGCAATGAAATGAAACAGAACATGATCAGAACCTCCAGAAGAAGGAAAAATGTGTTTGCTGGAGGGCAGGAAAACCCTGGAGCTGTTGATAACTACAAGTCATTCTGATGGATGTGAGATCCAGATTATCGATATCTGCAGCTCACAGCAGTGATTCAGGACTAATTATTGCTAATATTTTTCATGGACATAATCCATCTCTTTCCAACAATCCCAAACTCCATTTCCATATTTGTTCTTTGCAGACAGGTTTGTTTTCCCATTGTTTCTGCATTAAATAACATCAACAGGTGGAAATTTAGAGATTTCTCTGGAAATTCCAGACTCTCTCTGGCTCTTTTCATCCCATGGGCATCCCAGGCAGGTTGGAACCACGGTGATTCAGCCACAGCACTGCTGGTGAGATGTTCCCAAGTTTTCTCATAATCCTGGTTGCTTTTTAGACTGGAGTGAGTGACTTTGACCACCTCTGTGTCAGGGAAGCCGGGATGGGAAGTGCGGTGGTGAGGGTGAGGCTGTGTGCTGTGCTGAGCTGCAGCAGCCCTGGCAGCTCCTCAGGGACCAAACCCTGGCAGCAAAGAGGAGTTGTCCTGTCGGGTTCTTCTCCTGCTTGTCAAAGGCAAAGAGCATTTATGGGATGAAGCATAAGGCCATGGAAAGCCCAGCACCCCTGATTTGGTCCTGCAGCGATGCTTGACTAATCCAGGGTAAAAATAGGAACACATTGTCCGGTGTTTCACTAGGAAGCAGAAGTCCGGCAGCGCTTGAGTTTGAATCATCCAGATGATACCCTGCAAGAGGGGGGTGTTGCTCTGGAAATCACAGTGGTGCCCAGGGACTGTGATCGTGGTTCAGGTGGAGAGATGCTCCTGATGCTCTGGCGGGCAGGGCAGGGCAGGGCTGGAGCTATTTTAAGCTGAGCAGAGGCAGCTGGCGTTGGCGTGGTACTCATCCAGTGTGTGTGTGCTGGGGACAGAGCCTCTGCCTGGGAATGGGCAAAGAAGACTCCAGACTCCACAGAGTCACAGGTTTTCCCATGTTTTTTGCAAAGTTCAGCATATCCCAGCAGGAATCGCCAGCACCCACAGCTCCATGAGCAACTCTGGACTTCCAGTTCTTGCAGTGCAAAAATAAATATATTTACAGAATAACTATATTTTATATAATACAATACAATAATTATATAATATAATGTATAATTCTATATTATAATTATATTATATAATATTATAATTTTCCTCCCTCTATCTCATTTTCTGAGAGCGTTGCACCCAGTTCAGTGGCAGTGAAAATAATTTACTTCCAACTGCTTCTTTTATAGGAAACTAGAGAAAGTGGATTAAAAGGAATGAAGTTATGGAGCATGAAAAGATACTCCAAAACCACTGTGGAGGAGGGAAGAGAAGGTTCTGCTCTGACCCTGGGTGAGTTCAAGTGGGTACTTTGGATACTTGGGTGCCAAATAATGCTAATAATTGAGAATGTCACATTTTGACGTCATCAGCACAGCATCCAGACACTGCCTCTCTCCTTCCCATCGGTATTTCCTTGCAATCCCACATTCTCTGCAGCCTGTGATCATTGGGAGAGCAGGGAATAGCTGCTGTGGTTCCCTGCTCTCTGGCAGCGCGGGAGGGATGAGCCGAGACTGAAATAATTTTCTACCACTGATGTGAGGATGACTCCAACACCGGCTCCGGCTCCATCCACATCACTCCTGCTCCCCATCTGTGCAAGGAAAAGTAATCACTTGCCTTACCTCCGGGTTTAATTAGTCCCTGCTCCGGGGCTACTTAGGAGCGCGGTCCGTGCGGAGGTCGGGGCCGGAGCCCTCCCTCCCTCTCCCGTTCCCGCTCCCGCTCCCGCTCCTGCTCCCGTTCCGTGCCATCTGCCATTGCTAGACACTGGCTTTACTTTTCACGCCTGGCTGGGCGCGCTGGATGCGCGGGGTAATGGGGCTATTTTTCCCCCTTGGTCTTTGGAAAGGAAATAATAATAATAAACCCAGGAATGGCTGGAACTGCTGCACGCTACCCTTTTCCTTCCCACTTCTGAAGCTTTTTAGCATTCAGTTTTCCAGCAATTGGGAGGAAAATTGCCCTGAAAGAAAGAAACGAAAATCTGTGTTATTTTTTAAACACCCCCCGTGCCACACAGGCAGCTGCAGAGAATTTCTCTTCCAAAGGGATGATGTAATGGGCTTTGTCAGCCAATGCTGGAATGAATAAAACCGGAGACCCGAAATCCATCCAGGCTTTTGATGAAACTCCTGAGGTTCCTGAAGCAAGTGGTCACCAAAATGGGCTGGAACCGCTGGTTTTGTCATGCAGATCTTGAGAGAAGTGAGATGGAGAGTCAAGGGCTCCAACCAGGGAGTAACCAAAACCACCAAGTTTTGTCCCTTCTGACGGAAGGGGATCTTGTGCAAAGCATCTGGGGACACTCAGAGAGGGGGTGCACAGCCCTTGGTGCCGGGATGTCAACCCAGACTTCAGCATCCACCACAGAGTCACTCCTGATCTGAACATGGGACCTACAGCCACATTTTAGAGAGAGATATATGTGTATATTTAATATTATGTATGTTATATATAATATTATTGCCCAGAGAAGCTGTGGCTTCCTCATCCCTGGAAGTGTCCAAGGACAGGTTAGATGGGGCTGGGAGCAACCCGGGATAGTGGGAGGTGTTCCTGCCTAAGGCAGGGGGTGGAACTTCATGGATTTATGGTCCCTTCCCACCCAAAGCAGTCTGGGATTCTGTGATATGTATAAAACATAAATATATAAACTATACACAGATATCACCAATTCCTGCTGCAGCAATGGGCACATTGTTGCTCTCCCAAGGATGTCATGGAATGCTAAGGCCAGGAGATTTCTCCTCTCACTCCATGACTTATCTCAAGTCTCTCTCTAGCTTTCTTGGAGCCCCTTTAGGCACTGGAAGAGGCTCTAAGGTCTCCCAGAGCCTTCTTCAGAACACCCCCAGCTCTCCCAGCCTGTCCCCATAGGACACACACCACCGTTCCTGTCACCCCAAATTTCTGCAGTGAGAAGGCTGTGGGGCAGGCAGGGAGAGCACCAAGCACTCCAGAAGGTTCCAGCTCTTGCAGGGACATCACACTTCCAAGTGATGGCGGAAGAAGCATGGATACATTTCGCCTTGGCTGCTCTCTGGTCCCTGCTGGCCTTGTGCATCTTCACTGGGCATTCCTGCAGCAGGAGCTGGGACAGAGCTGCTTCCACCATCCCGCAAGCCCTGTGGAGCCACTGCCACGGTGCCACATCCCTGGGAGCTGTGGTACCATCTCCTCATCCCGGTGCTGTCACCCCAGGCAGCTGGATAACCCCAAATTCCCAGGGATGACCTCACTGTGTGTGCAGAGCAGCTGTGCAGGAACACCCAGCTAGGATCACCACCTAGGGGCCGCAGCACCAAGTGAAGCCGGGAAGATTTATAGCCAAGATGGGCCAAAAAGGGAGTTGGAAATAATTCCCGAGCCCAAATGGAGCAATACTGAGAGCTGGGAGTCTGGACCCCTTCTTCAGTCCAGTGGTGGCTGTCACCTCACCTTCAGCACCAGCAGCATCCAGCAAACCTCGCCCCTAGGGTGGCATTTGGGGAGGGAGTTTTGCCAAGAGCAGGAGGATGTGGTGCCCTTTTCCTCCTGGGAAAAATTCAGCTCCAATGGAGAATATTCCTGGGAACACACCTGCACAAGGGGATGTGCACAGCCCAGGTCAGTGGCACAGGGCTTGGCAGGGACACAGGTGGTACCTTGGGTACATCCATGCCATCTGTCCCCACCAACAGCCACATCCAGTGGACAGCAGGGAAGTTTTCCTCCTTTCAAAGTGTCTGGAATGTGGCTGAAGGGGCTCAGACCAAAGTGGGGGTACAAACCTGTGTCCCCTCACCCCCCAGCTCCATCCAGAGGCAGGGACAACTCCAGGTCCTCTCCCACCACCATGGGTTGCTGGTCCTGCACTGGTGACATGTCTTTGTGTCCCACAGCCCCACCAGATCATCTTCCAAGAATTTGTGTAATCACTTCCTAAGCCATTATGATTCCTGGGCTGAATTTGGGCAATAAGTTACATGGTTTAATTACTCATTGTGTGAAACATGTTCGTTTTGCATCTGCCACTCAGTAATTTCATTTGGGGCCTCTTTGTTTGCTTTGTGTCCCCACACAAGAGCCACCGACCCCTATTCACTGTCCCTGTGCCGCTGCACCAGGGAATACAAATCCCGCCTCCTTTCCCCCCTCCGTCTGTCAATTCTTTGCGAGACAAAAAGGGTAATTTATTTAATTGCTGCTGATATAATGTCCTAAAAGTCTCCTTTTCCCTCCAACAGTTAATTACACTTGTTAATTATTTTAATTATTCCCAGGGTAATGCTGTAGGTATAGAGGAGCAGAGGAGTAAACATGGAGCAGGGAAGTCGGGGTTTACTCCAAGATCTCTGTTGATAACCAGGCTGTAACCACATGGGTGGTGAAACCAAAGCAGGGAACGTTTGGCCTGGATTTGGAATTTTCTGTTGGGAGCATGGAAGGATTTATAGGAGGGGAAGGCAGATCCTGCAGGATTTCCCTCGGATGAGGCCTGGAGAGGCAACTCTGGCCCTTCTCTCCTGGGAGAGATGGCACAAAATGGAACCACGACTTGGGGAAGCACTTCTGGTCAGCACCTCCATGATGGTGGATTTGTATGAAGGAAGAAACCAAACCAAGCAAACTTCCATCCCACTGGAAAGCTGAGGCTCAGCCTGGGGCTTAAGGACAGCGTACCTCCAACTCCAGCTGTGTTCCGAGGGGAGCGGTGGCCCCGGATCCGTGAACAGCAAAGCTCATTTGTGGTCCCGCAGAGCAGCCTCTGCCAGCGCCCCCGGAGCCAGGGTGAAACCTGAGAGCTGCCGCAATCCAAACCTTCTCCACAGCTCCTTTTATCTTCCTGGGGGGAAAACAAACAGCACAGAAGCCGGAGCTTTGTGGCTGGGATGTCGCACATCTGGTTTGAGCTCCAAGAAATGCACTTCCACCCCCTCCCCAAATTGTTCGTGTTAAACAAACAAAATCCCGGCGATTTTGCGAGATTTTGGCGCTGGATAACTTCGGAGCAGCTTTGACTGAGAATGCCAGGCTTCCATCTCCAGTGGAAGCAGCGCGCCTCGCTCGCCGGGCGGGAGGCACTTCCAAAGGGGAACAGCCGTGCCCTGGAACCCCCTTACCGGGAATGCTGCCGAGGCTGGGAGCAGGGAGTGGTCTTGACCACTCTGTGTTTAGGTTTCAATCCAGCATTTTTCCCTGTGTTATTTATGCTTCCTCCCCTCCTCCCCTTTTAAGAAAGTCTGGAATTGTTTAAGATGTGTCCAATTGTATTAAGTTGCCTTTTGAGAGCTTTATGGTGTCAATTGGATTCCCACTCTTAGGAACAGAGCTTTCCAATTTGCCATTTTCCCCTTTTCTATCACATCAGCACCAACTTCCTTTCAGTGCTTTCAGGTGTTACGTCAGCCTGAAGGTCACGCTAATCCCTGGACATCACTTGCAGATTCCCATTTGACACAGTCCCAGTGATTCCCTGGTTGGTGCTGCAGGAGGAAGGGAGTGTCATTCTTCTGGGATCTTCTCCCATGGGCCCCTCCCTGTTGTTTTCCAGCAGAGGTGGATAAATCAGGGCAGATCATGGAATCACAGAGTGGTTTGGGTTGGAAGGGACCTTATAGACATCTCATTCTATCCCCTGCCATGGGCAAGGACACCTTCCACTATCCCAGGTTGCTCCAAGCCCCATCCAGCCTGGCCTTGGACACTTCCAGGGACGGGGCAGCCACAGCTTCTCAGGGAAAAGATGAGAGGTGTGGATGAGGGGGGTGGGAGCAGCTCTGATCCTCTCCCCATCCCCTCCTTGACTCAACCTAGCCCAATCCCAATCACACCCCTTCCAAAGCAGGGGACAATGGCCACATGAGTCATCAGTGACATCTGTCCCCGTGTTCATGCTCACTTGTGACCAGCTCCAGTTCCTCCGGGCACTGGGACAGTCTCTGGAAGCTACGTTGACATTGCTCTTTCCAAGGACAGAGGCTCCTCGAAAGCCGCCCAGCGCCGGGCCCGGGGTGTTCCCGGCTCCTGGAGCCCATCCAGGGCATCAGGTTTCAGAGCGGGGGCTCCCGGCAGCTGCACGGGAAAGGAGCAGCACCACTGGGACAGTCAGAAGGAGGAGCCGTCGTTTCCATTCCAGGGATTCAATTTTCTGTCTCCCTCATCAGATTAACACCAGTGTAACTCCATTAACTGCCAGGGAGCAGCTCTTGATCTGAAAATCAGACCTGTTGGAGTGTCACAGAATCCTAGACTGGTTTGGGTTGGAAGAGACCTCAAATATCCTCTGGTTCTGCCCCCTGCCACGGGCAGGGACACCTTCCAGTAGCCCAGATTGCTCCAAGCCCCATCTAGTCCAGCCTTGGACACTTCCAGGGATGGGGCAGCCACAGCTTCTTTGGGCAACCAATGTCAGGGCCTCCCCACCCTCACAGGGAAGAATTCCTTCTCAGTATCCAACCTAAATCTACCCTCCCTCATCTTAAAGCCATTCCCTGTGCCCTGTCCCTCCATCGCTTGTCCAAAGTCCCTCTCCAGCTCTCCTAGAGCCCCTTCAGGCACTGGAAGGGGCTCTAAGTTCTCCCCAGGGTTTTTCTTCCCCAGGTGAACACCCCCGGCTCTCCCAGCCTGGCTCCAGAGCTGAGGGCTTTTCTGGCTTTTGTGTACAGTCACTTCACTCAAAGGAGCAAAGCTGGATGTGGGATGAACCTGCAAAACCCTTCCTTTTATGTGCTTGGAGGGGTTGTTTTATTTTCTCCCATTCCTCTTTTCTTTACATCCCAAGGACCTCACTGTAATTTCTATCCTGTGCTTGCTGAGGCAGCTGTGCCTTTTCCCTCCTGATCCTCCTGTGCTGCTCCAGCATGTTGCTGATGGTGGAGACCAGGATGAAGTCTGGAGGTGCCTCCTCTGATTTCCCCCTCCCTCCCCAGACACTGACCAGTGTTTTCTAAGTGGTTTTCAGTGGGTTTATTGTTCTGAGCAAACAAAAGCAAATGCTTGCCCAGTTCTGTTGAAGATCCCATGAGGACACTGCGTGAGGACACTGCGTGAGGACACTGCGTGACGACACTGTGCTGCTCTGGGAGCCTGCACCAAAAGCTGTATCATGGAATTACAGGAACATTTGGGTTGGAAAAGCCCTCCAAGTCCATTGAGTCCAACTGTTCCCCCAGCACTGGCAAGGCCACCACCGGCCATGTCCCCAAGTGCCACATCCACAGTTAAATCCCCCCAGGGATGTGACTCCAGCCTGTGCCAGGGCTGGACAACCCTTTTTTCCCTAATATCCAACCTTAACCTCTTCTGATGCAACTTGAGGCTGTCTCCTCTCATCCTGACAAGCGAAGTGGACACCTCACCATGGTAGGGTATTGCCAACCGCTCAAATCTCTTCCCATGACACCACCTCGGAACCATGAATCTCTTCACCGTTGCATCTTCAAGGTCCCCACTTGTTATGATGAATAATGATAATCAGCAATTCTGTGGATCTTTCCTAATCAGCATCAGACCCAGTAACACCCAGAGCCCAGGGAACAGCCAGCCAAGGACCTCAGGGAAGGCAGTTTCTCCACAAGTTCCAAATAAACCTGAAAGTAGGTTGACTCAACAGTTTGAAACCTCTCCTTTTCAGACAAAATAAGCCAAGCTTGGGAGCTCCATGGAGCTGGCCTTGGATTCAGTGTCTAGACATCAGGACAGCTGTGAGGAGGGTTTGGCATAAACCAGACAATCCATTCAGTTGTGCAACTCTCTCAATACCCCATGGCTCTGAAAAGTTACGAATTTGAGCAAAATGTTCTTGGGCAATTTTCTGTACTTATTTGAAAGAGGAATTTGATTAGAACAACAGTTATAGAATTAAGAACAACTCCCACCCTGGCACTTAAAAAAGAAATAACCAAAACCAAACACTCAGTTGTATGTTCTGTGTAACAACCTCTGGACTCAGATGGAGAGACACGACTTGGGACCAGAGTGACCTCATTCCAAACTGTGTTTGTACCTTGGCATATGGATGGATACTGTGCTGAGGAAATATCACCTATATTCAGGGTCTGCTGCTTAAATAACAGTGCTTGAGATACTCAGTGACTGGAGGCTGGAGCCAAAGAGAGATGGCCCCACGGCACCAGGGCTGGGAAAAGGGGCTTCACCTTTCTGCAGGACTGGATTCCTGTTTGAAGCCCTTTTAGAGGAACCTCTGAGGTGGGAAATACACAAATCTAAACCATTTCCAATCTGCATTTTCTCCCTGGAGCAGTACAGGCGCATTGGGATTTCTCACAGACTGCTGGCTAAACTCATAGAATCATGGAATCCTGGAATTTGGGTGGGAAAGGAACTTAAGAGATCATCTGATCCCCATTGCCAGCCACAGGCAGGGACACCTTCCACTATCCCAGGCTGCTCCAAGCCTCATCCAACCCTGGCCTTGGACACTTCCAGGATGGAGCAGCCACAGCCCTGTGCCAGGGCCTCCCCACCCTCACAGGGAAGCATTTTTTCCCAATATCCCATCTAACCCTGCCCTCCGTTCAAAACCATTTCCCCTTGTCCTGTCACTATGTGCCTGTATAAAAAGGTCCCTCTCCCTCCTTTTTATAGGCCCCTTCAGGCACTGGAAGGGGCTCCAAGGTCTCCCACAGCCTTCTCTTTTCCAGGTTGAACACCCCCCCCCTCTCCCAGCCTGTCTTTGTAGAGAGGATATTCAGTGAAACATTTTCAGATGTGAGTCAGGCTGACATCTGACATTCCAACTGGGATGTTCAGTCTCCCTGGTTTTACCCACATCTCAGCACACTTCCACCAGGCACAGGGAATCTGGTTACTGCTCCATTAGTTTTCACTGGAGGAGAGACCAGAGCATGCCCCAAAATCTCTGCTGGATTAAGGGAATACACTGCCAAGGAAAAGGCCCCTCAGAACTCCCTCACCTTCACTGCTGAGGAAGCGGGAGCCCAGCTAACCCTGAGCATTTGTACCGAACAGGTGGGGCAGCAGGAATAAAAACCCCTGTGCCTCAGGCCAGGAAAATGAAATCCATGTTTAAACATCCTCTAGGGGTCCTGGGGGACTGATCCTGAACCCCACTGAATGCAAGACACTCTCACTGAGATGCTGTTTGGGGTTTAGACACAAAGTAAAATATTCAAGCTCTTGGAATTTCCCATTGCTGGGCTGTGGAACAATTTAATGGGAGAGAGGTTTCTGCATTTCAGACATTTTTCTTTTTATTAAATATATCCTGTAGTTGGTTCATGGATGCGAAGAGACTTTCTATGAAATCAGGTTTGAGCAGGAGTTGATAAAGTTGCACAAAAAAGCTGTAAGAGAACTGGGACTTAACCCCAGTTCACTGGTCTGGTCCAGCTGCTATGTCCCAGAATAAGGAGGCCTGGATTAATGGGAACTCACACAACTGAGGCAGAGAGGGGCTTGAGCCCCAGCCAAAAGTCCAAAGCTCTCCAGCCCCACGGGCTCTCCCTGTCCCACTGCAGCTCTCCTGGAACTTGGGAGCTTTCCAGCAGCACAAGCAACAAACCACAATCAGCTTTTGAGGAGTCTTTTTTATTAAGATAAATCCAGCAAAATTCCTAACAGTGGGTACATACAACCAACCTGCCCTTTTTGAAAAGAAATGTTTGTATTTCATTTAAAAACAGGATTACACTTTTATTTATTTATTTTTCTTTTTTTTTTTCCAAAACTGACAAAATAAAATTACATTTGGGAAACAACAGATTTCCAGCTCTTAGGTTTTTTCATGAAAATAGCTCACCTTCTTTATAAAAGCAACCCACAGAACCACTGGAATGTTTCACACGGTTATTTGTTTTGAGACCTCCCCACTTTAAGAAACCATACAACACATACAAGGGAAAAATTAAAATCTGAAGTCTGTAAGCATGACTTACACAAAAAGGGACACACTGACAGAAGTCAAAAGCTACCACCACTTATTCTTTCCATGTACCATACAAACTATTACAATCACAAAATTTAAAAACAATGACTTTTTTTTTGTTGTTTTGTTTTGTTTGTTAGGGATTTAATTCCCAAGTAACCGAGATGAAGATGTTCCATAATTAAATTCATGCTAAAAAAACCTGCATTTATAAAATAGTTGATAAAAATATTCCTCTCTGTTAACAATACAGCATGGAGGTACGGATACCAAATGATGGAGATATAGGGCAGGGTTAACATTACTCGGACTTGGCTTCCTTATCATCAGATGCTTCAGCAGCTGGTGCCTAGAAAAGGGGTTGGGAAGAATAGAAATATTATTGGTATACTGGATAATATAATTGGATTCCAATCTAACCAGCATCAAAAAGAGACCAGTTTGTTAACACAGACATGGACAAGGCTTTGTGTGGATAGACAGGAATGCACAGAAAATATTGACACAGCAACGGGCTGATAATTCTTTAAAATGAAAACACAGGAATATTAATTAGTGAGGTAATTTTGGAATAAGTGTCTGCAGAGAGGCAGAGGTTTGGAATGTATTTTAGACTAGGATAAATGATATGTTAGGGGAAGTTCAAGCCCTCATCACAGGGGAAGTGGAAGAATTACACATCAACCACGATCCTGCTCCGTTCAAACTTTGGGGAATCAGTTCTCACCTCTCTCTATGAAAATGTGCTTTTACTTCTCAAGTCAACACATCAAACCTGCAAAGCTCCCTCAAAGCCCCTCTGAAGCACATTAGCCATACAGTGCTTCAACTAAGCAGCTCCTGATCTTGTTTTAGAAATGAAAGAATAAAGGACCCTTGGCTGGATGGTGACACTCAACCCACGAAGAGACGCCACTGGCAGTGACAGAACACAACGGGCAAAGAGAGCCCTGAGAAAACACTGCTTCACCATCAGCAAGGAATCTGCTGGGGCAATCCATCAGCAGCTGATGGAGCTTGCAGCTGGACCTAGCAAAAGGCAGCTGAGGTAAGGAGCTGCCACAGCAAGGACCTGCGAGAAGAGGCTGCAGGTAAGAGACAAGACCGAGTTTACTTTGCAAATCTCTTGTTGAATTGTTCTGAGGCAAAGAATTGTCTTAAAGAATTGTGTAGAACTCAAAACCAGATTTCTGGCCCAGCACCAACCCGTGCTGAGCAGCAGAGGAACCCAGCAGTCCAGAGGGGATGTGCAAAGTCAGCTCAGGGCTGGAGGGCGATGATTTCCCTGGGCTCCATTGTTCCCCAAATCTTGGGCATTGCTGTGAGCCAGCCCTGAGAGGAGCCCTGGGCCAGCAGACAGCACCTGTGGAAGGGCTCCAGCACAGAGCAGGAAGGAGTTGGAAGGAGAAGGCCATTTCTGCAGGCTCTCCCTGGGAGCTGCCCTGGGCAGGTACCACAGCTGCTCTGTCCTCCCAGTGTGGCAGTGACCCCCCCCACCCTGTGGAGCCCAGCAGAGCTCCTGCAGCTTCCAGGATGTACTTCCAGCACATCTGGCTCTGCTCCCAGCTCTAGTGGAGCTGAAGTACCTCATTAGTTTTGGTATCTCCATTTTCAGAGTGGTTTTCTTCTTTAGCATCCTCTTGTTTAGTTTCCTCTTTGCCTTTGGCTCCTTTCTTCCCTTTTGTTGCTGCCTTTTTGTCCTCCTTTTTATCATTTGCTGCTTTTTCTTTCTGTTAAGAAAACAGACAGTGACATATTTAATCCCAATTTCCACCTTGTACATCAGCATGTTCTCAACTCCAAAACTGTCTGCACAACCTCCTTCCACCCCCCAAACTTCCTATTGACAAAGATGAGATCAAAGTTTCACAGGAGAGGTGTTTTCCTTCTGTCTGTCCTGAATGTGCTACAAGGAAGTGCAGAATATAAAGGCAGCCACAGCTGGGGTTAAAAGAATTCTTATTTCAAATAGGCATTCAATTAAATTAGCTAAAAAATGTTGAACTGGCCTGTATTTCTGCCCTGCTGCTGAAAGGCAGCCACACAACAAAACCAACATGTGCAAACACCAGAATACTTCAGATGTGCTGTAAATGCCTATTTAGAAAACTGTAACAAAGCTGTAGGCAAAGGACTTTCCCCTTTCCCTGCCAGAAATATTCCTTGTGATAATAAACCACTTCCGTGCCAGAAAAACTGGGGGCTTAACAGCATCACTTTGATAACCACAAGAGCGTTGCATTTATTATTTAAGTGCAGTTTCTTGTATGTGGATCAGGCTAAATCGAAACAAAACCCAAAACTTGATGCTTCTGTAGTAATAATCTTCCATAGGCAAGGTCAGATCCTGACCCAAATACCCGGCCCTCATTAGTTTCACTTCCAAGGATGTGCCTCTTGCTGCCAATAAGTAAGAGCACTGGCTCAGCCCCTTGCTTGATTAACCTACTTCCCACAGAGGAACCAGAAACCCAGCAAGATCTACTCACAGCTGAGTGAGGATAAACAGAAAATTACTGGATATACATTTATCTACTCAGAAGATTTGTCTCAGTGACTGCAAATTATCAAAAGGTTACAAAAGTTTTCTTTCTGACTTCAATCTCTCAGTTATTAATGCACAAAATTAATTCACCTTAAAAACAAGCTGCTGAAGAGTGTTAAGGAGTAGAGTCACCTGATTCTTCAATGATTAAAAATTCACCAAAATTGACAGCAAATCCTCCAATAATGCAGAAAACATAAGATGGGGTCAGTACACTCGATGAGTGAGGGTTTCCTTCCTCTCTAACCTCTCATTCCTCAGTCTCAGGGATTTCATCCCACCTGCAAAACTCTCCTACAGTGTGGTGTCAGGAGTCCCTGTCTTGGGAACACCCACTATCCTGGTGCTGTTCAGCAGTGAGATTTAGAATTACAATTGTACTATGGCACTGCTTATCTGTTCCCATATCCCACTAAAAAAAACCGCAACTAAGTATTAACAGAGCTAAACCCAATTCTCTCTGCTGGGAAAGCCCCTCTTCAGAAAGCACTGGAGGA
This sequence comes from Corvus kubaryi, assembly GCF_017639235.1. NCBI lineage: Eukaryota > Metazoa > Chordata > Aves > Passeriformes > Corvidae > Corvus > Corvus kubaryi. The sequence goes on from NW_024581101.1 coordinate 2,649,196, forward strand.
GAATCCAGGGAAACTGACTTCCATGGCTGCACTGCCTGGAGAGAAAGGGTCCCACAGGACACAACAGGACCTCAGCTACAGCATTGTGTTCATTTTCCTCAATCATTTTGCTCTAGACATAGCAACAACAGTACAATAATAAGGTCCTGTATTTTAGAAGTGACAAAGCTCCTTTCCCAGCTCCATGGTTTTCAATATGGCAAAGTTTAACAGGTGAAATCTATTCTGACACACAGGAAACCATTCCAGGATCCTGAAGCTTGACAAGTAAAGCACTTGGGGCAGACATGAATTAAAAATGCCTCGACAATCCTTACTCCATCACCCTTTGCACAGGTGTTGATGCAGTTTGAGGAGTTCTGGAGAGCCAAAAACACAGCTCAAGTGTCCTGGCTTCAAACAGCACCTCAGGAGCAGGAGGACAAATGCTTTCCAAGTCCAGCTGGGGGCAATTCCCAAGGCACAGCTCCCAGGGGATCCCTGCATGATCCCAAAGGGAGACCACACCACCCAGTTGTGCGGTGGGGGCCCAAACTAAGCTTTGCCGGTCCCTTACAGCCCTTAACTCCTGCATCCCTGTTCCTACAACTTTTCACATTAAGTTAACACAGCTTTAGTGTTTAAACCCAGAGATGTTTCCATGAAAATAAAAAAGCAAACTTGGAAAAAACCCAAATACAATAACGTGGGTCATGCAACGCTGCCCTGTGGGCCACCAGCAGCTGGCTCTGCTCTGCCTGGGGCACCAGCCACTAGAGGGAAGTGCAATCCAGAGTGCCCAGTCCTCCATCCAACCAGAATGTGGTCTAGAATTCCAGCTGCACGGCCAAGATGGAATGGGAAAACCTTGCTCTGCACAGCACTGAGATTGCAGAGCTGAGCCCAAATGACACATGGGCTCTCTCTCTTTTCCATGGCACCATGCTGCTCCACACAGGATGTGGAGGGAAACAGTCCCCTCACCTGGAGGTCTGCTGTGCCATAGGCAAGTGCAAATTCCTTTTCAATGGAAAAGGAAAAAGCTCCTGGTTCCCAGCCCGTCATTCTCCTCTGCAACCAAAGCGTCTCTCCCCGCTGTGCTCTGCCCACCTCGCCATCCCAAACCACAAGGAAAATGTGCAATGGGAACAGGTTAAAAACAATCACTGGAGTTTTGTTGCTGGGGTGCTTATTGGTTTTTTCTTTTTTTTTTAGCTGCAAAATCCTAAATATATTTACAGAAAAATCTAAAAAATTAGCACTGCAAACTGATGGCTGGGAAGGTGATAGGAAGGGGATGGAAAGAAATCCCTCATGGATTGCAGAACTGCCCCCTTTGAAATTCCAAACTGTTGCCCCAAACTAAAAAAGAGCTTTAAATAGTTTCTTTTTGAACTATACTGTCAGACATGCCAATGTTTTTGACATTTCCAAAAATATCCAGCCAAAGGGGTCTCTAGAAGTCTGAGTGATTAAAATGTGATAAACTGATAACTAACTGCAGAGAGGGCCTCAGAATGGAAATATAGTAAGAAACTGTAACTAAAAGCATGATTTTCAATGCTTCCTCTGACAGAGTCTCTGATCTCTATTCCAAGCATCATTTTCCCAACAATGCATTATATGAAACTTCAGAATGGCCATGTAAAGCAGCAGCAAAGCCCCACCACAAGGGATTACAAATCTGCTCAGTTTATCACATTCCTACAGTAGAAATTTGATAAAATGATGTCTTTCCCATTCTTTTTGCTCACATAATTCCATCTTAAAGCTTTCAGGATGATTATGAAAAAGCAAAGTGGTTAATTGTGGGGGTTTTTATCCCTGTAAACACCTTGAGAAGGAAAATATAACTTCAGTTCAAGACCCTTACCTTAGGTGCTGCCTTTTTGGGCTTTGGCTCTGGTTTGGGTGGAGCAGGTTTCTGCAAAAAACGAAAAAAACAAGTCAGGCAAATACCAGAAATAAATATTTATTTTTTTATGAGCAATATGTCTGTAACTTTTGAGAATTATTTACCTAACAGTTGGCCCTGCAAAAAATCAATGGGCAAATTACGAGCCTAAGGAGAGAGCGGGTGATTTACAGAGCCACGAGCATTTGTATGGAGAAGTCCTACAGGGAACAAATCCATCCTGAAATCAATATTCCTTAACTCTGGATACTTGTGCCCAGATGGAATGTGCACTAACACAGACGTCGTATCTCCTGTGAGAAGCCTGCGATATGGGGATGTTCAAGGAACAGAAACATGGAATGGGAATTTTAAACTATGCATTGCTCTAAGCATGCATTTCCCAATTCTGGGGGAAAAAAAACCCAATAGTTTATCTTTAACTGTCCCATCCCAAGTGATATAATATTAAAGGATAAATAGAGATACTCACAGCAGATAGTCTGGCTGACCTTCTCTTTGGCTGCATAAGGAAAGATAAGTCAGTAAAATTCAGAGAGCACATAAAGCACAGCCTTCTCAGAATTGCCACCCAAAGTAACATGGCATTGTGAAGCCCCATAGAAATCCTAGGATATATGAAATTATGGGCATTATGGTGAAGGCCTTGATGACTCCTCATCCCTGGAAATGTCCAAGGCCAGGCTGGATGGGGCTTGGAGCAGCCTGGGCTAGTGGAAGGTGTCCCTGCCCATGGCAGGGGGTGGACTGGATGAGCTTTAGGATCCTTCCAACCCAAACCATGCTGTGATTCTACGATCCTTGTAGGTCCAACTCAGGGTATTCTGTGACTTCCTAGAAGTGCAGCTTTGCTCAGCAGTTCTCTGCTGCCACCACTTTACTCAGCTGACGCGGTAAGGGATGAAGTTTCTTTACTTGCAGGAGTTGTGAGGCTAAAAGGGACTGGAACCGATGGTCCCTGACCTCAGCCCAGGAGAGCTGCTGGACCCCCAGCACCACCTCAGGGGGGTCACCTGTCACCTCAGGGGACAGCGATGGCCCCAAGCACCCCAAAAACAGACACAGGGCCACCCCCAGGGGCTAAACACCCCTCATAAGGTGCGTGGGGTTCCTAATTTCTGCAGAACCCCACAGGAATTCTTGGGAGTGGGGACCACAAACAACTCCTACCTCCTCCTTTGCCTCGCCTTCAGCTGGAGCCTGCAAGGAAAGCGAGACATTGAAGTGAGAAGACAAGACCATCCCGTGTGACACCACCTGAGTCCTGAGGGGAGCGGGAGGGGGGCCCCCCAACACCACCCGCAACAATGGCGGCCTCCCCCCAGCCCCGCCGCTCCACGGACTACAACTCCCACAATGCCACGCGGCCGCCCCATCTACGTCATCACGTCGAGTTCGAAAAGTTCCCGCCAATTTCCCCTCACACAACAAGGTCGCCGCGGGCCCCGCAAGGACAATGAGGGACAACCGGGAACGCAGCGATCGCGCCCGCCCGAGGGGTTTCGAGTCGGTTCAGGCGCCCCACGGCCCCGTCCGGGGCCGTGGGG
>NW_024581101.1:2662636-2686506 GCF_017639235.1 Corvus kubaryi
GGGTCTGGGGAGCTCAGCGGGACCTGGGGGGAGGCTGAGCCGGGACGGTTTTAGGGGAGCTGCACCGTAATGTAACTCATGGGTTCCACTGTAGAGGAGTGAGAGTCCCTGCTCCGTGCCCTGTGAGTGACCTCCTCCGCCGTGTGCCTGCCACAATTCCGCGTAAATCAAGGAAACCCGGCCCTGCTGAGTTTCCAGACGAGAAAGATCTCTTGTATTTCCCCACCTGTTACCAGAAAGTCTTTGGAGCAGGGGAGCAGTTTGCACCTCCCATGGCACGGGATGCAGCAGGGCACGGGCAAAGCCAGGAGACATGCTCCGAGTCACGGCTTGCCCTTTGGCTCCAGTTACTGCCAGGCTGGGACTGGGAATGAAGGAGGATTTCTGATTTCCTGTTGTGAGCACTGAGCTGATGTCCCTTGCCCGTCACACCTTCTCCGTTTCACACAGATCCGGATCATCTCCTCCGCCACAAGCACAATCTGCGAGGTGACCCTGGCACAGCCTCACGTTACTCATAGGTGGATTCTGGATGAATTTCTCTCCATGGTTACAAAGCAGCTGTGGAGCATGTGGAGCATGTTCTTCCTGACCTTTTGGACAAGATGGAACTTGGAGTTGATTACTGCAGTATCTTTCATTGTGAGATTCTCCTACAGTTCTTTCTTAAAACAGCTGAATTTGACAGCATTGAGAAGGCTCCATCCTTGCCTGTGCTCTAAGGAAAAAGTGAATGGATCTTTGCCATCACTGGCAGTGTTTTAATGTGAAATCCTAGGATGACTCTGGGATGGCCAATCCCTTGGGCTTCCCTTTGGGGAGCATCTAAAATTTGGTAATTTTGTTTGAGGTTTTGGTCTACATTGAGAAAGATATTTCACAGCTTCACAAGTGTTTAACAACGAAAACAGAAACAACACTGTGGATTTTACAGGAGTAGCATGGGAATAGAAAATATCTCACTTTTCCACCAATAAAGTAGAAAATTTACTTTTATGAGTCAAGAAAACCAAGTTGTGTCAATGATACCTGATTCGTGTATTGCTCTTAACTTAATAAATCTCATTTCATGATGATAAAATGCCTCCTAGAGTGCACTTTTGAGAGTAATGATTATAGCAGCGTTTTTAGGAGGCAGGAGGATGAGGTACAGCTTGCTCCAGGTGAATCTCAACCTCTGAGGAGCCCATTCCAAGTCTCCAAGGAGAGGAGAGCTTGCAGAAGGCAGTCAGGCAGCCAGGAGCACAACAGGGGAGCCCAAAGTTCAAGTGACCCTCCCTTTCCCGTTCTCCACCTGCATTTTTTCCTTCTTTCTGATAAGCTGTGGTTTCTCCCTCCTGCGTTCCTTGCCATGAATCAGGTTACACACTGGAGGCAACAGGAATTCCCAGGGTGTTTCTCAAGCAGCTGGGAAGGGGCTGCACAAACACAACTGAAGAAACATTCCTTGAAGAATTTTAATCTGGATTTAACTCGGTTTGTTTTAAACAGATTAAAAAATACGCCATTTATTTTATTAAATTTTGAAATTTCTTGAACCAGGGAATTTTTATGGCATACCATCATCTTAAATAAATTTTGGTTTATTGATTTTTCACACACTTAAAACTCATGACTGCTTCAAAGATTCAGATAAGTATCATAAGTAATATCAAATTGAGGCATGTCCTCTTCAAAAGTTTTCTTTCCTTTACTATTGGCAAATTCATAAAGCAAATACAGATGACTTAATCACTACTTTTTAATTCAATGTTTTCAGAAGGTTTTTTTTTTTTTAGAAAAACTGCTAATGATTTGAAACAGGAAAGCTCTTTCTGAAAACTCATTTCAGAAATACCTCGCTTCTTGCCAAGAGCAGAACAAACATCTTGCTTTCATCTTAGCTTGTAGCTGTAGAATTGCAGCTTCCTGTGCTCATCATTGTACATATTTTCCATTTGTTGTAAACCTGCTATCAGCATATATAATAAAATATATATGAGGTAATATTTGGGAGTACCAAAGGCAAGTGGCAGACAGGTGCTGGATATACATTTCCTTAAAAAACGTGTCACCATGACTATAAAAATTAAAAATGTGGGGGATTTGATGCTTTATTTGTGTGGAAGATACTTTACAATAATCACAGGAATGCGAAGAACTCCACTGGATGCCACCTGTCCTTTGCCATGGGCTGGCACATCAGTACCTTCCATGTTGGAGTAAATTTTAAAAGGAAATTCTTAATTCTAAATACCACTTCCCAAAAACAACCACCCGCCCCTGACTTCTCGTGCCCCCGTTCCCGGTGAGCGGCCAAGGCACCGGGCGGGCCGGGGCGGCGGCGCTGCCGCTGCCCTCGCACCGCGGGCGGGGCGGGAGCGGGGCAGGGCCATGGCGGCTGCAGGACCGCCGGTACCGCCGGAGCCCAGCACGGGCCCATCGGCCCCGGGGACCGGGCCGCGAGGGCAGCGCCCGTGAGGGGACCCGCCATGAGGGGAGCTGCTGCTGCTGAGGGGAACCGGCGCTGAGCGGAACCAGCGGCTGCCATGGCGGCCCCGCACGCTTCGCTCCCTCCCTCTCTGCCAGCCCGGTGCCCCCCGGTTCCCCCCGCCGCTCTCACCCCCCGCCCCGAGGCAGGCGCTCCGCCCGAGCCCCCGCGTCCCCTCGGCGCGGCCCCGCCGCCATGGCTCCCTCGCCCCCTCCCCCGCACGTCTCGCGCGGCTCGTCGAGAACGCGCCTCCTCTCCCCTTTCTTTCTTCCTTTTTTTTTTTCCCTTTCCTTTTTTACTATTTATTTATTTAATTAATTTTTAAAAAACCATTTTCCGCCCTTCCGGGCTCGGGCGGCGGCAGCTGCGGAGCGAGGCGGGGCGAGCGCTCCCGCCGCCTCTCCGCGCCCGCCCTCCCGCCTCAGCCCCAGCCCGCACCCGAGCCGCCCTCACACACCCACTGCCCGCCCGGCTCCGCATCCCGCCGCTCCCAGCATGGTCATCAAGGTCTACATCGCCTCTTCCTCCGGCTCCACGGCGGTAAGCGGCGCACGGGGGAAACTTGTGCCGGGCGGGGGGCGGCCGGTCAGCGTGGGGAGAGGCCGGGGCAGCCGCGGTCCCCTCACGGCGCCCGGCGCTGTGCGGGCGGTGCTGCGGCTGCCGCCGACGGAAAGCGGCATTTCCTCGGTGATCCCGCGCCCCTCGCCCTGTGCTGGGAAGGCAGAGCCACCAGTATTTGGGGTTTTTTTTTGTTATTCTTGAAGTTAAATTCTAAATGTGTCTCCCGTCATTCGGTTTTGATGAGTTTATTCGTCGTTGATTGTGGCAGGCGTGTGTGGCCGCTGTCCCAGTAGCCTCCGGTTCTTGCCCTGTTGGGAATACTGGATTTCGCTTTTCGTGGCCCCAGTGTGTTGTAGGCAGAGCTCGGACTGTGTTTTTCAACGGGAAAATAAAGAGGTACACAGAAATAGCGGGATTTGTGCCTAGGTTCAGGTGTAGCTCTGTGTCCTCAGGATCGTCTGGTTTCTGTTTGATCCGTGTGAGAGATGCTCCGAGGCTGAAATCCGGGGGATTTGGTTGCACTTGGTATGGATGTGCTGGAGAACTACAAAATGCCAGAGACTCAGAAAATGTCAGCTATTGCAGTTAATGATCAGTGACTTTTACTGCGAGATAGAGAGTCTGAGCTGTGGCTGTGTGATGACCTTTTCCTGTCACTGTTCGTGCTTCAGGTCCCCAAACTTTGGGAGGACAGGGACGTACAGAAGATAAAAACAAACCCTCACTGCGTTTTCCTTCTTTGCTTGAGTGCAGCCACTGATCTGTAGGCTTCAGCAGATCAAGCGCCAGTTGGTAAGCTTGGGGTGATGGGCTGCAGATGGCACAGGAGCCTGTGCCTCAGGTGTCCCTGCTGTCCCTCCCTTCCCGGGTCATTTTTGTTAAATTTGATGCCAGCGCCGACAGTGCCGGTGCCGGTGGTGAAAAGCAGAGGATTATTTGATGCTGATCTGGGGAGGGTCTTGAAATCCTGAGTAGTTCATTCATAAAAGGGATCCAAAGGGTTCATACAGAATGATCATCTGGAAGGAAAGCAGCAGATTGGAAAAGTAATCCTTTCTTTCTAATGCAGCTGTTAATAGGTTTCAAGTTGACTGCTTCAGTTGCTATAGATTTTTATCAGTGCCCTCTTCATGGCACCTATTGATTTCTGTCTGTCTGGTGATACTGAGCTCCAGGGGTGCAACCACAGATCTCAATCCCAACTGTGTTTTTCTGGTTTTAAGTTAAGTTTTTAATCATTAGCTTAGTGTTTTTTACAGTGCTGCCTCATCCTCGTGTGGGTTGTACATGTTACAAGGCTCCAGTCTGACTAACTGCTGCCTTTCAGGCTCCTCTGTGCATCCCTGCCTGTGGAATTTGAATGTAGCGTTGGTGTAGTCTGTTTTTTGGGGAATTCGAGTGTAATGTGCACATAATTGCCAATTTTATGACGTATATATTTTTATATATACACACACATACACTCATGCCTGTGTCTAAAGCTGGAGCAGCTCAAGGGATCTTGTGGTAATGAGCAAGACTTGCACATTCTCAGATTCCTGCGTACACCGAGGGTGTTTCTGTTGGCAGGACTGGCCCAGCACCTCACTGGGTGATGTTTTCTTTCCAGTATAAGAATTTTAATCGATGTTTCAACCTAAAGTAAGACAGAGAGGCACCTCTTTGGAGGGAATTGGAACGAGTTGTTTCTGTGGCTCTTAAAACCGTTGGTGAGACAGGCTTTGCTTGGAGGACCAGAGGAGCCTTTCCGGGTGCTGAATTTGAAATAACCCACTCCAGGAATGGAAAATCCACATCAGAGAAGATTGCTACAGAGAGATGGAACAGAGACAAGGCTGTTTGCAGCAAAGTGACTGAACTGGGTAACATCAGCCTGGGAAGGGCTCTCGCTCCTGCTAAGTCATTTTTGTACTCTAGTGACACCCAGCTCTGTGTTATTTTGGGTTTTAAAAGGCTAATTTGCCTGAGTAGAAGCAAACCAGAAATAAGTATCAAATCTCCTCCTTCCTGCCCCATTTCTGTAAGGTGAAGAAGCTTTTGTGAGACTGGAAAGTGTCTCCCACTGAATGGAAAAGGGTTGAGGTTGCTTCACCTCATGCCCTGGGGCTGTGAGTCTTGGAGGGTGCCCAAATTTTGTGGTCTATTATTGGCAAAGTCCTGCTTTGTTATATGGTATAATTTGCCACATCACAGTATATAAAATGTTTCCCCGAGGCACTTTTCTCCATAATGTTTTTATTCAGTATGATGTATCTGTGAGGAAAAAACACTGTGTGAAGCTCATGTCTAAGCAAAAACATTTTATGAGTGTGTTTCAAGGGATTTCTGGAAATTATGATGATTGACATCTCGTCTGGCCTCCTATTTGAATTTCACCCCATAATATGATAGTTACAGCACCGGTTTCCTGCTGTGTTTGAAGGGCTTGCTTGGGAAGTGGCCCCTTGTCTTTAATCTTCCTCAGCATGGATGCTGTGCTGGGCAGGGATGCACGGGGACTGTAATTACGAAGATGAAGTGAGGACACCCAACGTGGGAATGTGCACGTGGAGTTGCTGTCCAGGAGTTTTCCTGCCTGGCGTACAGTCAGAGTGAGCAGTGTTCCTTAGCCTGGGACAGTGGTGGAGGCTACGGACAGAAATGACAGACACAAATGCCGCGTTTGGGAAGTGCAGGAGCGTTGCGGGAACAGAGGCTGTGCCGGCTAGGAGAGGGGTTTCACTGTGACTTCCCATTCAAATCCTTCAGGAGGTTGAGGAAGAAGGAAGAGAGGCCAAAGAGTCATTAGACTCTTGCTCCTTGTAGAAAAGGATACAAGGACGGAAAAAGCTGAATGCCACAAACCCAGTGTGTGATTTTCTCCACAGGATTTTGGTATTTTGTTGATTTTGGGGCAAGAGATTGCCCAGCACCAGAATCCCTTTCTTCCTGAAGGCAACTGGATTGCCCATTTTATTGATCTCATGTGGAAGGGAACCAGCTGTTTAAATTCTTCTCGGTCTTAAGAGTGTGCATTTGTTGCCAACAACTGCACAGGTCTTGAGTATGGACTTTGAGAGAATTGTATTTGTTCATCCAACATCCCCCTGCAGTTCCAGGGCTGTGGGTGAAACTGGAGGCTGTGGCTGTGGAACTGAAGTCCCAGCACTGGATGTGGTGGGCTGAGCTCTACTCTGTGCCACTGCCAGTGCTGTGGGCTCTGGAAACTGCCACATCAAATGTCTGGTGTCCAGATGCTCCTTGGAGCCAGGCACTTCATCTTTGTGGTCTACATCCCATATTTCCATCTCTCCCAGCTCTCCCCCTGCCTTGTTTTGATGGCTGTGTGGGTGGTTTTCTTTCCTTGCCTCCTACTGCGACTGCAGACATGGCAGAAAGAAGAGATGACCCCAGAGTCAGACTCAGGGTCCTGTATTACACAGACCTGCTGCTGTTTAGGGATGGTTTTAGAGAGGAAAGGAAATTTTAATTTATTTTTCATCCACAAAGTTAAGGATGTGGGGGGGGGGGTGTTCTATTTTTCTTGTACTGTCTTCTTGCTTGGGAAAGGATCTAGGTCTTCTCCCCACCCACCAGGAAATGAAGAAGAAAGTGGCCTATGGTCTGGAGAGTGAACATTTGTTCACAATTACTCTTCTCTTTTCCCAGTAAGGCACCAGAGAACTTGCTGGTGCCACTGGGGACATGTAACAAGTGTCAAGTACTTCCTAGAGCATTCCAGGGGAGAACCAGCTCTGGAGAAGAGCTGTTGGAAATGATGAGTGTGTGTAACCACCAGCTCTTGTCCTTGTTCAACAGCTCAGGGCTTTGGGAGAGCTGGTGAGGCTCCTTCATCCTTCTGAAGTTTGAATCCCAGGGAAGTAATACATGGACAGATGGAGATTGTATAAAAAATTATATTTTGCATTTAAATACCTCAAGGGCCTTTTTTCTCAGATTGTCACAATAAATGCAAATAATACCACCCTAAGAGAGAATGAGCAAGTCTGTGTGCTTTGTGTTTGTGTTGTTTGGCTGCTGTGAGGTTTCATGGAATCAGAATTGTTCAGGTTGGGAAAGGCCTCACAGCTCATTGAGTCCAACGGCTTTGCTGTGGTGCCGGGCCGTGGCAGGAGGTGGCTCTGAGGGGAAATGCAGCCACAGCAGCGTGGCTCTGTGCATCCAGTCCTTATCAGTGTGGATCACAAGTGTCCCTTGTTCCGCTGCCACGTTCAAGATTCCCAGCGTGCTGTCCCAGCGCGGATGTCTGTGGTCACGTTGGTCGCTGTGGAAGCCCTGAGCCGTGGCAGCAGACTGTCAGGAGCAGCTCGTGAACTTCCTTCAGCTGCCTGGCAGGGCAGTTCATGTGGGAAGAAAACACCGATACAAATCTTTGGTAAATAGTCTTGTAATATGACGCAAGTTTAGCTAAACTCACATACTGTGGGGAAATAAGCTGCATCTGTAGTTACAAAAACAATCTTACCGTGTATCTATGTTTTTGTGATGCTCAGCTCAGGCAGTATATACATCATGGGTGAAAAGTGACTTGTTAGGCTGGGTATTGATCTTTAAACCCCTGTCTTATGGAAACATAATATGTGTAAAGGACTTTTTTGGATACCCAGTGTTCACCAAACTGAGTTTCTCTCAATAAAATGGCAGGAGTTGTTCTGAGTTAGAGCTCTTGGGATGGAAGACAAAATCCGTAATGTGGCTCAAGCTCGGATGTGTTCCATCTGCCTCCTGGGTTGTTTTTTGTAAAGTCATTGTTCCAAACTCGAGATAAGTCAAATATTTTTCTTAAAATACTGCATTCAAATTTTTAATGGAGCCAGAGATTAAATTGGCTGCAGTTGTTGCAATAGTTTTAATATATCAAAATAAAAAACACTCTACTGTGCTTAAATAAAACCAGTTTCTGACAGCAGGAGAAAGATGGAAAATTCTACTCCACAGTCAAAGCCAGAAACAGCTTTTTGCTGAGAATTTCTCTAGGTTGTATATGCAGGTAGGACAGTGTTTATTCTGAGGTGGTGCTCAGGATTATGTCTCTGCTTGGGGAGAAGAGGCAGATTTTGGTAGAGGCTGGATGCTGTCAGCTCGCGCCGGCTTTCCCTTGAACTCTGAACCGCAGCACGTTCTGAGACAGGATCCACACAGCGTCATGTCAGGGCTAAGCACTTGTGGGTTTTAAATAAATATTTATAGAGTTGAGCATGAAACTTTCCTTGCCCTGGGGCATTAAAGTTACACTCAGAAAATTCCTGTAGAAGTCGGTGAATTGGCATCTGCGTCAACGAGCAGAGGGTGCCAAGACTTGAGTCTCTGCAAGGTTATTCTTGCTCCTTCCAGGAAAGGAGGAACTGGGGAGAGAGGAGAACAAAGGGAGCTACACCAACATTGACAGAATTCAGCTGTTCAAGCTCAAAACAGAATAGAAATATTCCCCTCTATGACAAAAAGAAGAGCTAAGGGTGCATCGTTGCCATAGCCAAAGGGAGGTGAGCTCTGCCTGTTCTTTGTGTTCCTCAGCCTTGGAAGCACCAATCTCAGTTCCTGGCACTGACTGGAGAGCTGGAAACCTGAACCAAATCCACATCTTATATCAATATTCTGCTATTCAGGAATGTTTTTGCTCACACATGAAAATTCGGTGTTCAGGCCATTTGTTTAACCCTGGCCGTATGCAGGGGAGACTTTCAGTTTCTGATTAAATTTAAATGCTTTTGTTGGCCAGATATTTAATCAAGCCTGAAAGAGCTTTAATTGTAATGCTTATCTACTGTTGTTTGTCCCAGAAAAAACAGGCCTCAGTCCAGGAGCACGTCCTTCCTGGGACAGCACCTCCAGCTCAGTGTTAAGGCCATTTTCTAACACTGAAAAGGCAGCAGAGTGAGACTGAGCTTTAAAGCACCAGAAAGAATGTGAAGGGTCAGCATCCAACTGGCCTGACTGAGGTTCATGCTGTCCGGATACAGCTGAAGTTGTTTTCACATCCTGACTTACAGCTCCTTCCTGGACTTCGTTTCCCCTGTGAGAAGTGGATGTGGTGATTTATTTCTTTAATTAATGATCTGAAGTTCAGTTTTACTGGGGCTGTTTCCGTGCATGAATCAGCCTCTCTGGAAATCTAAAGGCGCTAGAGTGTAAAATTTTAACTATTACCTGTTGTTTGATTGCTGGGGTGTTGGAGTGAAGAGAGGAGCCAAAGGCAGCTGTGGTTTGAAAAAAGGATCTCAGGGAAATCTGAGAGCTGCGAGCCATCTTCCGGTGCTGCACAAATGGATGTTAATCTTCACTCCTAGAGAATGTGTGGACAGAGACAGGGCAGGGAGGACAATCTGTGCAGTGTCAGAGGAGAAAGCTGTGCCTCATGCCTGAGCTACTTGGAGCATAGGAGGGAGGGTGATCCATAATATTGAATCCCTGGACTTCTAGAAAGTTTTGGACAAGCATTGGCCAGGTTTACAATCTTCTTTTTCAGAAAGAAACTAAGCTTCTGTGGGATAAGAGAAAAGGATTATTTACTTTCTTTTTGGCTTACGTAACTGATTGCACATCAGTTACAAAAAGCTGATAACAATCAAGATTTGGGAATATACAGGCAGCTTTTACAATCTGCAGAAATTACCAGGAGATTCCCGCAGAGATCTGTGCTGGACTGTAAGCAAACAGTGCAAGAACAGCCTGCTGTTGCTGTCCCAGCTGGAAAACTGGGAAGAAACAATCATTGTCCTATGCAAGAACGAGGTTTAAACTCTGCTAAAACTAGCAGAGAGGTCTTGGAGCTATACTAGGTAATTCTACAAAAATACCATATTCATGGCCATGAAAAGCAAAGAGAATGTCAGGAATGTTTAGAATGGGAGAAGGCTAAACCCCACTGTATAAATGTGTGGTGAGTCTGTCTTTAGTAGACTGGAATTGTTGTCTTTAAATTATATAAAACAGTGAGAAAAGGGAAGAAAGTAGGGTGAAGTGATCACTTTGGGAGGAACAACCAAATAAGGCAGAACTTGTGGGTAATAAGGTAGAAGCTCTGGCTGCCCCATCCCAGGAAGTGTTTCAGGCCAGGTCAGACAGGACTTGGAGAAACCTGGTCTAGTGGAAGGTGTCCCTGCCCATGGCAGGGAGTGTGACTGGATGGTCTATAAGGTTCCTTCCAACCCAAACCATTCCATGATTCTGTGAATTCTGCAGTTGAGGAAGAAAGAGCTGAAAAAGTCTGAAATGTGATAACATCATGTCAGGCATGGGAGAGCAAACAGGAGGGCATTATTAATAACTTTTCATAATGGAACAACTGGGGGAGAGCTAGTGAAAGTGGCAGGTGGCAGGTTCAGAATAAATGAAATGCTTTGTTCGACTACACAGATGTCAGGGAGGAACTCCTGGCCAGAGGATGTGGTATACAGCAGGAAGTTCATGGGCTCGGGAAGCAGTGAGACAAAGTAAGGGGAAAAGTCTATTAACGTATGAAACGTTATTACTACACCTGTGACTCAAAACTGTGAATGACTGGCATCTGGGAAGAAAGCTGGATGTAGTGTAGCAGCTCTCTGTGCTCAGTCTGTTGGCATGCTCTTCCTTGGGATCTGTGACCAGTGGAGACAGGAGACTGGGCTAGACAAGTGTTGGATCCAACCCAGTAAAGCTTTCTTCTCTTCTTGAATGAAATTGGCTCTGCTTCCAAAATTATGTTAACAGTTTGCATTAAAAAAAATAAGACCATGTTGTCCAGGAAAATGTTTGGTGGAAAAGAATATATGTGTGTGTTTGGGATATGTTGGGTTGGTGTCTCAGCATTTCTTACATATGAAACAAGCAGTTAGTGATTCGAAGACCATCGTTGTGCAGATGCTGACATGCTGCATGTTTAGACCATGTTTAGGGTAGATGATCAGACACCTCTCCTGCCTTCGGCATAGATCAAAGTCAACTGGAAAAGCCTGATGGAAACAGCAAGCACAAAGCCTCTGGGAAAAATAATCACAGTTTTCACATAAACCCACGTTTTTATGGGAGTACTCATTGCCAGGCAGGTTTAAACAGCACATCTGTATTCACCTCATGGGATCAACCTCTGGCTGTGCTTATATCGCTGGGAATTTTGCCATGGACTACAGCAGGACAAGATTTTATTCCTTAGGAAACATTTAATACTGCTTATCCAAGGCATTCCTGTGCACATGTTGCAAATGTATTTGGCCAGAGCAGCAGCTGCAGAACAACTGGCAGAGCAGGAGAGGAGCAGAATAACTCTGTGAATGAAATTAAAAATAAAAATTAAAAATATCCTAAAACATTCTCACTGGATATGGATAGAAATGCAGTTCAAGTGAAGCTGATTTATGCCTAGTAGATGTTTGGTGATTTTTTTTTTCCCCTTGGCAGGAAATACAATATAAGTGAATAGAAATATAAAGGGGCAGGTTTGCAGATTTCCTTGTTAGTGCCCCGGTAATCCTGATTAAGAACTGGAAATTCCACCCTGTAATGCAGATAAACAAGTCCCTTGGTTCTGGTAGCTCAGTCCATGGAACCTTTTTGCCTGAGCAGTCTTTTTTCAAATTTCTGTTCCCTTCCATCACATTAAAATGTACCAGGAGGTCCCTGTGAGAGCTTCCCTTCACCTGCAGAGAACTGGGGTTTGTTGTGCATGCTGTGGGAAGATCAAAGTAAATCCATAATGCTGACTTGGGAAATGTTCCCCCCCACGAATTTACACCTGGATGAACTGAGGAGCAGCTGGACAGACAGCACTGGCTTCCACAGAATGATTTGGGACCCAAGCTGGCAGCTTGGAAGGCGTTGGGAGAGCCATCACCTCCCACTGCCAGCCATCAGCATTAGGCTGAGACTGAGGAACAGCAGGGGAATGAAGCCATTTTGGCTGCTTGCCCAGGCCTGGAGAACTCCATCTCACAGCAAATAAACAGCTGGGGACTTAAACTTTGAAAAAATAAAATGCAGTGTGTATTTTTCTTAGTTTCTGATTGGGGTAAGCAGATGCTGGCTTGCACTGAGGCAGAAGGAAGCTTGTGGTTTAGAAAAAAAAAAAGGCAGATACCATGGTGACAAGAGGGATCTATAAAACTTTAAAAAGACAGTGGGGAGTTGCAAAGTGGCTCCAGGTTAGTGAGACATGGGCAGCATCCAGATTAGTGCTCCTGCTCTGGGGTGAAGGTGCCACTTCCCTTTGGGCTGCAGGGATGCAGTGGATGATAGCAGCCTGGTGATGGGAAGAACCTGACTGTGTTGGAAAATGCTCCATTTTATTAATTCCTGAAAGAGTCACTTCAGGATATCTCCTGAGCAGTCCTGAGAGCAAACCCCAGGCACTGGCCTTCCTGGCTATGGCAAGCAGAGCTTGGCCAACTCCTGTGTTGTTTCAGCTGCCCAAAGTGTTAGAAACTGCAGTGTGGCCAGATCTTGTGAGAAGAATTTATCTCTCCATCTTAAAGACACAGTTTTTAGACAATATTTTGTCGCAGTAACATAAAGAAGGATCTGAGGCGTCCAGGATGATTCACACTTGAAATATTACCCAGGGCAATCAATTACTGGGTCAGAAAACTGCTGCCCATGTGAGCTGTGGTCTGCTGAATCTTTCCTCTCCAGGATGTTTTTGGGATGCTGTTCTATGTCAAGACAGCCTGGCTCTTCTTGGAAAGAGGAGGAAAACTTGCATTTAATCCATAGTTTTTTCTCTTCCTTTGTATTATGATATTTAGGTATTTTAGTTGAAGAAAAAAGCTTTGTTCTCTTAAAAGAATTATGTGGTTTAGTTTTAGCAGTCAGCAAAAAGACTCTTCGTTAAATAACATCTGTGGTATATGAATTCTTCAAAGATAAAAAGTAATACACATCAGAAGCACCTGGATCCCTGAGGTCATGTATTTCTTCTTAAAGTAGTTTTTCATTTAAAGAATAAATGCCTGGCAATATAAAGGCAGTGAAACAGCAATTAATGCTGTAAACTTTTAGTCCTGTCAGTTAATTTAGCCTCTGTGTGCTAAACCATACAGGAAATAAACTTTGCTTTTATTGTAAACCACAGGGGCCTCGTGCAGAACTCTCTGTGCTTTTAATTCCTCTCCTAACCAGAGTTGAGCTTGTCACACAAGCACAACCAAACCTGTTTTCCCTCTGCTCTGCAGGGCTCCCCATTGCCAGCAGAAATCCACAGCCTCTGAAAAATAATTACAGGAGCAGCTGTTTCAATAAACCCCTCAAACTGCAGCCCTGTGTGTGTTATCTCAGGCTGCCTCCCTGGAAAGATTATTGGAGTGCTGGGCTGATGCAGAGGGTGAAGTCTCAGGGGCACTGAGGTGGGACCTATGCTGTTTGTGTCAGTTCTTACAGCGTGGAGTTGCTGCCAGCATTGCACAGAGTTGTCCTGGGATCTCCACAAAGCTGAAGATAAAGGAGAAATAATTCTTCTGGCTTTCAGAAAGAGGAACCAGATTCAGAACTTGACAACAGGGGTGAGCTCCAGACTATCAGGACTTTTTAAAGCTTCCAGAGCAAGCAGTCAGGTGACCAGTAGCACCTTCAGGGCCTTTCCCCTGCTCTTCTAAGCACGTGGTCAATTTTTGAGTATTTAGGAAAATATCATATGTCAGAGAGTTTTCTGCATCTTGTGATACTGAGCCTCACTGTCTTATTGGAGACCAGTCTTCTGTGTGGTAAATTGCTTTACAGCCAGTGTACAAAGCCTGTCTGTGGGGCTGGGCTGTGGTGTGTTGGTACTGTTTGTAGAATCAGCCAGAAATGATCCCTGAAAAAGTAAATAAGCAGTGATTTGAAGAAATAATTATTCCTGCTGACTAACAGCTCAGGAAAAGGAGCTCTGAGAGGTGAAGAGAAAATTGTTCAAGGAGTCTGTGACAGAGGTAGCTTGGACTTAGGGACTTTTTTTTTCTTCCACATAGTAAAGATTCCCCTTTCCCTGTTTATAACTCAGGTAAGCACCAGTGAGGTGCTGAGGCTGTGGAGACACCAGGAATACACAGAAGAGCTGGCTGATGGGTGGGAATGCTCCAGCTCCTGCCACTCTCATCCCTGTGCTGTTCAGGAGTTGTTAGTTTGGTACTGGGATTTGGGAGGACTGGATCTGTTTGTTTTTATTTAACCCAGCATGGAGTTTGGATGCTGTGACAAGGCACATGGAGACTTCCAGGGAAACTCAGCCTGCCAAGCTCCACGTCTGCTGCAGAAAACAACTGTGTGTAATAAATGAAGAGCTCATATTCTGCTGCTGCTTATGCTTTGTTAGTGCATAACTGAGATAATGGAGCCTGTATTCCACAGTAGGAAGCTCGCTCTCTGTTGGTTTTGGACCAGATGAGCAGTTTTCAGGCTTATAAAAGTCAAATGCCACAAGACTGACTTAGAAAATTGCCAAGGGTCAATTTATTTAGTATTGTAATGGTGGTGTTTTCCTTTGGATGATGACAATTCCGGGTGCTGCAGAGGTTCGTGGACAGTGTCAGTGCGTGTGGTTAATGCTATGGTTTGCCATACATCAGGGTTTCTTTACATCCTCGCCTAAAGGAAGATAAGAGGAAGCCTAGGTCTGGAAGCTTGATTTTGCAAGATATGTTTATCCTGGATAACTTCAGTAGTCATTTAAAAAAAGACAAAAAATCATCCTGATATGTGAATATTTGCATTTGCAGGTCTTTCCTGTTGCTGACTGAAGCAAAAGCCTGCTGCAGGAATGGCCCAAGGCCATGGTTTGATCCCTGCTTTCAGTCCTTATTGCTGCTGGGAGAGGCAGTCCTGCCTCCCCTGGCTCATTTCTTCCCATTCCTTGTGATGGCACAAGAACCCCTGTGTCATCTGTGAGCTGAGCTGGGGTTCCCAAAGCAGCACTGCTGTGTGACTGGAGGAGATTCCCTGCTCAGAGCTCCATGGAGCCCAGCCAAGGCATAGCCTGGCACCGACCTCTGCTCTCTGACCAGGGACAGGACCCCAGGGAACGGCTGGAGCTGTGTCAGGGAAGTTTCACTGGATGTTATAAGAAGATTCCTCATCCAGAGGGTGGTCAGGGACTAGAACAGCTCCCCAGGGAATGGTCACGGCCCCAGAGCTCCAGGACTGTTTGGACAGCAGGCACAGTGTGGGATTGTTGGTATGTCCTGTGCCAGGGCCAGGAGCTGGACTCAATGATCCTTGAGGGTCCCTTCCAACTCAGGATATTCTGTGAGTCTGTGGTTCTCAGAAGTGGTGAATCCTTGCTCAGGAACAGGCCTTCGGAGTTGGTGGAGAAGGTCTCTTTCCAAATAACCTGATTGATGCAGGTTGAGTGTATACGGTCCCAGTAAGGAGCTGTGCTTCCCTGACCGTCTCTCCTGGATAAACCTGCCCAGCCCCGGCGCTGGAGGAGGTGAGGTTTGGGAGTAGCCTATGCAGAGCCCCTGCATGAGGGTGGGCAGGCTTTGGATGTTGGAGGGGTCAGTCTGTGGGAGTTTGGAGCTGCTGCCAGGCAGTGCCCAGAAACTCTCCAGAGACTCGGGCTGCTTCCTGTGCAAAGTTCATCCCTAATCAAACACAGCTCCTGGTGGGGTTGTTTGCAGAGATCATGTGAAGGGAGAGGAGATTCTTGCTGTCCCTGCCTCTGGGGCTGCTGTCCCTGCTCCCAGCGTGAGCAGAGTGAAGAGGAGTCAGGCACGCCCCATGTCTCCAATCAAACCTTCCTTGTGTGAGGGGCCAAGTGTCAGTCTGACACCTCTCCAGATCTGGGACACCTCCCAGCATTCAGCAGTTGGAAGCTTCAGTCACAGTCCCTGTTTTTCTGTGTTCAGGCTCTGGGGTTGTCTACAAAAAGTAGGTAGGCAGGTTTGGTGCCTCTGTTTGTGCCAGCTCCAGTGCTGCCAGAACTTCCTGGGACTTTGGGTTTTAACTTCTCCCTTGCCCAGCTGCTGGGGATCTTGTGTTCCATGTGCATGGAAGTACAGTGTAAAAAGGCTCCCTGCCATCCCATGAGCAAACGTCTCTGTTCTTTGGCTGATGATGGAATGAGATTTTAAAGTCTTGCATTAAAATCCCTGCAAATGGAAGTTTTGGCTGTGTGGGCTTTGTTTGGTTTTAAAATCCAGGCAAATAATCCCATTGGGCATTGCTGTCACTTTCCACAGAACTTTAAAAAAAGGAAAAAAGGAAGGAAAATCCCAAAGAAACAGAAAGTCAGTCTCTGGATGCAGAGTCTGTGTTTGGGGAGGCAGTCTTTGAGCAGGCCATGATTGCTGTGGGGAAGAGCTTTGGCATATCCTGACTTGTGAGTGACTTTGACTTGGCAATAGTGACCCTCTTTAAGCCTTTTACAGAATGAACAGAAGCATCTAAGCAGAGAGTAGAGGGATGTGTCATTTCTGGCTGTGGTGAGGACACAGATATCCTGGCTAAAGGAGGGTGCATCTGATCTGATCTGCTCTGGTGGCCCCCCAGAATATTCCCAGGAGTTTGTGCATCTCTGGTAGGCTTGAGACAGAGCTGGGCTCTTGGGCAAAAGAACTGGATGCAGTCAGGAGCCTGGACAGGCCAGGAAATGCTGAATGAGCAACTGAAAGTGTTGGGGAGCAGCTGGGAAGGAGGAAAGTTAAAGGAGAATGCTCTGTGTCACCCTTCTTTTCAGGGAATCATGGAATATCCTGCGTTGGAAGGGACCCACAAGGATCAAGTCCAACTCCTGGCCCTGCACAGACCCCCCAACAATCCCACGCTGTGCCTGGGAGCGTTGTCCAAATGCTCCTGGAGCTCTGGCAGCCTTGGGGCTGTGACCATTCCCTGAGGAGCCCTTTCAGTGCCTGACCACCTTTTCCTTGCAGCCAAAAAAAAGAAAGATGTACTTCTGAATTCAGTGCTTCAGTAGGAAAAGAGGTGGGGTTTCAGCTGACAGAACCATTTTCATGTACTGGAACAAAACGGGAAGTTTATTAAATGGCACTTTTAAACACAGGCTTCAGGTGTTGCTGATAAGATGTTCTCTGTTAGAATCCTGGTAACACCACAATAGTCCCTGACACGCAGGTGTTAAAGGATGAATGGATTCACCCCCACACACTTCCCCAGTGCTTGGATATCATTTGTTAAGAGCGGAATTTGCCTTAAGCTGTGATAATAACATTGATCCTTAAGGTGCCTTCATAGAAAGTAAACCTAAAACACATTAAAAAGTCATCAGGGCTTTGTTAGGCAGTGCTGCTGCTGCTGTGGGCCAGAAGCTGTGGAGATATAAATAAGGAAATGTTACTTGTCCTCCTACTTGACTAATGGATAAAGGAATCTGCTTTTGGCCACTGCAGGGGGAAAGTAGCTAAACAGACACTGGATGTGGTGCAGCAAGACAGTTCTGACTTATTTGTGGCCTTTTAGTATCTTGTTAGAATTTGACTGTAGTCGAGGTGTGGTGGAATTGGCTGTACTGCGTGTCTGACACCAAATTAGTGACACTGAAAAACTTTGCTGGAACACTGAACTCAAACCCTCCTTGCTGCAGCAAGAGAGAAAAGGTTTCTTTTTTTTCCTTAACTAATTCCTTGAATTCCAACAGCAAGTTGGCAGTGTGGCAATTAGGAACCTGCGCAGCTGTGCTGGGCTGTGCCAGTCAGAAAGGCCAGGCCGGTGTTGCTGGCTGAACTTCCCAAAGTAGCCCAAGGGAACTAAATGCCAAACCCCCCTGGGATTTTATTCTCTTTGCAGTCTGTGTCAGAGTAAATAAAAGTGAGTGGGAGTTGGGTCTCTAAGCGCCCTTGGCTCCATTGAGAATCCTGATCCCCAGGACTTTAGTACATGGAGGTGACGTTAACTTTCCTGTTCCGTTCTTCGGGTAGGAAAAAACTTGTTGAACACACAAGGATCTTTGGACTTGGGTGTTGTTGGTGTGGGATTTAACAAGTTTTTAGGCTTTGGGTTATTGAATGAATGCAATTACAATGGCATTATAATCCATGAGAGAAGCTTTTATTTTTGTTCTCATGAATCAGCTTTTTCATTTATGTAACTTTCTATGGTTTCTGGAGCAAGTCATGGTCTTGTTTTGGGAAGTGCAGACTTTGTCCTTTGTTCCAGCTATATTTTTGGCTTGTGTTCCAAAATCTGGTCTGTGGGGTGGTACCTTATGCCTGGCTAAAGCCCTGTTGGAGACAGGCCATGTGCTGCCAGACGTGACGTAACCTCCAGGTTAAATTGCAAAAACCTTTTGGTAGCCTGGATTTTCCCCCAGCCTCGCTCTTGAGTGGGGGTCCCTTTTCACCTTTTCTTGCTTTTATAAAGGGTCTTCTAAACCCACATGTGAACAGCAGGAATGTGGTTGTTGCTCTCAGTGGGAGCCGGAGCCTGTTCCCTCCTGCCCCAGGTGTTGGGCTGGTGATGCTGACACAGCCCAGGGTTGGTGGGTGCCTGTGGTAAAAACCATTTCCAAATAAACCAATTTTAAGCTTTTGGGGTCTAACCACATCAAACCAGCACTGCTGTGCAGGAATCATGTGGATATCCCATGGACTTCCCCAAAGGACCCTGCAGGGAGAGAGTCAGTACATATGGAGTCCATCTGGACACTGCTGAACTTCTGGGAAAAAAAAAAAAGGAGCAGCACAAGTCCAGCTTGAGCTTTTCCAGCCTCCTGTGTTTGATTTAGGTCCCGTAAGTTCAAGGTGGTTTTGCTGTGTTTGTCCTCAATCTTATTCCCTCCAGACCAGGAACCATCAGGAGAGACAATGATGGCACCACTACATGTAAAGCTCTGCTTAAAATAACCAGAACAAAGAAGTGCTTTGAGTTCTGTGATGATAATTACCCAGACCTAAAAATAGGCAGATGTTCTACTAGGCAGGGAGAAGTAACAGTGAGACAGGAATTGCTGGGAAACACCTGGCAAAGCTCTGATCAAGCCAGGTCATTGTTGGAGTTGCCTGCAGGTTTCCCACCCTCTGACCACCATTTACAGTGGCACCACCAGAACTATAGGGGGGAAAAAATTGGCTTATTCATACAAATAAAACCAACAAAACCACTCTAGACAAAAAAACAGCTTCTGGAATATTAGAGTAAAAGCAAGGAAAACTGTGATGGAGGCCGGGACTGAGGCTGCTCGGAAGGGAGCCCTTCTGCTGTGTGCTGGGGTGGAGAATGAGCTTAGGGGGCCGTCAGGAATCTGTGACATTTAAATCCATGGCTGAGCTGCTGGGCTGTTCAATTCCTACAAATTAGGTTGTAGTGGGAGGAGAAATTCTAACCATTTTGCAGCTCATTTGCAAGGATGAGCTTCTGCATTAGGGACTCAGGTGAGGAAGGCAAGGCCATTTGAGAAATTAGGTGAGACATATGAAAACCAAACCAAAACCCCCAATAGTTGGTACTCTAATTCTGAAAAGTGGCAGTGGAGTATGGCAGTGTGGCCACAGCTCAGTCCACAGAACACCCTGTAACAAGTCAATTTGTCTTGGCAGCACTTGGCATTCCTTGTGCTGCCCATTCCTCCAAGGAAAATCACTTCCTGGGGGTTTCCACCTTGCTGCTGGTGGCTGCCACTGGAATTTGCTGAACATTTCTTGCACTGCACTTTTCCCATTCACTGCTTACATTTCAGCTTACCCATCTTCAGAAGACTCTAAAGCTTCTAGAGAACCGCTGGGTGCAAGTCTGGCCACAACCAGTAGCATCCCCTGGAGTTTGGACTTCACCTTCCTGCACAAAGCAGATGCTTCTGGGATTTAAAGATATGCTCCCACTAAGTATGAAGCAGCGTCTTTAAAATCATCATTGGCATACAATACAACTGCTGTAATGCTGTAGTTGCTTTTGCTTATCTAGAACCCAGAAGGCTGGAATTGGAAATGGAAAAAAAAATCCCCTTTTAAATGTGGTGTTGTCTTGAAACTTCATTGAGAAATGTGTAAGATCAAATGTGTAAGATTTGCTGTAAGGTGTTGCTTCTCTGTTGTCCTGGTGCTGGATCCCAGCTGTGAGGTTGGGAGAGGCAGTTCAGGACACACCTTCAGCAGGAGCTGGAGAGAATCGCAGAACCATGGAATTGTTAAGGTTGAAAAGACCTTTGAAATCATCAAGTCCAACCATCAACCCAGCCCCAGCCCCATGTTCAGCACTAAACCGTGTCCTCAATGCCACATCCACTTGTTTCTTGAACACTTCCAGGGAATGGTGACTCCACCACTTCTCTGGGCAGCCTGTTCTAATGCTTCATAACCATTTCCATGAAAAACTTTTTCCTAATTCCTAATCTGAACCTTCCCTGGTGCAATTTGAGGCCATTTCCTTTTGCCCTGATGCTATAACTGATGATATAACGATGGCTGAAAACATCATAAGAAATCTCTTTATAATTCTTTTAAATCCTCACAATAAAGCATGAGCCATTTAATCCCATGATTGGGAAAGCAATTAATGAAATCTATGTTTTTCCCCTGCATGGAAGTTGGGACACAGGACCCACAGAAGTGGTGGAGAAGCCCCGTGCCAAGGGCCAGGACGGCAGAGCCGCGGTCAGCAAGTTTGTTGTTGGATCAAAACAGCAGCACTCAGACTGTAAACTTACTTTGGGTTCCAATGGTCCATAAATAGGTTTCCAAAACATGTCTATTGTCCAACAAGAGATTTATTTATAAACTGAAAAAATAACAAGACTGAAAGAAAACCAACCCAAACCCTTTCTTGGCCAGCAGCGTGGACTGGACTGTGCTCTGTGTGTGTGCCTGAGATAGAACCTTCTGTGATGTTCCAAAAAGTGTTTAAAATAAGTGTTTCCCTGCAGTGGGGTGGTGCTGGGAGAAGTTGGCTCTTGAACAGCCAGCACAGTCCTGGCTGGAGCTAGGGCTGGAATGCTGCCTGCTCGCTGGACCAAGGTCCCACAGCATCATCCCTTCCTCCTTTTCTGCTTATTATCTTTTTGCCGAGTTCTTTTTTTAATTTTTTTTTTTTTCAATGAGTAAAGATTTGGAAGAGAATCTAAAATGTTGCAGCACTTTCTGGAAAGTTTATTCCCACTTTGGGGTTAAAACTTTATTTTTGATGGGCTGATTTGTTGGCAAACATCACCTGTTGTACTCTTGGCAGCTTTGACGTGGTTTCTCTTGTGTTACTGGTATCACTGATGGGAGCTAGATCTAAGAACAGTAAATTGAATTTCTGATGTGTACTGAAGTGAGGGGCAGTACTTGTTCACAATTCTACACTCATTTTTATGTTAATTTGTGCCCATGCTCTGTTGAAAGCTTAATGTTCCATGATTGGCTCATAACTGGAAAAGAAGGGAATCTTGATACCCAGTGGATTTTCTAGCACAGGATCACAGTGTGTGGTGAGACTTTGCTTAACCACCAATAACTTGCCATAAAGCTGTTTCTGTCTTGGGAACAGACCCTGAAAGCCAAAACAAAGAGAAAATAGATTTATTTCGTTAAATGTTCCTTTCAGTAGTATCTTGGGAACATCAGCAAGAAGCAGAATATCTCCACTCACCTTAGGAGTTGTTTTTCTCCCAAGTGTGTGTTGAGGCAGAGAAACCAGGATGTGATTCTGTTCCTGGGGTGGGGATAAAGGCACCTGTGAGCAAGACAGGCTGTTTGAGGGCATCCTTGTTCCAAGGCAGGGCAGTGGGGAGCTCCAGAGGATGCAGCCCTTCCTCCCAGCAGTGCTGACTTCACCTGCTCCCACCCCTTCTCCTTCCATCCCTCTGTCTCCATCCCACTGGGATTTTCCCCTGCTCCATTTTGCTCATTCCCTCTGCTCCTTCCCCCAGCCTCTTCCCATCCTTACAGCTGTCTGTCCATCCCTGTCTTTCATTTCTCTGTTCTTGTGCTTTTGTGTCTCCATAAATCCTCCTGCCCCACCCAGTACTGGTCCCAAGCCTCAGGGCCCTGCTTGGCTCCTCGGCTCCTGTGCTGACTCTGGGTGCATTCCCGGCTCTCCGCTGCTGCTCTGGGCCTTGCACAGTGTGTCAGGAGCATTTGGAATAAACAAGGATTTTCGTGTTTGCCAACTGCAGTGAGCTGCACTTCAGAGGCCAGAGCGGCTTCAGACATGACAGTTGTTTACGTAGGCCGAGGTGCGGGCTCTGGGAAGGCGCTGGCCGCTGTCCATGCCTGCTTCGGCAACTGGGAGAGGTTTTCTGGGAAGCGAGCGCTGCGTGTTGACAGGCGCATCCTGAAGAAAGGATCCTCGCTCCTTCCCAAACATGGGCAGCAGGAACCATCTTCCAGGCTCTGTCCCGAGGAGAACGTGTGCCCTTTCAAGTAAGACAAAACACCCTGAAGCAGCAGCAGACGTCTCTTGCTCTATTTTCGGCCCTTCCCTCCCAGTGCTATTCCACTGCCTGAGATTAATGGAAGTTTTCTAAATAAAATCCCATAAAATAACAGGATCTGGCAGCTCGGTGTCCCTTCTGCATGCCCCGTTTCTCTGGAGCATTTGCTGCTCTTTTGTAAGTGCTCATCACTGTGGCCGGAAGACTTGTCTGAGGAGCTGGGAGAAAACATTGCTGCTTAATCTTCCAACTTCTTTTTTGTCTGGCCAGAAAACAAGGGTTCCAGATTAATATCCCTCATGCATCAACACCATCCTTGCTTTTCTGTAGAGTTCTCTAGAGAATTACCTCCCTTGACTACAGATGGCCTGAGAGCAACACAGAAACCAGACTTCATGCTTGCCTTACAATAGTGCTTTTTCTGGCAGAAAAAAATACATTTCCAGCTTTTCCAGCTCTTTAAAAACAAGCAGAGAGGGTTGTGATTACCCTTCAGAGCCACAGTCGTCAGTTTGGGATGTGGTTGTACCTCCTGGAGCTGAAAAAACAACCCAGAGACTGTCCCACTGAGATGCTGGGAGGGTGTGAGGATTTGTGTGTGGCTGAGACAATCTAATAGTCAAAATGATTAAAAAAATAAAGTGACTTCTCAGGGGATCAAAATGCTGATTCCTGTCCAACTCAGAGCTCTTCTTTTACATGGCAGAGTGTACAGGTTAATGGTAGTGTTGGTAAAAGCTTGGTTTTCTCTAATTCCTTAATAATTCTGGGGCATCTCAAAGTGTGTTGTCACTGAGCAATGGATTTTGGACAAGTTAAGGACCTGAGTGTAATAAAAACTACTTGGATCTGAAATTACATTTACTACTAGGTTGTACTGACAGAGGAGTTTACAATTCCAAAGACTTTTCCCTTATCTTAGCCCTACAGAACAGTTCATGAAGGAAGTGCTCCCTTTTTTTTCCTCCTCTGAGCTGTAGAACAACGGAGAAAAGCTTCCCCTGCTCCTTCCTGCTGCTGTTAGAGGCAGGCAAGGAAACCTCTTATCCAGAGCTTTGAGTCTGCTGAGAATGTTTTTATACAGCCTCTACACGAATTATTTCCTCGGGGCGGTATTAACTCCTCCAGTTTGATTTATTTTTAGCCATGATGAAAATTAGCAATATCCTTGTGTTTCGGGGTGCTCGCACAGCGAGTCCAGCGGCTCCTGTGGTCGGAGGAATTACGTTGGCTTCGCAGCCCGGGGCAGGCAGCTTCCCTGCTGGAGCTGGGAGCACATTTCCCTCTGTCGGGAGAGCAGGATCAGTCCCTTTGTGCTGCACTGGGCTGGGTGCACCCCTCCTGAGGTCTGCTTGAACCTGCCATGGATAGAGCAGCTCCAGACTGAGTCATGGGGCGCTTGAAGATTCCCTCCTTGGATTTGCCGGGCTGTGTTCCGCAGCCCACATAATTCAGGGCAGCGCTGTCCCCACACTCCCTGCTGCTCCTGGCGCTCCCAGCGTGGCTGGGTGCCCGTGGGTGCGGGGCTGTGCGGGCCGGGGCAGGGCCGGGGCAGGGCCGGGTGCCCGTGGGTGCGGGGCTGTGCGGGCC
>NW_024581101.1:2686516-2963249 GCF_017639235.1 Corvus kubaryi
GGCAGGGCCGGGGCAGGGCTGGGTGCCCGTGGGTGCGGGGCTGTGCGAGCCGGGGGACGGGCTCCATATTTGGCTCCAGGCTGGCTGTCCCTGACCCCGGCAGCTCCGGGTTTGCCTGTGGCCGTATATGGAGCGGCTGCTCCGGGAGCTGCGGCTGACCTGAGTTAGCACCAGTGCAACATCTGTGTGAATCGCTGCTCCTGGGGCTCCCAGCTCATTAGGGTAAAGCCAGGCCTTGGACTGGCTTTGCAGTGAAGGGGGTAATTTGAAGAAAACAAATTTCCCGTTAAATTCCATTTTTTTATTGTTTGCCAGGATGTGCATGGTTGTAGTCTCCTTTGTGGTGGTAAAGTCATGCAAAGGGACAGCAGAGCATAAGCAGAACATCTCTGTGTTGAGAAGTCAGTCATTCATAATGACAGTAATAAAAACCACCTTCCATGTGCAGAGCCAGCACCGTGCTTGCCTCACAGATCCTGCTTTTCCCTTGGATGCTGTGTGAGTGCACAAGGATGGGTGGCATCAGGTGTGGGACCTCAGCCAGCCTCCCTGACAGGAGTGAGGATGGGGATGTGGGGTCACAGCCCTCCAGGGACTGTACCTGCCCTGCTGACACACCCAGGACACAGCAGGGGAGGGGTTTTTGTGCAAACAAGCATGAACCAAAAATGCTTGGTGAGGTCTCTTTTGGCACCGAGGTGGACAAAAACTTGGACTCTAGAAGGAAGGGGGGTTCAGCCTGTGGTTCCAAGGGCACAGGGGAGCAGTGTGTACCTCAAATGTGCCTCCAGCAAACTCCAGTGCACCTGAAAAAACAACGTTCCCCTGAGTTAACTGTAAAACCTGGCCAGCACAAGGGCCCTGCTCACACTTCTGCTTTTGGGTGGGCACCTTTAAGGTTCACAACACGCACATGTGTGTAGGGACAGCATCTTTCGGCTTCAGCCTGTTCCGTTTTGTAGGAGCCAAGTCAAGGCTCAGCTCTGACTCTTCAGAAAATACTTTTTGATTCTAAGAATTTTCTTACCGCTCCCATTTTCAGCCTGGTTTGCACCCCCTGATTTCTGCAGCGAACCCCGGAACCGCATTAAAATTATTTCGCTGATTTTGTTTGCCATCTCTCTTTTGTGACAGATTAAAAAGCAGCAACAAGATGTGTTAGGCTTCTTGGAAGCCAACAAAATTGAATTTGAGGAGAAGGATATCGCGGCCAATGAGGAGAACCGGAAATGGATGCGGGAGAACGTCCCTGAGGACAGTCGGCCAGCGAGCGGGAACCCCCTGCCCCCCCGGCTCTTCAACGACAGCCGCTACCTCGGGGTAAGGGCTGCTGCAGCTCTCCCTGTGCTCATCCCACTCACCTCCAGCTCTCCCTGTGCTCATCCCACTCACCTCCAGCTCTCCCTGTGCTCATCCCACTCCTCTGCCTCGCTGCAACAGCCTGTGCTTCACTGCGGTGAGCAGCAAGGCAGGGCTTGCCCAGCTGCAGTTGTCCAAACTGGGAAGGCTGTGGGAGGTGTTAGACATTTCCCCCATCTTGGGCTTTTAGTAATAATTGATTTTTGAATATTCCAGTCACACCATAGGAGAGATTGAAATGTGGACCTCTTGATTCGGATCCTACCTTACAGTGCATATGTAATTTTCTTTTCCTATGAGTTTTTTCCCATCTTACGGCTCTGAAAGTTCCCAGGTTTTTTTAAATCCTCATTTTCCCCATGATTGTGAACTAACAC
Source organism: Corvus kubaryi (assembly GCF_017639235.1). Classification (NCBI taxonomy): domain Eukaryota; kingdom Metazoa; phylum Chordata; class Aves; order Passeriformes; family Corvidae; genus Corvus; species Corvus kubaryi. Next base: position 2,688,253 of record NW_024581101.1, read on the forward strand.
CTCACAGAAATCTGGCCCTGTTACACCAACCTTATGTTCTGTCACAAGTTCTGCCCATGTGGGGTTTGCCAGTAGGTGTGAATCTCCAGATGATATGAAATGATGTCTGCCATGATCATAAATCAGTTTTCTGATCCTTCTTGGGACCAGCTCTGTGTGCTGCTTGCACAGGGAAGGCTGCTGTGGTTCACTTACTCCAGTGCCTTGGACAGATTAAAACTCGTGTTGCAAACACAAATCCTACTGTAATTACTTTAATGCTTGATGAAAAGTAAGTTGCCCTGCAGTACTTGTACCCAGCAGGCCATGCTTGAATGATTATTAGATTAACTGTTAGTTTTATTTTTAAAACTTAGTATCTTCTGAACAGAGCTCACAGTGTGCATTCCTCTGGTCCTTTTGAAGTCTGGTTGTGTCCTGCACAGTCTGTAAGTCAGGACCTGCCAGTTTTGGACCTTTGTGAGACAAATCTGTGCCTACAGAAAGAAATTATTCTCAATGTGCCAAGAATTTTTCTTGCTTGTAATAGAAGCAGAACTTGAAATAATATCCACAGTGAGCTGTTGTGCCACTTGGCTCTCAAAATTTTACTGACTGGTTGTGACATGGAAAAAGGTTGTTTTGGAGTGACAGATAAGTAGTTGTCTGAGCAGGGTCTGGTCACAAGGTTCTTGCTATGGGTTTATATCATCCCCAGAATTTTGGTTGATGTAACATTGAACTTTTGAAATTCGGTCAGTTTAATGTTGCTGGGTTTGAGTGGCTACACTTCAGCTTTCAGGAAGGTAAAATTTAATTCTGTGCCCAGAATTTGAACCTCTTTCTGTCTTTATCTGATGCCTCTCAAGCATGAAGTTCCCTGTTTGTTCCATCTGATGCAGCACAACTGGCAGAGCAAAGAGCACATTGGCTTTCCTGGCCCGTGCACAGCAGAGAGGCTGAACTGGAGATGCTGTGTGGGCTGGCATGAACCCTGCTCCTCAGGCCCAGGAATTCCTGTCCTGGGAGACACTGTGGAGCAGGCTCATGGACTATGCACCAGCAAGATAAACAATCCCTTTGTTATCAAGCAGCCCCAGCCCTGTCAACAGAAGGGCTTCAGGGAGGATTTACCATAATCATACACATTTTTATCAAACCAGCATGCAAATGCTGCATGTGCAAATGAAACAATAATTTGATATCCCTGAAGTCCAGGCAGCTGGAATCTTCTGGTCCCTGTACTTTGTTCTGTTCCAGCTGCAGCAGCTTCTCCTTAGAGCTGCCCCTCTCTGCTGTTTTCAAACAGCAGTTGCTGTTCCTTAAGCTTTTGCCTCCCAGTCAGTCAGGAATCTGGAGCAGCGTGCCCTAAACAGCTCTCCCTGACTCCAGGCTGAGACTGAGCTACTGCCTGCCTTGGGCTTCCCAGCCAGGACTGCTGCATCCAAACGTTACCCAGGAAAGCTAGAAGAGGCTGGTAATGTGCATCAGTTAAAAACAGAGAGCAGGAAAATCACAGGACTGTTCCCTGCTGAGTTGAGAAGTCGGAGTGAGGGAATTGTGTAGTAACTTGAACAACAGTGAGATTGCACAATACTTCTGAGTTCCTTTAGTTGGGGTTTGACAACTGGTATTTCTTTTTATTTATTTATTACCTTAATTTTCCTGGGAAGTGGCTGTGTGTGTTTAGGGCATTTGTAATACACTGTGAGTGAACAGTGCCGCCCCATTGCCTTCACTTGCACAGACTAATCCTTAGTGGGAAATGTGGTGGGAAAGGTGCACTTTCAGTGTAAAAGTTCCAGTTGAACTTCTGACAGATTTAAGAGCTGGAGTCCACAGTTGCACAGCTGTCATCATTATCAGGAATTACAATGACATCTGGGAACATCAGGGTTTCTGAGGACAAGGTCCAGTCTCAGTTGCTTCTGCAGGAGGAATGTCCATACCAGATCAGTGACAATACCTGCCTTGTGTGGAGTCTGTCCCTCTGGGAAAGGCTGGAGCACCTCACAGCAACATCTCGTTGGGATATAGAATGAATTCCCAGCTTGTCCCTTTCCAGCCAGACCAGTTTGTGTGCTGTTAGTGCTAATGCCACGTACTTGAGGTGATGCTGGATTTTGCATTTGGCCACAGGAAGCAGTTTGGTGTGGGTTGGGTGACACCCCAAACTGAGCTGAGATTACTTCTGACAATTCACTCCTCTGTCTTTTGTTCCCTCTCCCTTCTGCCATGATGAAGGACTACAATGCTTTCTTTGAGGCGCGGGAGAACAACGCCGTGTATGCGTTTCTGGGCTTGACTGCACCTCCTGGGTCAAAGGTAGGTGAGCACCTCCTCACAGTGAGTCCCAGCCTGTGGCTTACACCACCTCCTCCTCTGCTCAGAATAGGATCTGGCACATGTGGTGTCATTGCCCCCATCAATCTCCCTGGGAGATACTCAGTCTCCAGAGGCTTCCAGGCTTCAGCTTCAAAAGAGTAGTTAATATTTGCACTGAAGAACACATAAGAAATCTAGATGAAAAAAATTATCCCAAAATAAAAGAATGTTTTCAATTCAGTAAAAAAAATTAATTCATGTGAAATTTTGATGAGGTTTTTCTACTAGAAAATCCCTTGAAACCAGAGCCACTGTTTCTGAAATAACATGGTCTTGCTTCAGAGTAATTTCTTCCTCCAGCTTGTTATCCAAAGCTTATTTTCCTTTGCCAATTACAAACTGGGCTGCTGCTTTGTGGATGCAATGGGCTGGAATTCTCCTTTTGATTTTGATAGGATAAGACAAGCCTGCTTTATACGTTTCACTTGACAGCAGCAGGATCCTCCAGGTCACTTCCAGCTTTCTTGTTCCAGTGGGTAAACACGCCGCTCCCTTTCAGCTTTACTCATGTACGAGTCGAAGGTCATGCTGTGCACATCACTAAGAGACCTAATTTTAAAGGTGGATGGTGACCCATGAGCAGTGAGCACTGCAGGTTGTGGGGCAGACTGAAGCGGTTTTGGGAGCCAAATTTCCAGTAGTAGCTCCACTGATGGGAATGATGTGATGAGGAAAGAGTTCCACAGAGCAGAGCCCAGGATCTGCACCCCAGCATCACCCACCAGCAGCGTCAGACCAGCTGCGCCCAGGGCCTGGTGAGGTTCCTTGGAACATCTGCAGTGCACTGCTCCGCAGAGTATGCAGGATGGAGCCAAGCAACCAGGAAGCTATCCTGACACTGTGGGATGCAGGGAAGCTCCTGCCTTTCCCCTGGGAAGTGCAGGGGTAGCAGAGAGCAGCTGCTGCCATAACAAATCAGGTCACCTGTCTCAGTAACGCTGGGAACGTCGCTGCTTCCCAGACCTGCCGGCTGGCAGGAGCAGCCAGCATGGCTGTCAGGAACTCTGCTTCTGCCCTAAGGGATGCTCCCATTCTGTCCTCACCTAAGGAAAAGGTGAATTTTAAACAGGAGGGTTAGAACACAGTTGTACTCTGCTGAATTTCCATGTTGTGTTGGGCTGCTGACGGTAAATAACCTTTGCAGAAGTGATGTTGTATCCCTTGCATCCTGCTCTGGGGCTGATTTTGGGAGTCCCTCCCACAATTAGGATGTCCAGTCAAGTTGACTGCCAGCTGCTGAGGAGGGTACACGGATTTGTAGGTGCTGAAATCGGCATTTCCAGCATAGCTGTGTGCAGCTTGGATATAATGCTGTAGGGAATGACATGGCATCTGCAGAAAATGGCAGGAGGCTGGGAGAAGCCTTGGCAGGAAACTTTCATTCAAATCATCAGGAGAGATTTGGGAAGTTATTTGACCCTGAACACAAAGCTTTAATATTAATGCTAAACAGGACTGGCTTAGAAGTGAGCGTGGAAAATGGAAGTAACTATTTTCTGAGCCCCAGTGGTTTAGTTTGTCCTTTGGATCTACAAACTCTAGGAAAGGCTGGCCTTCAGTTTACCTTAAATATCTCTACTTCAAGCAGTATGGGTGGATTTTAAAGGGAGAGGATTTTGTGAGTTAAAAGCTATGTTTAGTTATTTCTTTATTATGGATTTAAGGACTGAGAAGATGCTCAGTGAGGGGCCTTGATGGAGAAATAAGGAAAACTATGAAAGAGGGACAGTGTCAAGCTTGGAAAGCTGAGCCTCTCCCAGATAACTTGCAGGACTATGCCCAAGGAAATGGAGTTTGACCTCCAAGAAGAATAGGTTAGCAGGTTACTTGTATCAGCCTTCCTGGGTGTGAGGGAAATACCAGGAATCCTCTCCAGCTTTCCACTGTCTGTTCTAAAGAGAAGTTCTTTGTCTTGCAAAAAGAAAGCCAGTGAGGTGTCACCACTGCAGTGCCCTGGGCTGGTTAAGGGAGTTGTTACAAAGCCAAGGGAACCTTCTCCTCTTTCTTACCATTCAAAGAACCGCTTGTCTTTTAGAGAATATCAACCATGCTTCTTTTTTCCAGGCTTTGTAGCTCTTTTTTGATCTTCCTTTCATTGTTCACCTGCCTTTTGTGCCGTGGATGGCTGGGATGTCCTTGCACGAGGCCTGTGGGTGCACAGTACCATCATAGCCCCGCTCTCTGACCCATGACAGGCCAGCAGAGCAGAGCAGGGGCCAGGAGCACAGCAGCTCCAAGCCAGGCTCTTCCCACGCCCTGAGTTCAAAGGCAGAATGAGGGCAGTTAGCCAGGAAAACCAGAGTGATCCACCACGTCCAGGATACGGGAGATACGCGTGGGACTTCCTGCCCTGCAGGCTGGGGTCGCCCACTGTGTCTCCTCTCTTAAAAAAATCTTACAGACTTCTTGGAAATTCCCCTCTTAGTCCTTTTTCCTCATGTGTTTTGTTTGTTCAGCAATGCTGGCTCATGGTGACAATGATACTGAATCTGTTATCTTGAGTATTTCTGTGCAGTCACAAAAGCAAACGGCTCCAACACATCTTAGCAGATGTTGAACTTTGTCCTTTCGAATGAGCCAGGCTGTCCCCACTGAGGTGCTGCACTGAGGGCAATGGGAATTCGTCTCTCATTTGTCTCCTTGTAGGTCATGGTGCTGCTAGCAGGTAGTTGAATTATTCTGCAGTCAAAAGTACACTCGGAGAAACCAAAAGGAAATTCCTTTTGCATTTCTTCTATTGTCATTCTGTTCCCATTTGTGATCACCTTACAAAGGCTGAAAGAAGACTGAAAAATGCAGGTTATTGTTTTACAGTGTTTGTTTCTGAAACATACTGAGAAACTACTAACATGCAATTCTCTTCTGCTGTTTCAGGAAGCTGAAGCACTGGCCAAGCAGCAAGCGTGAATTTCAACTGCCTTAAATGTCTGTAAAGGGAATTTCCACAGCTTTTTATAAAATAGTCCAACTGTCTCTGCTTCAAGAAATGTAGATGTGATTTCTAACATTTGATTGGTGCTTGCAGCATTCACTGTCAGTAACACAAATTGAACACAGGATGGAAATGGGAATTTCAGGGTAGGGAGCAGGAGCGGGTTCTGATGGAAGCCGAAGCAATCAGACATGAATGAGTTACATTTAGTTTAAACTGTCCTGGCAATTCATCCATTTTGTGTAAACTTAAAGAAACTATTTTAGTACTAAAAATGCAGATGGGTTTTACTTAGAGATCTGGCTATTTAAACTATGGAAAACAGCATCTAAAACCTCGTCAGATACTAATTTAGTGCCTGAGCTGCCTCAAAAATGTTACTGAGTTACACAGTAATTTTTCAGTGTCTTTCCTGGTTTCAGATGAATTTGTAGGTGGTACCGTGTAGTTTGACCATTGTAGTCACTTTGGAAAGTTGTGTTTGTCTTCTGTAGAATGGATATTTAAGGTTTGTATTGTTACACACTGTACAGATGATAAAAACCCCAACAAACCCCATGTATTTCTCATTTAAGTGATCTGTGTGGGCTCTTTGGACAAAAAGGGATGTGGGCAATGGACACAGGTTCCTCACAGCTGCCTAAGCACGAGCGATGACACATCTGGGGCAAGATTTAATGTTGCAAACAAGCCAAAACGCCAGAAATGGCATTTCCTTACCTGTGTAAGGGTGAAAGCCTTTAATGTATTTCTCTACAAAAATACCAGTTCACACTGCTTAGAGCATTAAACATCTCACTGCATGTGCAAGTAGCCATTAGGTTCATATAGTATTTTTCCAAATGAGGAAATAAATGTTTGAATAGCAAAAGTTATTGTAATTAAGCAAGACTTCTCTTTTTTTAAGGTTTAAAAACTTCATTTCCATTCTTATTGCCATATCATAAAGCTATCACAGGAATTGCAAATCTCTCAGTGTCTTGTGTGGGTGAATTTACCACGTGCAATATTAACCTGTGTGTTCTCCCAGTGCTCATGAGGGAGCCTGTAATTCCTGGCCATATTTTAATTCCTGATTTATCATTTTGGGAGCCTGGGAAGCAGTTTGAAGCTTGTGCTTACAAAAGCAGCACAGTATCACAAGGCAGAGGGAGGGATGGATGCTGCCTTGCCTTAAAGATTAACACACACAACTGTACTTTTTTATTAACAGCTTTCGTCAGGAATTACTGCAGTTCTGTGAAATTTAAGATCTTTTGGGGATGGAAGTTCGGTTGTTTTAAATCCAGCATCAGATTTTTGTTGTTCACTATGATTTCATCTTTCTGTACGAGGTGATTTTTCTTTCTTAATATTGGCTGAATCTTCCTCTGTGTCTAAATTCCTGCTCAAGTGTTTGGGAACTGTGGAATACTACATGAAGTCTGGTGAGGAAAGTGGGATTTGACACACAAGTCTCTATACCCACCCCAATTTACTGTGTTTCCTGTGCAAGTTTGGTGAATTACAGCCATTATTTTGGAGAAGCTGTAATTAAAAGTTGCTGCCAAATTCTGTCAGTTCAGCGACCCAAAACATTCTGGAACTAGGTCAATCCCTGTCTCAACAGTCAAGAAAATGGCCAAGTTTAAGAAAGCAAAGTCACTGCCCTCATCTGTCCCCCCCTTGCCATATGGGAGTGTTCAAACTGTATCAGCATTCCTAAGGCAGCTCTGGTGAGCCAGGCTGAATTATTCCTTTGTCTGGGGAACAAGGCACCGACACAAACTGAAAATACCGAAAATCTCTTTGTTGTGTGTGTAAAACTTGAGTTTTTTGATGCAGATCTCTTGCATGACTTTAGGAGTGCCAGGAATCTGTTACCTCTGTGCTGGTTTTCTGTTTCCATGGGTGCAAGAACTGAATTTTTTCTTTTCTTTCTTATTTTTTTCCTCTGTAGAAAGCAGTCATTGAGGATTTAACCTGTATATTAACCATTCCTTTATCATTCCAATAAAGTTGTTTTAGGACACTTTCTCACACCATGACTTGTTTGCATGTTTTGTTCACAGTTTGAAGTTTGAAGCTGAAAAAAAGTGGAGTTTTCAGATGAAAATACTGCTTTTTAAAAGTTCAGGATTTATACAAGGTGAACGTCAGGGATTTGCTGCTGCTGTGGGTGAAGTCTGCTGGGCTGGATCCCTCACCTGTTGCAGCTAATGGGATTTAATTACTAAATGGGATTTAATTTAGGATACACCTACCCAAACCAGTGTGTCAAGGTTTGGGTTATTTCCCACATTATCCTGCCTTCCCACTCATTCCCCAGGGCAGGGACCGGTTGGAAGTGGCCGGGACACAGCAGCTGCTCCCACACTCACAGAGCTCGCCCACTCCTCCTCTGCTTGTTTACAAACTGTAATTAATTAGCTTTATGCTGCTTACAGCAGGGAGCTGTGGTATTTCATATTTGTGTTGCCACAGGGCAGGGCAGGATAAATTTTAAACTGAAACTTCACTTTTACCTTCCCTGTTTGCCTGGTACATCAGCAGGTACCTCCCTCCGGCTTCACGTGCTGGAAGTTCTGCACCCCCTGGAAGATCTGAAGAGTTACAGAAATGGCATTCTCTGCCTCTGACCTGCCCTGGGATTTGCCCAAATTCCAGACTTCAGTTCACATCCTCTGGAGGAAACCAATAACCTGATCTTTTAAAGAGTGGTTTGTAATTTTTACAGGATCAGCTGCTGTGTGAGCAGCTAAAGCACAGCCAAGCACCATCAGTCACAGGATGCCTTCTCAAGGGGATTATTGCTTGTCCCTCACACTTGTCCCTCTGTAGTGTCTTAGAACTGGCCCATGAGATGGGAAGAGGGCCATGAATGCCATTTCTAAATTGTAATGAATACCATTTACTTCCCCTGTGTATCCACTTCACTTGTTCAACTTAGAAAAATCGCTGCTTTTCTTGCTTTTTTTTTATTAAAAAGTCTGAAAACCCCAGTTGTTATTCATTAATGTAAAGTTCAATAAAAATAGTTTCCCAAAATCTTTAAAAACCAAGCTACATGTGTGCACACAATGTGTGACAACTTTCCCTACACCAGGTTGCTCAGATCCTAATCCCATGGCACAAATCAGTAATTCCCAAATCTTTACCTTTTATTTAGTTTCCTGCAGAAGTATTCTGTGACTTACCCATATTCTGTGATCTTGGTAGGATGTTTTAGATTGAAAGGTTCATGATGACAATTTTGAAGTTTTTTATTAAAAATTTTGGTCTGTCTTGGTAAAGTTTTGGAAATGCAAAAGGATTGTAAAAATCGAGGTGATGAAGTAGAAATTGCTGGTTTACTACAGGTGAGCACAGTAGTGAGTACTGAGTATGCAAAATAAATTTATTTAGTACAAAATACGTGTTGTATTCATGAAGTATCAGACTTGGCTCTGTATATATTGTAGCAGTAATATATAGTAATTATATTGTTGTATATATCTATTTATACACATACACAATATATGTTATTCCTATATACTATAATTCCTTACAGTAATTCCTTCTCTCACAGGTTGGTTTATTGATATCATCAGGAACCTGGCCATTTCTTCGTTTTAATTTGCTCAGTATTTCAAAACCCTTAAATAAAAGGAAACCAGCACATCATTAATACAATGCCAGCAGCACTATAATTCCCATGTGGCCTCAGTTCTTTCCTGAGCCCTTTCGCAGCACGCAGGGGAGGCTATTTTGTGTTTACACGCAGCGAAGTGGATCAGAGCCAGGACGGAGCCCACGTCCCGCCCGGCCCCGCTGTGAGGGCCCGCAATGGCGCCCGGGCCCCGCTGCGCCGCCGCCACGCGCCGTTGCTGTGGCAACCAGCAGCCACTCAGCGGCCGAGGCGGGCCCTCCTCGCTTTTCTATTGGGCGATGCCGCTGTCAGTCAGCGCTAAGCCCCGCCCCGCACCCGCCTAAGCCGCGCCGGCTGAGGGCGGCCGACTGAGTTCTGTGTGGCGGTCCTGTGGAGCGGGGGTGGTGTTGGGCTGTTCGGGTGAAATTCCCTTTGGAATGGAGAATAAAGGGCTCGCAACAGCTGTGCTTAGGGAAAAATCCCCAACATAAAACGTTTCGAATCAGCTGATATCTATTTCATGTTTATGTGCATGCAATACTCAGCCTGTGCTGAAAGAAGGGTCTCTACATGCAGTCACAGTTCCTGTAATATCATTTAGTGTGGTAGCATTTATTTTTTTCCATATACGAATGGTACTGTGAGAGTAATTTTTAATTCTTTTTCAATATATATTCGTCTCTAAATTCTGACATCCTTGCCTTGCTGTTTGTCCTCACTGCAGACTGTGCTCAGCTTCTGAAATAACTTTGGTTCTATCTCATTCTGACTTTTATTTTTGTAAATAAAAGGGAATTTCTTTTTGGTAAGATCTTATTGAGAGAATACATTGATTTCCATGGGTATTGATACATTTAACACCTGAATCCCAGACTGGTTTGTCACCATGGGCAGGGACATCTTCCACAGATCAGCTTGCTGGGTATGCAATGGAAATTGACTTGGTTTTAATCACTCCACACAAATTACCTGACTTGATTTCTTCCTCTCTCTCTCTGTTACTTTTGTGTTTTGTTGAAACAGCTGCACAAGAATTCCAGCTGCAGCTGGCACTAATTACAAGCCTGGCGAGGTTTAAAACTACTTGGAATTTGATCCATCCTGGTTCCTGCCCGCCAGGACTGTGGGCAGTGATTCTGCTGGAGTCCCAGCCACACTTTCTGTACAGAAATTGCTCATATAAGTTTACTAAAAATCAGATAATTTTGAACAGCTTTTAAACATTAAATGAGTTTTATATAAATTTGGTGGGAGTAAAAATAGCTTTCATTTTGCCTCCATTAAAACTGAAGTCTTCTGTGAAATACGGGTGAAAAGAAGGGAAGAGGGGTAATTTTACAGACTTCATTGAACCTGTATGGCCAGAATTACTCCAAACCTACTTTCTAAGGCACAGCATGAGTTCCCTCTGGCAGGGGGCAGGGTCAGATTAGATATTAGGAAGAAATTCTTCCCTGCGAGGGTGAGGAGGCCCTGGCACAGGGTGCCCAGAGAAGCTGTAGCTGCCCCTGGATCCCTGGCAGTGTCCAAGGCCAGGCTGGACAGGGCTTGGAGCAACCTGGGACAGTGGAAGGTGTCCCTGCCCATGGCAGGGGGTGGCACTAGATGAACATTTGTGTCTTGCTCCTGTCACTAAACAGTGTCTTTTTAGAATCCTTTATCTAGTACTTAGATGAGATTCAGCTTCTTATGTATTGGGGGTTTTTATCTTCTGGGAAAAGGAAAGTTAGAAAAGGCTTCAACAGAAGACTCCTCAGACTGTCTGTGGGTTGGACCCTGTGCTGAGGGGTGGGGTGGCTCAGTGCATAAACTTGGCTTCAGCTAGAAGAGGACACCTAAAACCACCATGGGAACACCTGGGACGTGCCAGGGGTAATTTCTGAGCCCCAAAAAAGTGGTTTTGGTCAACGAGCAACACGATTGCGCAGAGCTGTCCATTGGCTGCTGCTTTCCGATTGGCACATTGTCATGTTTGCATTTTATAGACACAGGGTATTTAATCAAAAAACGGATGGAAGGAAGTTGCCAACTTCTTTCCTATCAGTGGCACATCACAAGACTCTAAATTTAGCTGTGTGTTTCCAGAGGGGAAGTGGTGTAAGTCCACAAGTCAGCTGAGCAGCACTGAGCTCCTGCCGATGGAAGTGGAATTTGGTTCTGATTTTGTTCCGCCCAGCACAGCCCTGACCCTCTGCTCCTCCCCGTGCCCTGCTCTGGCAGTCAGCAGCTCCTCGGCACCGTACTGTGGTCAGAAACATCTCAATTCATTTTCAGACATCCTCTTTTAGACTTAGCCCTTGCTTTGTGTTCAAAAACCGCACCCTTTCCCAGTGGGGTCACTTCTGTTTTATGAGGAAAAAGAGCCGGGGAACTACATCATGAGTGCGTCAGACTTTTTCTGCAAGGACAGCAGTGAGGAAAGAGTGTGTAAGTATCTGCCCTCTCCCAGCAGCTGTAGCAGGAGAGCTCTGGGCTCGGGGAAATCCTCCTCGGACCCGACTGGGCTTGGTAAGTTGGGCTTTTTGTGCCTTTCTCTTTTCCTTATACTTTGTTCCAGAACGCGGGAACCACTTACTTTATTTGGAGGGGATCCGTTTTTCCAAGATTACCATATTTTAGCTCTTCACAAGCACTTTCAAAGCAATAAACCAAAATTTATCAGCAGGGAAGGAGCTGGGTACCTTGAGCTCCTACACACCAGGATAAGGACCTGGTTACCCACATCCTACAAGGCACACAGCATTCCAAGTTCCATCGACCTTTAGCAAGATTTGGACTGCCAAGTATTCGTCTTTTTTTGGAGATTGGTTTATCAAGTCCCTGAACTGCTGAAGAAAGTGTTGCCCTGCTTTTTGCATATGTAAATAACTCTGTAGATAACCAGGTCTCCTGCCTTTCCTGCCTGTTTTGGCCTCAAAATTCCAATATTACTTTCAGCTTCAGGGAGGGAACAATAAAAAACCCCAAAATAAAGAACCCCACAAAAATAAAAAATCAAACAGTTGTGCTGTACTAACGTGTAAATTTCAGGGGGAAGGTGAAATTTTCTGTCTTGCAAATAACTGAAGTTTTAGAATATCTCCTGGAAGGAGCACTGGGATTGAAAAGTGACCCAGTGTAGCGAGTTTCAAATATACCAGGGTGTACAGGCATGGTGAAAAGTGTTGAGCCACAAGCACCCTTTGGGTATGTGGATACTTTGATTATGAGAGATTAAAAGGATATTTGAAGAACTGAATGGTTTTCTTAGGTTCATGTTTTCCATTCCTCCATAAAAGCAGCGGTGATGATCTCTTCAGGGAGTTCAGGTCGGACTCTCAGTGTGAAGATTCCCATTGATTTTAACAGTCAATGAATTGGAAAGGAATGATAAGGAATCATTAAATGTAGTAAATTATTTTGAGCCACTTATCTCTTCACTGTTATCACTGTTGGGGAAGGCAAATTAACTATTTATGTCTTTTAAGTTCATCATTAAGAGGGACTCCAAATACATTTGATCTGCATTTTGAATACAGTTTTATTATACTTGCAGAACTCTCAGTATCTTTTGAAGCTCCTTGGCACCTCACAGGAGGGCTCAAGTCAGAAACAACCTCTAAATATGAATTTAATCTTTATTTCTTTTCTATGTCACCTCTTTAGCTCTTGGAAATTGTTGTCTTCTAATGGAAAACATTGATTGATTACTGATGGTATTGATACTGACAAGTAAAATGATTTTGCTGATTTTTACAGCTTATAAAGTACAATCTGTCCCAAGTAGCCATGATGCAGAAGAGACCTGGGATGTTACAGATGAAGCAGCTGATTAATGCCCTCCCTGTATCTTCAGAATGATTTTTGTGGACATGGTAAAGAGGAAAAGCATGCAGTTTAATGTTTGCTAAAAATAAATGCTTGAGAGGGAAAGAAAAATCACTGTCTTTGTGAGAAGTGCATTGTTCATTGATAATAATAATAGTAATAATAATATAATTATTATATAATAGTTGTTGTTGTATTGTGCCTGTCTTTCAGTCCTGGGGCTCCATGGAACTCTGGTGATCCCTGTTGCTCACACTTGTCACCATGCTGGCAGAAGGCATCCTAACGAGGCTCATCTATAAAGAAAGCTGTCATCCAGATAAGCCTCGCAAATCTCCTGCATCCCAAAAGGCTAAAGAGGGAATCTGGAGACAGAAACTTGTAGACATCCCAAAAATTAAAGGCTTTGCTGATGGATGTGAGAAGCAGGGGGAGCTCTCTGCCAGAAGCAGCAAAGTGGAAGCCGGGAGCAGCCCTCGATGGGGATCCATAGAAAAGGAGCCCTCAAAAGGTCAGGAAATGCTGGCTAAAGGAACTGCATCCCCAGCTTTACATATCCCCAAGAGAGGAGGAAGCCTAGACCGGGTGGATTTGTACAGATCCTGGCCATGCAACAGCATTTACCAGAACTATCCTGACCTGCAGATCGGGGGGGACTGTGTGGGGGGCCACACGTGTGACTCCGGCTGTGTCCTGGACCATGTGTGGGATGAACTTCCTGACGGCCCCGTCCTGCTCTCCATAGATATTCCCCTAGGTCAGTCCCCCATTCCGTGTGAGCATCCCAAAAATCCCAGTGTGATGTCCCTGCCTGGAGATGAAGCTGGAGAAAGGAGCATTGTGCTCAGTGAGGAGCCTCTTTCCAACTCCACACTCAACAAGTACATGGAAGCCAAAGTGGCAGAGCTCTACAAACAGTTTTTTGAAGAAAGCCTGGCCAGATGTGGTTCCATAACAAACCTCCTCGCTGGCAGCTGGATAAGGAACAGCCTGGACCAGATAAGTGTTCAGATCTCCCAGGAGCAGAGCATAGAAACATCCAAAGCCAGAGGAGCCCTCTTGCACTCGTTGGCTTTGTTCAGCTCCCGCAACGCTCCCAACAGGAACAGCTCTGAGTTCAGCACGCCAAACCTCCAAATCTCCAACATAGTGGGTGCAAAATGGAGCTGCAGGATGGAATTCACATCCTGACTGAGCTGCTGAGCTCAGGAGAGGGATGGGATTCGGGTGTGAATGTTTCACTCCAAGGATTAGGTTGGGAAATGGGAACATTTACACACTACACTTGTTGTAATTAATATTTTAAGGCTTAAACCCCTTTGGTAGCAAGGGAAGTAAAGGTCACTGTTTTCCATTTTCTAATGGAGAATTTGAAATTGATTTCTCTCCAAAATACTGGTTAATTGTGTTTCTATAATATATATATAATCATAGAACTGTTGGAAATGAGCACTGAGATCATCAAGTCCAACCATTAGCCCAGCGCCACTAAACCAAGTGCCACATCCACATGTGAAAGCATTTAATTTTCTGCAAAATCACCAAGCAAAGATGACTGCAGCATTCCTGAAAAAGTAGTGCAAGATTCCTGCATCTGCATTTGGAAATTTAAGTGCAGATTTTGGTATGGAAATACTGTTGTTTAGCTTTCAAACACATTTTCTCCCCTTGCTCTTGCTTCTCAGAAAATATTTCAGCTGGAAATTACTCATTATGTCATCACTGTAAAATGATAGATGAATTGGACTGTTACCTGCTCTGCAGAAGTTTTTTCTAATAAAGTTTTTTTGTTGGGTGTCCTTGCTTGTGGTTGGTTTTTTGGTTTTTTTTTTTTTGTTGTTTTAATCCAGTACCTTTATTTCTTGGACATTTCTTAAAATCATCTCTGAGCTGAAAGGAAGTATCAGTGGAATTGAGAAGAAGCTGCTCGTGAGGGAGAAGTGATCTGAGTGGGCAAAGTAAAGACTTCTCTGTCCTGATTAAAATGACGGTAAGATAATTCCTGATAAGGAAATAATAAAATCAGACTTATACACATCCAAGACCTAACTGGTCATTGCCTGATCCATAATTCCCACTGACCTTGGTGCAAGGAATATAAGCAATAGTGAATCTTGTCCTTGCTTTCTAGGAGCATGAGAGGAAAAGGAGGATTTGCTTCCCTATGCATTGCCCTGATTCCATGTGTGTCTCATTAATCCCCTTCTCAGCGTTCAAAATCAAGCCAGGAGTCCTTTGGAAGAAGCCAAATGACTTCATTAAATTCCAGAGGAGTCCAGGGTGGGCAGAGCTCTCCAGATTTCCTTGGTGGAGGTGCAGAGAATGAGTTAACAGAGGGTGAGAGGGAAATATTCCAGAGGGCATCAATAGCCAAAGGGTTTGCAATTAATCCATGGCAAGAAGTGCTCTGTGGCATTTGTGCTGCCATGCCCCAGCCCTTGGTTCCCCCTGGGATCTATTTATAGTTCAGGCCGAAATCTGGAAAGAAGTTAATTGCACACGGTTCTTCCTCAGGAAATGAGGAAGTCGGAGGTTAAATCTGAGCTCCAGACTCCGGTGGTTTTCAGTCCTTCCCAGCGCTGAGGAATGCGTTGGAGGAGCCCCTCTCTGCTGTGCTGCTCACCTCAGTCCCAGCCCCAGGGATTGGAGTCAGTGGATCAGCAGCAGCTGCTGCCGTGGGAGAATCCCTGATGGATCTGCTTCTCTATCCCCATGACAGAAATGGAGTGGCAGAGGAGAAAACACATAAATAATGGGAGTTTGGCACAACCTGAGGTTATTGGCAAGTTGTGTTCATCCCATCCCTTCTCAGGCCTGGTTTCAGAGCTCATTTTTTAATTAGTTTTTTTACATATGTGGATAATTTTAGCTGGAATGAAAATAAAACCACGCAACAGCAGTGTTTTGAGGAAAATGGGTAATTTGAACCACCCCAATGACATGTGTTTTCGCAGCACAGATGAAGGTGCAGATAAATGCACGTGGTTAATGGAAAGTAGAGTGTGCTTTGTTATTGATTTTATGTAGTTTTGCCCATGGAAAAATATTGTCCATGTTCTGCCCCCCCCAGCATTTGTTATTCAGGTTTAATCCAGAATTTAGGTAACTTCTCAAAATTAATTTCTCTCTGTAGGAAGAAAGATGTTGCTGCAGAATACATTTTAGGGGCAAAATCTGGGAATTTCTAAAAAGATGAGACAAACACATTTATTACTCACTTAAATACTATTTTAATTTCAATTCTATTTTAATTGACATGTTGCAATCCATGACCTGCTTTGGATCTATTTATATTTGGAAGATGCTGAGTCCCATTTTGTGTTTGAGTAAAGCTCCATCAGCTGCACTGGACCTGTGCCAGTTTTCCCTAGCAGGAAAAATGCCTCGGTGAACCCAAATTCCGTGGGGAAAATCCCTGGAAAGGTGCTTTTCCAGCCCGCTGAAGGGCAGCAGCTGGATTTCATTACAAAGGAAAGCAGTGCCATATTTTACAGGGCAGACATCCACGGCCAGATTCTGCCTGGAGTTGATTTTTATCCACATGCCAGAAAATCGATGTTGGAGGAGAAATGCTGGCAGGGAATTTTTACCTTCATATCCAACTCTCATTCTGTGTTCCCACAGAGGAATAGTCACCAGGTCCTGGGACCCAGACCCTGTAGAAAGCTGAACTCTAGTTAAATTCCCCCAATCCTTTGGTCAGGATGTTCCTCACTCTGCCTCAGCTGTGGGAATTAAGCCCCTCTAGAAGGTGACTTCATCTGCCTAGAGGATAATTGGGATTTTTACACATTAACAAGCTTTCTGAGATTTATTAAATAGTCAGATGGTGATATCTAGTGGTGGTTTCGTTTAGTACCTTCCAGGTCAGGATTTCCAGAGCTTTACAACCATTTTGCAATGAAATCTCAAAGTCTGTCTTTCTCTGGAGGGAGGATTATTTCCCGCGAAAAGGATGCCCAGGTGTGCAGAACGACCACTTCCATCAATTAATGTTCTATTCAAGTTAAAATATAGAAGGTTTTAAAACCTGGAAGGCCAAACCCTTCCCTTTGGGACTGAAAAATCTGACAATCAGAAAAATCTCTAACACTAAATACCTGTATTTTTCATTCATCTCTCTTTTAAACAGGAAAATGCCATTTGCTTGTTGAGCAAATGAGACTAAATCTGAGTGGCTTATTTTTTCACCCAAAATGTAAAATACTAATCTGCTTTTCATGGACTGAAATCTACTTTTTAGCAGTGTTCTTTCTTTCTCTCCGCTAATTTATACATGGCGTAGCAAAACTGATTTTTTCTCTCTGTTTTGCCCGTTTTACATACAGATTTCAAAAATCCAGACACTTGATTGTAATTAACCTAATTTTCTTTTTCTTTACCAGAAGATCCTCACCACTTAATCCTTGCCTGCTTTTCCTTTGAATTCATTTATTTGTGGTAATCCCATCAATCTGTTGGGAATATAAATCACTTGTGAGGGTCAGTGGTTGTTTGGTAAATGAGTGCCCAGGTGCTAATGAACCTTCCACTCCCACGTCCACCATCCTGGCTGCCTTCTGTGGGGAAATAAAAGGGTTTAGTATGGAGCTGTGACTCCCAGGAGGTTGAAGACCTTCCTTTTCCCATCCTGATCCTTGTAGGGGTTGTGGATATTCCCCTTTACTTGTGGGCCATGCTCTTGGGAAGGCAGGAAATCTGGAGGAATATTTGCTACACTGGAGCAAAGCAGGGGCAGATTTGTCTCTGGAGCTGAATTACTGAAACTTGCACAGAATGTGTGGGGAGTCCTGTGTGGTCTTGCGTCCATCAGGGCTTTGTTTTCCTTGGGATGTGTGTTTGGGGCTCTCTTTGGAGGAGAAAGTTTGTTGCTATTTTTGCAACCTTTAAACTGCAGTGCCTTGGGAGCAACGTGGCATCTCACCACTTTTCCTGGGGCTTTATTTGGTGGTGTTTTCAAAAGAAAGGTGAGCAAGGAGCTGAGGAGCTTCCCCTGGAGAAGGGAAACTGTGGGATCCTGAGGAGCTAGAACTAAAACCAGCCCCAGAAGAAGAGCTGAGACTTGCAGGGGTTTTCTGTGTCCCACCACTGCTGCTCCTCCTTGAGAGTAAGTGGGAACAGCATCTTTCCTAAATACAGCTTTAGTTGGGTAAAGCTGAAATACAGGCTCTGGACTCTGTGAAACTCTTTGGGAATATCAACTCTACTATGGAGCCAGGCTGGGAGAGCTGGGGGGGGCTCTGGAGATGAGAAGGCTCTGGGGAGATGAAGGGGCTCCAGGAGAGCTGGAGAGAGATTTGGGACAAGAGATGGAGGGACAGGACAAGGGGGAATGGCTTCCCACTGCCAGAGGGCAGGGAGAGATGGGATATTGGGAAGGAATTCCTGGCTGTGAGGGTGGGGAGGCCCTGGCACAGGGTGCCCAGAGAAGCTGTGGCTGCCCCATCCCTGGAAGTGTCCAAGGCCAGGTTGGATGGGGCTTGGAGCAACCTGGGCTAGTGGAAGGTGTCCCTGACAATGGCAGGGCGTGGCACTGGATGATTTTTTTAAGGTCTCTTCCAACCCAAACCAGTCTGTCATCCCATGATTTTTTTAGCCTTTCTCCCCATGCTGGTACAAGGAGGGTTTTCCTGCCTCTCACTCCTGTGTTGGGAGACAGAGGCTTTGCTTTCCTGGGCTCTCATTTGCTATTTAGGGATCCTTGTTCCCCTCAAGTATGTTTCTACTTTTGTGCAATCATACAATTTCTTAATCTGCTGTGTTGCTGTTTTTTGTTCTCATTCCCCATCTGTAGTGATTACACACTTCTGCTTTCTGTTGCCAAATTTGTAATGCCCACAGACCATTTATTCCCTTGCTCTATTGCTGAGGTGTACGATGTTGATATTTCAATAATCAATTACTAATCTGAGAGGTAACAAAAGTTAACAAGGATGAGTGAGAGAACACCCAGACCTGCTCTCACCTTTTTTTTTTTTTTTTTAATTTTAAGCTGAGTTGGCTCTTTGTTTCAAATGAGTGGGATTTGTGAACGTAATGGAATAGGGAAGAGAACTACACACTAATTGCCTGAAATTCTTGCCTTGAAGTTTTAAATGAACAAATTTTGTTCCTCTCTCCTGGTAGTTGAATTACAAGACGACGCTTTCCTGGAATAGAAAGCAGAAATCATCATGTTGCACATGTTAAATTTGTACAAATCAGAGTGTGAAATGCTGTGTGTGGATATTGGTGCTGGTGGTGTTTGCATTCTGGGAAAGGCCACGGGCACAGCTCCCTTTCCCTTTGCTCTCCAGGCTCTGCTCCAGCCATCCAACAGCAAGGACAGGTCACTGATCCCAGGCAAATGGCTTGGGGGCAGCTTTATTGAATATTTTATATAACAAAGACATCCTTGGGAATAGCCACCTGCTGATGTTTATTCCATGGAGAGAAACCAAAGGGTGCATCCAGCAGGTAAAAAGCTTCAGGGAAAGCGTGGATTTCTCCTGACAATGTGTGGGACCAGGATGTGGTGCCTTGAGGGCAGCCAATAAATGGGAACTGATCTGCACACTGAGATGAAATCCATGCATTAAATATCCAAGATCTCACTAGTTAGGAGGCAGAATATGCTCACACCTCTGCTGAGATGTATCCTTTTAACTTGTTCCTTATCAATATTCCAGCTGCTTAATGTACTTGTGTTGGAATTCTCCTTGAACCCAGATTTTTGACTGGAATCACTGATGTTATATCAATCCTCAGCCTGCCTGGGCTCTGGGTGCCCACGAGGCTCCCCAGTTCCCTGCAGCACCAGGTTATTTCTGTGTCCCCGTGGCCTGTGATGTGCTGACAAACCCCGCGTGATGGCTTGGGGTTTTCCAGGGTTTCCTGTTCCTGCTGCCCGCAATAGCTGCGGGTGGGATCCTTCCCAGAAGGGGAAGTGGGATGAGTGGTTTGGAGGTTTTCAGGGTAAGCTGAAAACAAAAGGTTTAATTCTAAAAAGGGACCAAAAAAAAAGAAAAAGCGGTAACACTAAAACATCACCTAGGTGCTCCCAAATATTGTCTGGCTGATCTCTGTCCCAGAGTTCAGCATGGAGCACTGAAGGCTTTCTGTAGGGAAAGCCAAGAGCTCCCTCACGGATAATCCACCATGGTACTTGTGGGGCTGCCTGTGGTCAGGAGGTGAGTGTTCCCTGGGGAAAAAGGTGCGGAAATGTCACATTTTTATTGCAGGAGCCTGAATTTTGGTCACTGGTATCACATCCCACAATAACTCTGTTCTTCTCCCAGTCTTCCTCATCCTACCAGGAGCAAGGTGCCTGTCAGCACAATTGTGGAGATCAAAATCCAGCCTGGAGACCAAAAAATGTGGGCAAGAGCATTACATTAGGGAAAAAATGAAAGCCTGTCCATAGACATCAGATCAAATGGTGCTCACATGAAAAAGTGGATCAATAATATCAATAGCCATTACCAGAGGAACAGCACGAATCCTGTTGTAATAGAACTTTGGGAAAACATTTTGTCTTTGGCTTTTGGCTTATTCATAGCTACTATATAATGAACTTGATGATCTTAGAGGTCTTTTCCAACCTTAATGATTCTCTGATTTTATAAGGCTTTTTCTTTGAAAAACAGCATATTTTAAAATTATCTTCCCTGCTGACCTTCCTCTAATTCTGTCTCAGCTCTGTTGTTTTTTTTTTTTTTTCTGGTTTCATTGTTAAATAAATATAGATTCTACACACAAAACCAGTTTCCAGGATGCTGCTGAGCTCCCTAATGCAAGGCTTTTTTCCCCCTTCCAATATGCAAATATTTCATTTTTGACTTAAGGAAAATGTAGGTGAGCATTAACTTTCTTGCTTTTTTTTCCTGAGAATAGCAAAAGACAAAATAGATCATTTGGGGATGGAGGGGAATGGGGGGTTGGCAGAACTCCTTTTCCATGCTGCCAAATGGAACAAGTCCTCAAACTCTTAACACCAAATATTTCAACAGAAAGAGGAAATATGATGGCTTGGGATGTGAGCCCAGGCTCAGAGCTCCTTCCATTGCTCTTCTTCTGGCTAAATAATTTCTTAATTATTTCTTAATTGCTGTTAAGAGTACTGTTCTCCCTTCTTGAGAGTAATGAGTGATTTCTTGTTAGATACTAGGAAGAAATTCCTCCCTGTGAGTGTGGGGAGGCCCTGGCACAGGTTTTCCGGAGAAGCTGTGGCTGCCCCATCCCTGGAAGTGTCCAAGGCCAAGGCTGGATGGAGCTTGGAGCAACCTGGGATCGTGGGATGTGTCCCATGGAGAGTGGGTTGGAATGAGATGAGTTTTAAGGTCCTTTCCAATCCAAACCATTGTATGATTCCATGAAATTCAAATGAACCCTGGTAAAGCAGAAAGCAGTCGCTCCTCGAGTGTATCGCTGCATCCCTCCTGTCTTCCAAAATTTATGCCCCTCTTGCCTTACAAATGGGATGAGGAAGAGGGAACTCATGTGGTACTGAGGCCCAGGATCTGTGTCCTGGGCCTCCACAGCTCGGAAGTGGGTCACCAGCCTGTCACTGGCACTTGATTTTGGTGTCACTTAGGCGGCTGAAGGGAACAAATAGGCCATCGATCTGTCTGGCAGTAGCCCTGGGCCTCAGATTTTAATTACCAGTGTTCTTTGGGCTAAATATGTGTCTCTTGAAACATCATCAACCTAAATGAAGCTTCACAATGGAGGAATTTGACCCAATACATTTTTTTTTTCTGTGTTATTAAAATCAGTTAAACACTGTTGCAGCTACCTTTATTTTTCAATTTTTCCAACTATTCTGAGCAACTCAGGTTTTGATGCTGTTTTCAAGAGAGATGAAGAGAACTTTTCCTGTAAGTCTTTTTTATAGGAAGCTTTAAGCAATTGTAGAGCCTTATTTGTCCCACATGGGTGCCCTCCATTCCTGCAGGTCTGTATTTAGCCCAACAAACTGTGTGATCTGCTTGTTTTACCAAATGAAAACTGATTTCCAGTAATGTTTGTGTTGTGTTCTCCATGTGGGCACTGCAGAAGTCCAGGGAAGTCCTCTGTGGGATGGAGCTGTTTTGGGATGGGGTTTTTATGGGACCTGTTCTGTCAAGTCTGTCTGCTCTAACAGCAGTGAAGGTTATTTTTTTCCCCTCCAAGAAGGCTTTATGAGGGACTGGGACCCAAAATACATCAAGAGTTGGGATTAAATGTGAGTTGTGCCATTGGTCTGAGGGCACATGATGCGTTTCCTCAAGGAAGCATCCACAGGAGGAGCCCCTATTTGGGCAGGTGGCACCAAAACCCACCAGTCTCCAGTGGGATCTCCAAACTGGAAACTGATGGACCGGGGAGGGAAACCAGCCTGAGGTGGAGCATTTGCTCCTCCCTTTGCAGCTGCCCCCACCAGTGCCGGTATCTCCAGCAGCGCTTCCAACCTTCCAACCGCTCACCCACCGCAGCGGGAGCAGCCAGCGGCTTCCAGGGACATGGAGAGCCAAGGACACAGAGCTGCATCTGTCCTGGCTGGCTCCTGGCTCTCCTGCATCCTCCAAGCCCCCAGGGTGGGAGCCCTGCAGGAGCCAGACATGATCCTGGAGAACATCAGCTGGGCTGCCGAGGAAGCCCAGGGCAACGACTCCTCGGAGCACGCGTTCTTCTCTCTGGATTACCAGCACGTCCAGGTGCCCTTTGAAATCACGCTCTGGATCATGCTGGCATCCTTGGCTAAGATAGGTAAGGCCTCCTGAGAGGATGAGGCGGGATGGGAATCTCTGTGGGGGTGGTGTGGGCAGGGGTGGCGTTTGCTTCACCTCCTCTCCAGTCTTGGAGCCTGAGGTTACACGCCAAACCCTCAGGATTCACACACTGTGTGCCAGACACGCTGCACAGGTGGAAAACAAGTAGCATTTTAGGCTGGAAATGGTGTTTTTCCATCTAGAAATTCACACCTGGGAATGCTGTTGCTGTTAGGAGGAAAAATACCAGGTTTCCAGGAGGAGGAATTTGATTTAACTGCAGGACACACCAAGGTGTGTGTTCAGCTTGATTTTCTTGCCAGCCACGCTCTGTGCATGTTGTCCACTGGCATCTTTATCTTAAAATGAAGATTCCTTATTCTTCTAAAAGTGCCCAGTGTCTGGCCAAGGAATAATTCCATCCATGTTCAGTTACACAGCCTCAAATAAAATCTCTTTGCACAAATTGTCTGTGCAATGACATCTAAGAAAAGTTTAAACGATGCAAAATACCTGATCTTTTCTTTGTTTCCCTGCAAAACTGGGCACAGGAAAGTGAAAATATTTTTCTCCAGGAATTGTCTTCAATTCTGTTAAATTACTGCTATAAAAGTTATCTTACAGCATTTTTTTTTTAATTTCTTTTTCTCAGGATAGAGAAGTCTCTAAGATTGAGTTAGATGAGAATTTTTCAGATAGAAATGGTCTTTTTGTCTCATTTGTGTTACATAATGAGACTCCAATTCTAGTCATACGCATGAAGACATAATAATGCTCAGAGATTTTTAAAAAATTATTTCTATTCAAATTAGCTTTGTTTCAATGACTTGTTCTTTTAATAACTCACTTTGTACTTGTGGTGGTTGTTCTAATGTTGGGCATTGCACAAGACTGGCTTGATTGGGCATTTTTTAGCTTTTTAGCTTTAAATGCTAATGATTAAATAATATTAAAAGTGGACCTATGTGTAATTACTGGGAAGGCTTTTTGTGATTTTTTTTTTAGTGTATAGAATCTGTATTGTGTTTAAAATTAGCAGTTGCTATTTCTGTTAGTGCTGAAGATGGGCTGCTGACAAGTTTACATAATTAATAATCCCAAACACTGTTTTATTTATGCAGATTATTACTTTTTGTTTATTACCTCAATATGTCTCTCTAACCTTATGCAATGATGAAATCAGGTCTGAACTGACATTAATTTGAGAAATTTTGGTATTTTCCGTAATTTTTAGATTTTCTATCCTATTCCTGAGCGACTTCACCCTCACTGTGTGAATTTATTTGTGCTACTCTGAGGTGTAACCTGCTGTCAGTGGGAGTGTGGGCACCTTCTGAGGGTTTGGGCTGGCGAGATAACACCAGTTTTATCTGTCCATGCCCTCCAGGGTTCCATCTCTACAACAAGCTGCCTTCTGTCGTTCCTGAAAGCTGTTTGTTGATATTTGTGGGACTCATCATGGGGGGAATCATCTATGGATTAAATGATAGATCACCACCAGTGATGGACAGCGACATCTTTTTCCTCTACCTCCTGCCCCCCATCGTGCTGGACGCCGGCTACTTCATGCCCAGCCGCCCCTTTTTCGAGAACATCGGCACCATCCTGCTCTACGCGGTGGTGGGCACCATCTGGAACGTGTTTGGGATCGGCTTTTCCCTGTATGGGATCTGCCAGGTGAAAGCCTTCCAGCTGCAGGACGTGTCCCTGCTGCACAACCTCCTGTTCGGCAGCCTCATCGCCGCCGTGGACCCCGTGGCCGTGCTGGCCGTCTTTGAGGAGATTCATGTCAACGAGAAGCTGCACATCCTGGTTTTTGGGGAATCGCTCCTCAATGACGCTGTGACCGTGGTAAGGACCAGCCTGAATTGGGGTATTTAACCTGCAGAGGATGCTGCTGAGGAGGTTCAGAGAATGGTGGGATGGGAGATCTCAGCCTGCAGGTAAGGAGGCTCAGGAAAGACTTGATTTCCCTCTACATCTCCTTGATATGAGGTTGTAGCTGGGGGAGGTTGGTCTTTTCTCCCAGGGAGCGAGTAACACGATGAGAGGAAATGGCCTCAAGTTTCACCAGGAGAGGTTTAGATTGCAGACGGGGGGAAATTTTCTTCATGGAAAGGGCGGTCAAGCACTGGAGTCACCACACCTAGAAGTGATTAAAAACCATGTGGATGTGGCACCTGGGGACATGGTTTAGTGGTGAACATGGCAGTGCTGGATTAATGGTTGGACTTGATGATTTTGGAGGGCTTTTCCAACCTCAGTGATTCTGTGATTTGTTGAGGGAAAAGGCATCAACAACCCCTTTTGGCAGAGGATTCTTTGTGCAATTCTCTGGCCTGAGGTCCTGGGCAGCACTCATGTGAACTTAGAAGTTTTCAGGTTTCTCTTTGACTCCATGTCTGGGGACAGAAGTGTCCATGGGGACCACCGCAGTGCCCTGGTGGGAGCCAGACCTCCAGGGCAGGAGGTGACGCTGCACTGGCAGAAATCCCAGCAGTGGATTTAGTGTCATGACCACATCTGGTGGACATCCTGTTAATAGCTGTTTCCCTCTTTCCTTTCCACCCCAAGGTGCTCTACAAGCTCTTCCGCTCTTTCTGTGAGATGCCAACCATCAAAAGTGTGGATGTTTTTGCCGGAGTTGGAAAATTCTTTGTGGTTGGGCTGGGAGGAGTTTTAGTGGGGCTGAGTTTTGGGTTCACCGCCGCCTTCACCACGCGCTTCACCAAGGACATCCGCGTCATCGAGCCCCTCTTCGTGTTCCTGTACAGCTACCTGTCCTACCTCACTGCAGAGATGTTCCACCTCTCTGGGATCGTGGCGTAAGTGTGGCCCAGCAGCTCCTCTCTCCAGGAGAACTTCCTGCCTATATTCACTGAAAAACACCCAAAATGTTCCTAAGTTTGGAAGTCTGTGTATGACGAGAAGCAGGGCTCTCTCCAAGTGTAACTCTGTTTCCTAAATTGCACACTGATGGCTGCTGATGGATTTATGTGGGTTTTTGAGGAATGTTTGTTTGAGCTCCATGGTTTTTGTTTGGAAAGGCTGAATGTTCCAACAGTAGGATGTCTGGTAGGTTTGGCAGAGCCAGAAGAAGTTTCTTGGCTTATTTTGTTATTTTCCGTGTGGCCTAGTCAAAACCAACATGAGAAGAGTTACAAGGAGGATTTAGTCAGCTCCTTGGAATGGTTTGGTCTTGGTTTGCAGCAGGTCTGTTCTCACATCCCCTTCCCCATCTGCGTGTCCTGCCTGGCAGCCCTTGGTGTGACAGAGCAGAGAGTGATGGGATGGGAACTGAAGCCTGAAAGATTCCTGCTTTTTGGGAGCAGAGGATTCGAATGGAAACCTCTGCTTAGGAGATTCTGACTTGGCTCCAGAAGCTCGGACACAGCTCATGGGCTCAGGTGCCACACAATGTCTCTGTCTCTGGTACCACTGGAAATCTGCTGGTGAATTTCAGCCAAAGCTGCCAGAGATCATTCAGTTCATTTATTTTTCTTTTAACTGGGTAGGTCTTTCAATAAAACGAATAGTTTTGGGCCAGATCCTTCAGTTTTAAGAGACTGATTAAGCTCTGTGCTTACCTTGTTGGGAATCTCACTGGCAGAGCAGATGCTGCGACAAAAACAGCCAGAATGACCCCAATGTTCACCAAAATCCCACCTTGGAAAGCAGAGAGAGAGGAAAACCAGAGCAATCCAGCCCTTCTGGATTCTGTGGGCTGGTGTTTGTTGAGTGTGGTTCTCCTACCCAAACTGAGTCAGCTGGTGCTGAGGATCACAACCACTTAACTTTCCCCAAGGACTCCAGAGTGCACCTACCCTGCATCCGTGGCTGCAGTGTAAACAACTGTGCAGTTGATGAGAAGAAAAATAAAAAGAAAATAAAAAAATGAAGTGGGCTCCCAGCTTGGCACAGGAGTATCTGGGAGATCTATTTTAAAACTAATGATGTTGCTTTGGATATAAACCATTCCTGCATCTTGCAGATTTTGTTTCCTCGGCTGGTTAATAGGAGCAATATTTGAGTGTTACTGAAAACAATTCCAGCTCTGGGAATAGGTAGGAAAAGCCTATTTATAGGAGTGCAAGGCAGAACAGTGAAATAAATATGCTGCATAATCATCGTGGAGCAGAAAACATTCAATCCTAATGGTGTCTCCTTCTATCAATCACAATCTGCTGTACCCATTATGGAACCCATTTGCTGTTCTTTTGAATAATGCATTTTTTTCTAAAGCAAAACAATGGCAAAGGCAGCTGATTCCTGCACTGTGCCCTCCTAATTGCCAAATTATAAATGCTTCTCTTATAGATCTGGAGTTCAAACAATTCATTCTGCTGTGGCCAGGGAATACTGTATTATAAGGAGCAGCTTTTGGCAGTTTTTTTTCTTTGAAAAATAATTTGATTGCCAAAAAAATCAATTCTGCATAGTCCAGAAAAATATTAAAAATCTGCATACAGCTCAGTCTGTGAAACTGTTCTGCAAATGGGTTTTAGTTTGATTTTTTCCTTTCTTTTTCTCTTTTTTTTTTTTTTCCTGCTCCTTGCCTTGGTGGCAATGTCCGTCTTTAGCCAGGACAAGACACGTTTATTCCCTTTCCGTGACCCTGCTGTGATCCCATGTCCATTCTGCAATAAGCATTCCCAAACCACAGCTCTGGAAGTTACTTGCCCATAAATACTTGATTTCTTAGTTTTTAACTGGAGCTGTATTCCTCAGTATTTATTGAGGCAGACACAGAAATCAAAGAATTTATTTATTTTTTTTGGCTTGTGGTTCAATCCCTGTTGCTCTTTCTGGCAAAGCAGGTCAGACCTAAAAAGGATAAATCAAACCAGACCACTTTTAAAATATTTTTATGTATTGGTAGATTTTCTTAGGAGATGAAATAAGTGAACTCAAACATTTGGTGAAAAAAGGATTTGAATCTTGGTCTCCTGCTGCTGGATAACAAAGGATCCCATTCCTCAGCAAAAGCATGGCAGCTTTCCCAATTCTGACCTTTCCTATCCTCTGCTTTTGCCACAAATCCTCTCCCTAAAGCCCAGTTTTAAATTCGGACAGACCCAAATGTTTGTGTCTTCAAAATAATATGAAGAGTTTGTGAAATTCTGGGGTTAAATGGGGTATTTTCAGTGTAAAGCAGTAATTGCCTGGCAGTTCTCTGAGCAGCTCTTGGTTGATAGTTCTGGGTGAGCCACCACCTCTCTCAACACCTTTGTTTGGGCCACTTACCTGTCCTGGTCACAGCAGGTGTGACCAGATCTCAACCAGAGCCAGGGACAAGCCGAGGATCTGCTTCTCTGTTGGCTTTTCTGTGATCCAACATCGTGATGTTCCCCGTGGAAGCCATTTTCAATGCAATAAAAATACGGATGGCCTTACCGAGCAGCAATGGAAGTCAGATCTTGGAAATCTAAAGCCCTTTGTCTATTGCTGCTGCAATATTTAGAACAAAATGTTTTGGTCCAGATTAAAATATAAAAAATGGAGCTTCAGCGCTTGGAGCACTCAATTGTTTTGACCTTCTAGGATTGCTGGCCTGAAAATGTATTGATTTGAAAAGGTGATGAATTAGGCTAACTCCATGTTCCCTGCAACTTGAAAAACCAATTATCCATGAAACATTGCCAGGCAATTGCAAGGTCGGAGTTTGGTGAAGTAAAGAACTGGAAACTCTGTGTTGGGATGGGAGGAGTTGGGTGTTAGTTGGAGGTGTTGCTTTGTGCTCTGATAAAATGCAACAGGTGATGAATTGTTTATCTGTTAAAAACCAGATTTGGACAGTTTGGGCAACCTATAAAGTATTTTATTGCCCTGGTGGTCCTGATACTCTTGGCCTGATGGAGGAAGCAAATCACCCCTCAGTGAAATGTCTGCAAACATCCAAGACTTGATGAAACCCACTTTTTTCAAAACTGATGTGTTGATTTTCTGTTTTAAAGCAGAAAAACATATTGTTTCTTTTCCATTGTTTGTTTTTCACTTCCTCAGCATCATTTCCTGTGCCATGGGCATGAAGCGTTACGTGGAGGCCAACATCTCCCTCAAATCCCACACCACAGTTAAGTACTTCATGAAGATGTGGAGCAGCGTGAGCGACACCCTCATCTTCATCTTCCTTGGAGTTTCCACCATCGGAGAAAACCACGAGTGGAACTGGCCCTACATTTGCTTCACAGTCATTTTCTGTCTCATTTGGAGAGCACTTGGTAGGGGAAATTGTAGATACTGATTTTTCATGTATATTGTTTATGGGAGTGAGGAATGGGATTCCATTCGATGAGAGGATGCTCTGCCCCTCCATCATCCTTTCCTGCTTGCTCTGCATGTGTGATTATTCCAGAGGGGAATGCTAGGACTGATCTGGGACATCTCAGCTAGTGCTTCCCTACTCCTCCTCTTACTCAATTCCAGGTCTTGCATCTTGCTGCAGTTCCCTGCTCTGGGGACTCACTGGTGGTAGCTAGAAGCTCTCATGAGATCTATTTTATCAATGCCTCTGTCTTTTTGACCTCTTTTCCATTGCCATGATCTCTTCCATTGCCATGACCTCCTCTTCCATTTCAGTGTCTCTTAGTCCCTTGATATTCTCCCAACAGGAGGGAATTTGTAGGCACATACCTTGGGATCAGAGATCCGTGAAAAAGCACGGGGCCTCTGACCCATATTCTGAATTGTGGCAGTTTAAGGGATTTAATTCATAACAAGCTCGTGTACTGCAGCATCCTTCACTGGGAAACTGGAGGAACATTCCAATAGCTGTCCTGAGTAGATGAGGTTTGGCACCTCAACTGTGAGGATACTTCTGCTCCTACTCAAGAATTTCAGGTCGGGGCTGAAAGTGACAGAATTGGGGAATTGTTGAAGTTGGCAGGAGTCTGTGGAGATCATCTGGTCCAACCCTCTGCCTGAGCAGGGTCAGGCAGGCAGGACTGTGTCCGGATGGCTTTTGATTATCTCCATGGATGGGGACTCTACAGCATCCCTGGAAAACCTGTCAGGGTGTTTGACCAACCTCACAGCAAAAAAGTGACCAAAAATTGGTGATAATGAGGAGCAAGGCATGAAAACACTCTCTTGATAACTGATCTCTGCAGTTTCTTTAGCCACAATTACGATGAAAACCCAAGTCCTGGTCCCAGAATTCCCTGGGATCCCATTTTCATGCATTGTAAATGACCAGAAAAAATAGATGTGCTGTTTTTCCGTTCTCCTCAGTTGCCTCTTGTGCTGATTCCATGTTGGGAGAAGCTGGACCTCCATTCCTCCCTCAGTGTTTGGCACCTAATGAGTGCCGAGTGCCTCAGTTATGGGTATTATTATATATTAACAATATTTTTGAGTATAACAGCACAAATTTTTGGCATGAATTTGAAAGCTAAAAGACGTAGAACAGGATTTATGTTTACAAACCAGTGAGTCAAGCAGTGAACTCGAATTTGACAGACACATCAAGAAATTGTTTAAATAGGTTAGGCCATGATTAGCAAGGCAGAGCAGAACGGGGTTTATTAGCTGTTAGGACATGCCAAAGTTTGTTTTAATAACTGTGCACCATACTTGGAAATGTGCTCATTAGTCAGTTTTTTTGTACATTCAAGTGTTTTATTACCATTAAGTGGTTTCTCTTAAATTATTTGCCCAGATAAAAGGAGTTCTGAGTGAATTTGGCTTTTCTTAGTTCAAAAATTCTTCATTGCAAGATATAAGAACATAACAATGCTACAAAAGCACCCCAAAAATCCTCCCTAAGCACAGCCCTTCTGAGAGCAGCTCAAATTATGCAGCACATTATTAGGGAAGGGCTCGGGCTGCAGCTAGCAGAGAAAACCCTTTTCCACTCAAAATCCCCCTGGAATTAAATAAGAGCACACAAACCAGGGCTGGAAGTTGCTTGAGTGGTCCTGAACAGGGTGTTCCTGTCCTGCAGCACCTTCCTGGGAAGCTGTCAGGGAGCTGGGATGGGGAGAACTGGGAAGGGGCTGCACCAAGCCGGGCTGGGAAGCTCCTGCCTTGGAGATGGTGGTTGAAATTAGACTTTGGCCTGCTCAGAGCCATCCAGCAGCACGGGATTAATTGATAATTAATTAATAATTGGATAGTAGGGAATATTTCTTCAGGGAAAGGGTTGCCAAGCATTGGAACGGGCTGCCCAGGGCGGTGGTGGAGATGCCAGCACTGGAAATGTTCAAAAAACGTGTGGGTGTGGCACTTGGGGACATGGGTTAGTGGTGGCCTTGGCAGTGCTGGAGGAATGGTTGGACTTGATTATCTTGGAGGGCTTTTCCAATCGTAACAATTCTGGGATTCTAGGATTCTGGAGGTGCTTGAGGCACTGATCCAGAAATGGGAGGTACCCCTGCATTTCCTTGCAGGAATTGGGGATTTTTGGGTGGGCAGTGGTGTGTAAACTGTACCCCAGTCCTTCATAGAACACTCCCAGTGCTTTAAATATTTGAGAAATGGTTCTGCTGAAATCTGGGGAATTCTTTTTGTATGAGGAAGATCATCTAAAAGGAAAACAGAGCCTTGCATGGAAGCACTGGGGCTCTGCTGACATCCAAGCCCTGGGGAGATTTCCTCCTGCTCTTTCCCAAGGTATCTCCAGGAGAAAATACATTCTGCTCAGAGTGATTAATTGCATGTCGTCTCTCGGAGCAAACTGGCCTTGAATTAGTTTAGGGAATGCTAATAATAATTTATGAGGAAGGATTAAATTAAGACAAAGGCCGGGATATCAGCTCAAGTAAATTTTGTTCCTTTAAATCATTGGCACTGCCTGAGCTGTAGAGTAGGGGTGGATGTGATTCGAGGCAGGCTTTGTTTATTTATTTTTTAAGTTACAAAGAGCCTTGACACCCAAGTGCTTCCCGTCTGCTGGTCTGGGCACCGGTTCTGCAGAGCTCCAGAGATGGGGAAGGTGTCACAAGGTTCAGTTTATTGAGTTCCTTATTCCCAAACATCCCCAGCTTTTTGTTTTCTTCAAACTCCTCCAATGTACAGTCAAAATTCAGATATTTTTAGCTGGAGGTGTGTGGGAAGATATTTGATATGTACATATTAAATGCACTGTTTTTATGTCTTTTACAAACACCCTCTAGAAAAGCAACAATGCTGTGGCTCCAAATAATTCCTACCAAAAGTCAGTGGCAGGCACGGCCATCAATTCTCACAATGGCCATTAATCTTTGGGAAATAAGATGTTTATCACATCCATTGGTATTAAAATCACGGCCCACTGATTTAAGGCCTGACTTTTTGCACCTTTCTGCATCTGTTTGTGCACTTGCAAATGGCTGTAAATCACAGCAATTGGTGTGTCACCTCACGTGGCCTTCAATGTGTACAGTATAAATCTGAGGGAAAGAAATAACATTAACACAGGTGGAATATGGCTACTTATCCAAGCTACTGCTTGGAAACTTTGGGAAATAGGAGGGTAATTTGTGGCTAAGTTGTTGCTGATGATTTGCCTCAAAAGCATTTGTAATCTGAGCAATTCAGTTGTTTGTTATCACCAATTAGAATGAATCAATTAATCAATATTTTGGGACTGTGGCCAGTCAATATTCGTAATCCCCCAAATCAGAAATATGCTGAGGATTAAGTTTTGTCTGGACAAAGCAAATTTCAACCTGTTGGATCAGACTGGAAAAAAAAATTCTCCAGTGGCATATTGGGAATGTACCCCCTTGTGCCATGGCCAGTTCCTCATGGTTGATGTTTACCAATTCCATGATGTTTCACTGAGAAACGCAAGATTATGAGTTTTCTCTAACTGTTCTTGTTCTATTTGATTGATGTGCCTCAATCTTCTTTCCTGCTTTTTCAGGGGTTCTGGTGCTGACTTTCTTTGTGAACAGATTTCACGTGAACACCATCACCAGTAAGGACCAGTTCATCATTGCCTACGGGGGGCTCCGAGGGGCCATTTGCTTCTCTTTGGTTTTCCTGCTGCCTGACTTCCACAGGAAAAAGCTCTTCATTGCAGCAACAACTGTTGTCATCCTCTTCACCGTGTTCATACAGGTAAAACCAGTGCTGGGCACAGATTCGGGATTAGGTCCCCTCCAGGAGTCTGATGGAGAAGGTTCCTCTCCCTCACGCTGGGGCTGTAAGTTCTGGTGCTCCAGCACTGAGTTTTAAGGAATTCTGGTGCTCCACGGCTCGGGAGGAGCGGCAGCTCTCGGCATTGCTGTGACATCTAGTGGTAAAACCATTCCTGCAGCTTCCTGTGGGATGAGGGTCTTGGATGTCTCCTTGCCCTTCTCTGACCAGCTGCGAGTCTCGAAGGGCTTCTCTAAAATACAGCTTTTAGTTCATCTGGCAAACACAGCCACATTTGAAGGAGAATGTGGTGGGTAAATTGGGTTTGTCTGGTGCTGAAGTAAGCAAGGCTGATGTCCACCTGGTGTTTATCCCAAAAAGTGAAGAGTGGGTCTCCACAGGACTGAAGTGAGTGGAATGTGGAGGTTTGGGAAAGATCTCACGTAGAAAAACTCCCTGGGAGCTCCTGGTGAAGGACATGAGGTCCGTGTGGAGCTGCTGACCAGGAGCCACCCCCCTCCTGCCCTCGGATGGAGGGAGCTGAGATGTTTCTGGGCCTTTGGGAGATGGTGGCAAGTGGTGGCAGCTGCCAAGTGGCACTGAGGCTGAGCATCACCCCCAGAGAAAATTCCTTCTGCTTTTCCTGACTGAACCCCTCAGGCTGGTGTCGAGCACTTGGACAATGTGGAGGGTTGGGGTTGATTTTGTTTCCCCACATCCACCTAAATGCTCATCGTGAGCTGGAAAAGTGGTGGAGGAGGAATCAGAGTGTGTTGTGCCGATGGGATCGGAGCTGGGAGCCGCAGGGCAGTGGGACTGGGCACAGCCTCAGCCTGAAAGGAGAGAGCAGGGGCCAGGGTGGGGGGGTATGTGCTTAGGTGGAGCTTGACAAGTTTTAAGATGCAAATGTGGGTGAGAAATTGAAAAGCCCCGGTCCACAGGCACGTCCGCTCATGCAGAGCAGCTCTTGAGCCTCACACAAAGGTTGTTCTAAGGCGGCAGCTCCAGGCTCCGGGAAACCCTTCCCTGGGCCGGGAAAAGGGCTTTTGTGTACCCTCAAAGCTCAGCTGGTGATGTCATCCCCGTGCAAAAGGGTGAGAGTTAAACAGGATCCCCGTGTCGCCGGGGAGAGCCCCTGACCTTCAGCCATTCACGGGAACGTCGTGTCTGCAAAGAGGGGCTGTGCTGGGGCTCCAGGGACCTGCAGTGCCGGGGCCACCACGAGAACAGCAGGAGGAAAAAACCAGGAAGCTTGCTTAAAACCTGAGGCAGAAAGATATTGCTGGAGCTCAGCACAGAAAAGATGGGTAAATGTAACAGAAGCAGGGATTAAGGTGAACCTTCAAAAACCTGGGTTTGCAAATCAAGTTTGTGGTGCTGCTGCCAGACACATGGATGGATGCATTATTGGGGAGGGAATATTTTTACCATCCCAGCCTCTTTCATGGTCACTGTGTGTGGAAAGGGCAAGAAAAATATTTGCTGTGAAACAACTTCTTTGCATAGTGAACATTTCTGTTGTTGTTTTGTGCAAAATGTTTTCTTTACATTCACAGTGATCTCTATAATGACTGGATGGGGAGTGTCTGTGTTAAAATAGGACTGAAACCAAGGCAGAGATCCTTTGGGACCTTTTAGGGTGGTTTTGGCCAGCAAAGCATCTTGTCAGAGCTCAAACCCACTTCATCCTATGATTCCCTTGGAAATCCTGCTCCTGCTGGCTGGAAACCCTTGTGCTACAGAGGAATGGCCAACCCGTGAGCAGTTGGGCTTGGCTGCCCATGGCTCTATCAGTGCATTCCACAAGCCAGGAAACTCCTCTCCTTTGGCCTTCCTAACCCAGTTGCATAAGGCTCTTCCCGCAACAAGCCTGGGTAATCATTTTGAGGAGGTTCACTGAGCAATTCTCAAGTCCTCAGTGCTTCCAGGCAGGCTGGATATGTGCCATGTAGACCAGGAAGTCCTCCGGGGAGCTCTCTGGGCTTGTCTGGAATGTCACAAACCCACTCATTGTTCTGCCTCTTGGTGTGGTTTTATGATCAAATACTGTTGGAAGTTCGCTCTCCCAACTTACTGGCCCCTGACCTCTGCCATGAAATTCTGAGCAAATATAATAATTGTGAAGGGGGGAGGTTGTTTGATGCCTGCACTGTCCCATTGGATTGCTGGAGGTGGAAAACGTGTGAGCTGTGATGGAGCTGTTAGACACTCCCTGGGATGAGTTATCCCTGGTGGGTGGAGGAGCGTCACGGGGGACCTGCAGGTGTGCTGTGAAATGATGTGTGGCCTGAATGACACATGGGATTCCCATAACAGTCCCAAACGCTGCTTTAAAATGGAAACAACTGTGCCTGATTATCCAGGAAGGCAAGAGGCCAAATTGCACAGTGTCTACTTAATTTTTGTAATATCTGTTATTTCAGAATTTGTGAGTTCTGTGTTATTGACTCTGAATAGCGACACATTTTTTATTGCTATTAGCTATTAAAATGACACATTAATTGTTTCTCCAATTAAAAATGTGTTCAACTGTCCTCCGTGCCAGCATTTGTGACATTCAGAACTCATAAACATCAACTACTCCATCATTTTTGCTGTAAACATGTCCTGGAAAAGTCATTTCATACGGAAGCCAGACTAAGAAACACACCACAGCAGCATTTTAGTTCTCTCACGAGGCTTAAAGGATATTAAAACTTTTCCCTTGACCCTTGCCACCAGGTGGATGCTTTGATTAGGAAACTTAGCCACTGGCTGGCCATCAAAGATCGCTGGAGTAATGGTGTGTGACACACAGTGCTCAAGGAGTGAGCAGACAATTGCTGGCGGAGGCTCCATGCTGAGAAATCTCAAGGATTATCCTCACTTCAGGCATTTGAACTTGGATTGTTTCAAGCCCCTTTCCGTCTGGGAGGCCACAAGCAACAGCAAACCACAGGCTTGACCTTGGAATTATTGGTTGGCTTTTTGTGGTCTTGGAGAGGCCGGAGGAGGCGAGCGGAGGTTTCCCCTCGGTGCCTCCCCCCATCCTGAAGCCTCTTCGGGAGCTCCCGTTGGCAAGTTCCTATGAGGCACAAACAAAGTGTTTGGGGTACATCTGGGAGAACAGTTTTTAGTCCTGTTGAAGCTTCGGAGGTTTTATCCTGCCAGGAAAGCAGGGCAGGTGAGAGAGGCTGCTTGAACCCCAGAACAAGGTTGCTGTGGCTCAGCCCCATGCCCGTGGCTTTTGTTCCAGTGTAGGAAAACCAGATGTGAGGAAAGGCTGATTTTAGTGTCGTGGTTACTTTGCAGGGAATGACCATCCGTCCCCTTGTTGACCTGTTGGCTGTCAAGAGGAAAAGGGAGAGTGCTCCCACCGTGGGAGAGCAGATCCACATTCGGGTAAGTGGAGCGTCCATCAATACATGGCCAGAGCTTTCTGATACCTTCTGGAATGTGTGTGTCTCCAGGGACCCTGCAGATCTGCAGTTTTACCCAAATCCTCTGCAAGTCAGCCCCTTTCCATGTGGGAAGTCCCTATTCAGCTTCCTAACCATGGGTTATTTTAGCATTGGAAGAGCAGCCACCAACTCAATCAGGCTGAGGTAGCATCAGGTAGTGCACAAACATGAGAGAAGATGATTTCTTGCCCAAAACTTTAAGCTCTGGCCTAACTCCTGTGGATACAAAAATGCTGCTAGCAAGGATTTTCTTGCTATTTTCTAAGTCTGTGAGAGACTTTTCTTTCTCACAGAAGAGGTAGCAGAGTTCTGTAAATAATGAAACACCTGCAACCTTGAAAAGTCTTGTTTATGGTACAGTAGAAAAATATTTTGACAATGGATGTTTTAGGATTTTAGCCAATCACCCCAAGGGGTGGCTGATCCTTGTCCAATTAGAGTATGAAGAAAAAAGTCTATAAAAGAGTTTGTAAAATAATTAAAGAAATCAATCTTGCTGCACGATTCCTGCCTGCTGGATCTTCTCTCCTCCTCCTCCCTATGGCTGCAGGACACAGTGATATACCCTAGGGCATTTTAATAAACTCCAATTTCTCTGGTCTCTGGAATGAGAGAAAGAAAGAAAATGAGGCTTGGTTCTTTCAGGATTAGGAACCTCCATGTGTTCTCCAGTCCCGTCACCACCATTGGTTCAGATATTTTTGCAAAAAAATGAGGAAAGGGAGGATAAAGGTTGGTGCTGTATTGGAGGGAACCTCTGAAGTGCTCCATCCCTGGAATTATTCAAGGCCATGTTGGATGGAGTTTGGAGCAACCTGGGATAGTGGAAGGTGTCCCTGCCCATGGCAGGGGGTGGAATGGGATGAGCTTCCAACCCAAACCATTCCATGATTCTACATCCATAACCCAAAGGTGGGATTTCATTCCCTTCATTCTCACCATCCAACCATTGGTATTTGTAGTCATAGAGGACTTCAGGGAGAGGCTCAGCTCCATGAGATCAGCTACTCTCCCACTCAGCTGAGCCTTTGCATTTGTGTCTGTGTCCAATGGAAAATTAACATATTTCTGAACCTAATTGTTGAATCCCAGCCACATTTCTGTGGGTATGGCTCCTTCAGGAATATTCTTGTCATTGTCTTCTTTAGCAATAAAGCCATTGGGGCTGAGGACATTTGTAAAACCTGTTTGGCACCCTCACAATGGGGTTGGACTGCAGGGCTTTGTCTGAGGTTAACACAACAGCTCAGGAGGCTGAAGAGCCTTTTCCCCGTCGTGAACAGAGAAGATTTTGTTCTTTTGTTAGGGTGTGAATGGTAAATCGTCTCAGAAATGTGTTTATTAGGAGGTGTGAGCTGAAAATGGCCATGCACCAATTAAGTTGAGAAGGTAACAATGCAGATAGTTGGAAATCAAAGATGTAGAAGCCAAAACCAGCTTTCTTCCTCGAACTTATTTTGCCATCTGGATAGTTGGGGTATTCTGGCTCACAGGGGTGATGATCAAAGTGTGTGAGTGTAATTTCATGAAATCAGAGTAATTTGGGTTGGAAGGGACCTCAAATCTCATCTCATTCCACCTCCTGCCATGGGCAAGGACACCTTCCCCTCTCCCAAGTTGCTCCAAGCCCTGTCCAAGCTGGCCCTGGACACTTCCAGGGATGGGACGCTTCAGTGCTTCCCTCCAATGTCGTGTTTGTGAAACACACAGCTGCCAACAGCCATGTGAGGGCACTAAACCCACACCAGGCTGCAGGGCTGAGCCAGTTGCTCTGAAACTTTTCTGTCTCTGACCCCCCCAAAAAGATAGTTTTACAAAAATTTAGAGCTGTAGGAAGTTCCAGGGTCATCAGTACCTGAGTGTGGAGGGGGCAGAGCAGAGCCCTCTCCCAGTTTAGAGATGCCATTAGGAGGGAAAGCAGTTTGGGAAATTACAGAGATTTAACTTTTAGGTGGAAAGCCCAACTGGTCTGGGATTTTTAATATAATTTTAAACAATGATAATGTATTTATATAAAATATGATATGCTGATTTCATTTAGTAGGAATTGTTTGGGGGAAGGCAGTGTTTATTATTTGAGTCAAAACTTCATTTGTGAGTTACCTGTATTTGTATCCTAAAGATACTGATCTCCTGAGACAAATTTCCTCAAAAAGCCCAAAATGAGCCTTTTCTGCTTGTCAAGGCCCAGAAGGCAGGACATGGGAGCCATCAGCCACCCTTTACATATCACGGAGAGCAGATTCATGGCCCTCAGCATTTATTCTCTGCTTGCCCGCACCTGAGAGCAAACCACTCCTTGTACTCCAGCACCAATGGATGAGTGAATGGAGAATTATCCCAGTGTCTCTTCTTGTTTCCCAGCTCCATATCCCGAGCTGGAAGCATCCCCTGCTGTGTGTGTGGCTTTTGCTGTTTGCTG
Organism: Corvus kubaryi; assembly: GCF_017639235.1. Taxonomy (NCBI): domain Eukaryota; kingdom Metazoa; phylum Chordata; class Aves; order Passeriformes; family Corvidae; genus Corvus; species Corvus kubaryi. The sequence goes on from NW_024581101.1 coordinate 2,726,612, forward strand.
GCTGGGTTCATCACGTATGCAACCGGCGTAGAGTGAAATCCTCTCTCCTCTTTAGTTCTTGGATCATTTGCTGGCTGGCATTGAAGATATATCTGGACACTGGGGACAGTATTACTGGAAAGACAAGTAAGGATTTGCCAAAATACAACTGTGTACATGTGTAGGGAAAAAAGGAGGTTGGTTTCTATTCCCAAAGTTTCCGCTGTGGGCAGCTGGGCCTTGCTCATCCTTGTGGCACGAGGGAGGTGATGGAGGAGCAGCTTCTCCTTGTCCAAGCGGACACCAGGTTTTCAGGGCACTTCCATGCTTGCAGACCCTCCTTGTGCATCACCCTAAAAAGATCCTTTCTCCTCTCCTGTTGTGTTTGTTCTTGCCCAAAGAAATCTGCTGGAAGTGCCATGGCCATGACACACAGCCTGTCCCAGACTGTGCACAATTACCATTAAAGAGCTGAGTTTGCAGCACTGCTTGTTGTGGACTGAAATTACAGAGGATCTCTACAGACTTCTGTAGTAAAGTGTTCAATTTTCATCAAATTCTGGGAATGTGTACATTTTAAAATTTTAAAAAATGCAGCTAGATTTAAAAAAAAAAATCACAAATACCATAAAATATACTAAAAACAATCTACCAGGTTTAATTCCTTGCTGGTCTAGACATAGATGTAGGGGGGTAGAGATGTTTTTAGGAATGCCCATGCTTGGAAGTACCACTAGAGGGTATGGGAGTCACTGCTGTTGAGGAGCATCCTGGCTCCTTGTGAGCAGATCTTAGAGAGATTGATGATCTCAGAGGTCTTTTCCAACCTAAATTATTCAACAATTTGAGCAGAAAGGAAGAGGAAATGGCTCAAGAGGGAATCTGGGAGTGTTTAAATCTGTGGCTGCTGCTTGTGCCTGTAGCACTTCTAGAAGAGTTCGTGATATATCTGGCACTTCCAGGGAGTTTTTATTGTATTTAGTGAAGTTTTAATATTTTGACTCATGTACTGTAGTGCAGAAATAATTAGGGACTGACCTCTTGGACCATCGATTCCTGAGGAGGAGTTAATGGGATATAATGGGATATAATGGAATTTAATGGAATTTAATGGAATACGGGGCAGTGGTGGGCTATGACCCTGCTGCTCTGCTCAGGTCTGTTGGTGCTGGGGAGTCGGGGGGAAGCTAAACCCATCTCGTTTTGTTCTCCAACAGATTGGAGTATTTCAACAGCAAATACCTGCAGAAGATCCTGCTCAGGGAGTACGACCAGCCCAAGTCCAGCATCGTGCTGCTCTACGAGAAGCTGGAGCGCAAACACGCCATCGAGCTGGCCCAGGCCGGGCAGCTGGGCCACGGCCCAGCCCACCCCTCCTTTCTGTGAGCAAACACCAGTTAAAAGTCAGCAGCTGGGGGCTAAAAGTGATGGGATGGATGAGCATCACTCGGCACTGATGGTGGTACATGGAGGGTCACTTGTTTCCCTGTGAGTTACAGGGAAATGGTGCTCTGAGGAAGAGGCTCCTGCCCAGTTTTGGATGGGTTTGCACTGTTAAATGTTCTGAATGGCCACTTCAGACCTCACAGATGGTTCTGCTCTGCTGCAGCTCCCCGTGGCTCTTTTATCCACCAGGGAGCACATGGACAGCCCAGCTCTGTTGCAAATGCCAAATTCCCGCTTTGCCATGAGCTCCATCTGCAAGGATGAGCTGTTGGCCCTGTTGGCTGTGGTGGGATCCCAAAGGGGCACTGAGATTTGGGGATGCACTTCTTGTTCATCTTCCAAAATAAGGTGTTCTGCTTTCCTTTGCAGCAGCAGCGACAGGACTGTCATAACAGACCAAAAATTGGATGACACTCCAAATCCCAATGTCCTGGACAACATACAGGAAATATTGGCGAGGAACCTGTACCGGATCAGGAGGATGGTATAACTTTTCCCTCAATCCATATTTTAAGTGTCCAATAACACAAATTTCCTCGGTTATCCGAACAGCCCGAGCAGATGTTATGAATATTTCCATAATTACCCAGGATGTCTCTTTGTGAGCAGAGAATAGTTGGCTGTGTGGAGCCAGATCCAGTTTCCAAGTCAGTGGCACATTTCTGTTTGCTGCCTGACAGCTTTTGAAAGGTTCACCCAGTCAGCCTATAATTTCATGGAATATTTTCGGCATCGGTACCCGGCAGCGAAAAGGAGAAAGGAGGAGCACGTGGAACTTCAGGCGTTGGGTTAGCAGATCCAGCAGCAGCTCCTGGGGCAGAGCAGGGATGGGGTTATCCTCATGGTACATTTTTTCCCTATGGAAGAGATCTGTGAGTGAGAATTAATCTGCAGAGGTTTTAAATCCACCCAGCAGTTTTGCCATGGAACAGGTACAAGTGGTTAAAGGGCGTAAACCCCACTTGCTGTTTACAGAATCATGGATCATGTCTGGGGTTTCACACAGCGCCTGGGGCTGTACAGTGGAATTGCTGTTCATAGGGAGATTTAGCCTTAAAATCCACCTAAGCCTTTGCTTTAAGGATTGCACACAAAATATGGAGTCTGTAGGAGTGGGGCTGGTGTGGGCAGCTCAGCACAGAGGGATCAGCCTCCCCCTCCTGTCCCTTTGCTGAGCTGAGGGAAGCAATGGGATAAGGCTGGGAAGAAACCTACGGACATGGTGAAGGGATGAAGGCACAGCTCCTGTTTGCACTTATTCCTGTGTTAATCCAGCCTAACCCCTTGTAGTGACAGAGTTATCCCAGCTCCCACTGGTGTTAGTGGGAGACTTCAACTTGGGAGCTTTCAGCCTGGGTGGTGGCTTTTGAAGGAGGATTTATGGCTCCCACTGTTTGCATGATTTATATGGGAAGGTGGGGTTGATATAAAACATTAGAGGGGCTGAAGCTGTGAAGGCACCTCGAGCAGAGTCATTGCACTCATTCTGTCATCTGCACTATCAGCTGTAACTCAGTCTTGTCATTCAGTGATTTCTTGGCTGACTTCATGTAAAAAACCACAGTTTGGAGTCCCATCTCCCTTCTGTGCCTCTTTCCAGCCCCATCTCTCCTAAATCAGTGTGTCCCCATAACTGGGCGGGGTGGCTGCAGTGGGGGAAGGATCCTGGAGGCTCTCCTGAAGGGAGGGCAGGGATGGTCCCGTGTCCAGCAGCCTGTGTGGTGTCCCTGCAGGGCCCGGCGTACAACAGGCACACCCTGCCTGGGGACAGCGAGCCCACGGAGCAGGCCAAGGAGATCCTGATCCTGCGGCACAAGAGCCTGCTGGTGGAAGTGAGCGGGAGCGACACCTGCAGCTCCAGGAAGGAGGTAAGAGGGAGCACAGGTGAGCAGGACCATGCACAGGCTACTTTCCCTACAGCCTGGTTATTGCTGGTGGTGTTTCCTTTGAAAGACAAATCTTGTTACTTTAAGTTAAAACAAAAAAGGGGTCTCAATCCCAAATCGTGTTCCAGCGAATAGGAAATACCAAGGGAAAAACTCCCCAACCCAGCTCCTGGCAAACCAAGCAGCCATCCTGAGCACCCCTTTCAGAGCTTTGTGAACACAGATTTCCACCCTGGGAAAAGTGCTGGGAAAGCTCTTTACTGAGCAAATGTTACTGATTGGGCTGCCCTCTGTAGATCCTGAGGTCTGGTTTCCCATGTTTTCTTTTCTGGGAGATTTCATCAAAGACAGGATTTTTGTCTCCCTCATTGTCAGTGATCCAGAGGGACTGTAAATATTTGAAACTGCTCAGTGTTTTTTTCCCCCCAACTCTTTTGAAAGGACAGAAGCATTTTTGTGATCTTTCTTATTCATTCTGGAGGTGAGGTTTTTTTGTGTTTTTAAACACATCTACAGTTCTGGGCAGGCTTGAAAGAAGTAAAATAGAGGGAAGTTTTGCTTACCAGATTCCTGGGAGAACGAAATTTTTTTCCAATTTACTACATGGCATAGGTCCGTGTTGGTTCATATTCTGAATCAGAGGAGAAACAGGGTTAATACAGCGTCTGTGCCTGGTGAAGACTTCTGCTCTTTTGAAATTGGTGAGAGAAGCTGGGCCAACATTTACCTGTGGGGAAAAAAAAAATATTCTCAGGAATGATGCACGAGGAGCAGGCTTGGTCTTTTCAGTTCCTCCCATCCTCCATAACTCTTTAGAGGAAAAGCATTTAACCCTTGTCATATTTTGCTCCCAAATGCTCAGGTCAGCAGCAGTGCAGAATCACAGAATATCCTGAGTTAGAAGGGATCCATGAGGATCATTAAGCCAGCTCCTGGCCCTGCACAGGACAACCCCAAGAATCCCACAATGCCTGAAAGCGTTGTCCGAACACTCTTTGAGCTCTGGCAGGGTTGGTGCTTGCAGTAAGTTCTGAGCCATCCCTAAATTTCACTCACTTCTCCCAGTTTTAGGTTTTGATGGCTTGAGCTGGAGCACTGTCCCAAGCTCCGAGCTGTGATCTCTAATTTGGGCAGCTGAGCTCCATCACTGAGGAGAACAAAATGACCTTTCAGAAAGAAATAAATCACCTGTCCCTATTTAGACAGTCATTTTCCATGACAGCACAAGAACTCTGGAGTGCTGTGGACTTTTTTCCACTCCAATTTCCTTGGGGAAGTGCCAATCATGGAGGAGCCCACCGAGAACGGCAGCACCACACCAAGTGCTGCTGCTGCTCAGCCCTTCCTTCCCAGAAAAGTGTTCTGGCTCTTGCAAACAACTTAAAAGATTTAATTTGATCATTTACATGCTGATTGGTACTTACAATTCAGAATAGATAGGCAAGAACATGGCATGTTCCTGTAGAACATTTGGTATAATTAAACTTCAAAAGAGCAACATCAAACTCCGGCTGATTTTGAGCACGACGTTCCCTACTTTAAGGATATTTGACTGTTAACCCTTGTGCTCCTGCATTCCCCTTCTCTGCTGCATTTGGTAGGAAATTCAGGAGCTTTGGGAAAGCTGTTTCTCCTGTTCCTTTGAGTGCTTGCAGCTGGGTTTTGGGGGAACAGAACATTTACAGGGGAATTGCAAAAGCAGTAGGATTCACTCTGTCGTACTGACTTGTGGATGGTGAAAGATGCCCTCTGAGGGTGGGAAATGCCCTGGGGATTGTGGAAAATGCCAATTAGATGCTGAACGCTGACTGTTGGGTCACTGGAGTCACTTGCTGGTGCTGCTCACACCCCTTCACTGCAGCCACCTTGGCTTTGTGCCAGGCAAAGGGAAGCAGATGGAAATCCCAGAATGGTTTGGGTTGGAAGGGACCTTAAAGACCATCCACTTCCAGCCCCTTGCCATAACAGGGACACCTTCCACTAGATCAGGTTGTCCTGTCCAACCTGGGAGATGATCCCAGTGACACTGGTAAGGGTGGCTCTAACCTGAGAACCATCCCTCAGTGCCCCAAAGGAGAAGCCAGACCTGTTTTGTGTCACCAGCAGCTTTTCTGCTAATTTTTAAGAATAGCTGCCTCATTTACTGTGAATAGAAATAAAATGATGCCCCAAAGTGAAGGGATAATGCTCTAACAGAGCCCTGAAATATTAACACCGTATTAATTTTATATATATAATATTATATAATATTAAGGAGGGTGGGTGAATGCTGTTACTTTGTGCTGTAGGAGGACAGATTGCAGAATTTGTCAGCAGAAAGAAGGAACACTGTGCTAAAAAGTAGATTTTAGCCTATTCTAAGCAGCTCAATACTTACAAGTTTTTGGGGAAAAAGCAGCTACTCATGTTTCTTTGATGCCAAGTTGAAAAGAAAATAGTGTTTTCCTGATTAAAAAAAGATATTAATGGAAAGTGTCTATAGTTGGTGTTAGGGTTTTTCCTGATTGCCAGCTATTCCATCCTTTGTAGTCCCAAAGGAAAGGCTTGGCCTTCCAGGTTTTCAGTCAGCAAGAAAAACTTGGATGCTGTCGCTCCCCACGTTTTTCTATTCTACATCTCACCACGAGATGGAGGCATTACAACTGTGTTTGCAAATCCAACTGGAAATCCAGGGACGGGAAACAAACTTCCAGCAAAGGGCCCCTGAAACCCATCTGGTGCTGGTGAAACTCCTGCAATTCCATTGCCAGTCTTGGAAAAAGCTTTGGTGATACCTGCAGCGTTAGGAGCTGAGGGAATAATTAAAAAATCCCTTTGGTTCAGTAGAAATCCCATTTTTTCTTCTTGGTGAGTGTCTGTTTATCTTTTTTAGTGATGCTGGTGAGAGCTTTGCTGTTAAATATGAAGCTGTTGTTGCTCAGCTAAACTCATATTTTATTAGGGGCTGGTTGGTCTTTTGCCCCCAGACAAAATCAGGGATGTGTGGGAGAACATCCTTGTGTGGGTTGGTGGCTTCACCAGGCTGGGGAGGAGCCAAGTTCCTCTTGGCTGCTGGATGATCCATCTCCTTCCACAGGAGAAAGCAGTGCCCTCACCAGGATGGACACAGGTCTGTGGCCAACACCAGGCTTCAGCCAGGGGGATTGGGTTTGGAGCTGGATGATCTTTGAAGTCCCTTCCACCCCAGACCATTCTGTGACTCTGAATCACCTCTCCTGGGTGGCTTTAGGTGCCTTAGGGGTCTCCTGCACTTTAGGTGCTTTTCCAGCACTGAGAGGGGGCTCTTGGGCTGTGTTAGGAGCCTCCACCAAGGAGAGTTTGGAGAGCAAACGGGGAAAAAGCAGGGAGAAGCGGCAAGAAAAGAACAATCCTCCTCCCTCCGGAGCAGGTTAAATGATTTACACCAGGCAGAAGGACCTTGGCAGGAGAACGAGGTGACTTCAGCTCTGAACCACAGCCCAGAGGATTAACTCCAAGACTATCTATTTCCAGCAGAAAGTTTGCCTTCCTCTGCCTAAGGACAAAATTCCTGCTGAAGGCTGCTGCTTCCTGGAGCTGTGCATCATTGCTGGCTCCGAGCACCGGCTGCATTTGGGGCTTGTCTTATTTTAGGCAGGGATCCAGCCTAGCCTGCACTGGCAGGGTGGATTCTGAGACCCAGGACAGCTTTTATTTACCACGGAGGACCCAGAAAATCCTTGCACCTGTAGCCAGGCAACTTGGTCCTCTTTTCTCCTGCCAAAACACGAGTGCACTCCCCCAGAAGGAGCTTATTTGGAGCTGCCTGTGAGCCATGTGCGTAAATGACACAGTGCCTTTGGTAATTATGCCGGAGCCCTTTCATGGAGCATGCTCTGAGAATCGTTAAATGCCCCTGGGAATGGCTTTCCAGGGAGCCGGGCGCTGCTGCCGGAGCCGGGAAGGCATTGTTATTAAAATGGTCAATAAAAGTGAGAACAAGGGATGGAGGGCAGCGGTCCTCGTTAGGGGAGGGAGGAGAACGAACCAAAACAAAACAGAAAACCAGGCTGGGAGGTGTCCAGAGTTATTTTGGCAGTCTGGGTTTCTGGACCGAGGTGCCAAATCACAGCTGCGTGAGAGACTTATTCCCAGTTTGCAGAGGCACCGAACAATCCAGGCAGCATTGTGCTACCTGATTTTTATTTTTTTCATTCCTATTTTTTTGTCCTGGAGGGTGGAGATTAGCACTGGAGTGAAAGGACAGGGAGCTCGTTAGTGCCAGCTCCTTACCTGCCTCCTTGGCCTGCAGCCAGCGAGGGGAACAGCCAAGGTGAGAAACATCCATGTCCTGGGGACAGCTTTGCCTTTCGAACTCCCTGCCCCATTCTCCCAGCTCCAGGGCTGCTCCTTCCCATCCTCTCTGCTGAACCATTCCTGGGGAGCTCAGACCTCTTCCAGAATTCAAAACATAATTGCTGTATTGTGCAATTTTAATTCTTTAAGCCTCTGACAGTGGCTCAGTTTTACTTCTAAATTTCTGACGGTCCATAAAGAACTTCCAGTGTTGTTCAGAGGAGCTGTGGATGCCCCATCCCTGAAAGGGTTTTAGGCCAGTTTGGATGGAGCAACTTGGTCCTGTGAGAGGTGTCCCACCCACAGCAGAGGGATTGGAGTGAGATGATCTTTAAGGTCCCTTCCAATCCGGGCCATTCCATGATTCTATGTCGTAGCAAATCAGCATCTGCAAATACTTCCTGCCATCTCTTCAGTCTATTTTTAGCAATCCTTCTTTTTTTGTTGTTTGTTTTTACATGGCAAAAGTTAAACAAATGGGAGTGGAATCCTGAGGGATTGCAGAGGGTTGGCTTATGAGGCAGGTGTGTGGTTAACAGATTTCACAAAGCACTGAAGTCCTTCTCTCCCTCAGTCCCAGAAGGAGGACTCATACTCGGCGCAGGGCGAGGCCACCCCGCAGCCCAAGCTCTGCCGCTCCTTCACTGGTAAGTTGGGGAGCTGGGGGTGATTCCCTGCCCTCCCCTGCTCACCCTCATCCCTTTGGGATGGCCCAGAAGGTGACAGGAAGGATGTGGGATGGAAGTGGGCCTCCTTAAATGAGCCTCATGAGTGAGCAAGGAGAGCCGAGGGCCTTCTCAGCCCGACCCGAGATTGGTGTGAATGGTTTGGGTGGGAAGGGCCCTTTCAAAGCCATCTCATCCAACCCCTCTGCTACAAACAGGGACATCTCCAACTAGGTCAGGTTGCCTCATCCAGCCTGGGATGTAGCTGTTTTAATCCACAGTTTACCAGGAATATTTCATTTATGTTCTTCCTGAAGAAAAGCACGAGTGTAAGCAGAGAGAAGTGATAAAAACCACTGCTTCTGGGTAAGTTTTTTCCATCCCAAGGAACACATGAGCACCGTGGCCCCTGAGATACAGCAGTGACAGAGAAGGAGATTGTAACCCTTCTGTTATGGTTGCATGGTCACCCCCCCAAAAAGTCCCTTAATGTGACAACATGACATTCCAGGTGCTCCAGCAGGACACTGCGTTTTCCAGAGCTGGTTTAAGGTAGCCACTGATGGGAATTTTTGTTCTGCAAAGTTGCAGGTGAGAACTGACAAAAGAATGATGATATTGATCCAAATTCTTTACGTATTTCAAAGTATAAAACTGGGCTTAAATTGCCTTTGGGCTTTTTCTTCCATGGAAACACTGACCTTTGTCTCCTGTTTTAAAACTGGGAAGTGATCCTTGGAGCGGAACAGCTCATCCCCAATGAGCACATGGACACCTTGGTGTTTCTTCATTCCTGCTGACCCACAAAGAGGGATGTTTCTCATGGTTTTTCTCTTCCCACAGTGGGGAACACAGAGAAGGCTCGGGAAGGGAAGGAGAGCCGATCCAAGTCCGTGTGTGCCATCCCACCACCCCAGCCCACCGGCGTGACCGTGGGGAGGAAAGACGTGAGGAAAGAGCTGACTCTGGAGATGTACAAACACAAGGGATGCTCTGGCTCCCCATGAGGGGTCTGGCTCCTTCATGGAGGGCTGCTCAATGTGTAGATAATGTAAATAAGATGCATGTTGGAAAGGACAGCATGAACAGGGTGGAATATTCAGAGTGGTTTGCATGGAAAATTGCTCTTATTGCCCAGGGCTGGGTTTTTAGTGGGAACTGAGGGAAAAGATGTCCAGCTGAGCACCAGCAATGCCAGGGAATGGCTGAGGGAGCATTTCTAAAGAATTTCTAGGAAAAATTAGCCTGTTCAGTCTGGGAGAATTGCTGAAACTGCCTACAACTGCAAGGAAGGATGTTTTAATAAGGTGAGATACGGGATCTTCTCGTTAGTTTTCAGGGACAGGCTAAACAGCAGGGAGCATTTGGATTATAGGTTGGGAAGAACTTGATAATCTCAAATGAGGTTTTATTAGGGGATGGAGGAAAGAGCAGAAACAGCAACAGATCTTTTCTGTTCCTGGGGAACGGATGGATCCTGGTTATGAACTTTAATCTCATGAAGCCCAAAATTAAATGGCGTGGTTAAATAAGGGGTTGTGTCTTACCTGAGGGATTGTCCCACACCCAGCCGCAGTTCTGCTAATGAAAAATTATTGCAGCTGAGCTCAAAGGGAGAAATATGTTCTTACTGATTTTTAAAAATTTATGGAAGGAATGGTTCACCTCAAAGTTAAAATGAAGAAGCTCCAAATCCAGTGGTGATACCAGGAGATGAGGGTGACAGCCCTTAAATAGATGGGAAAGTTTTCTGATGTGATTGGTTGGTTGCATCAATGCTGTAAAGATATTTTGGGGTGATCTGTGCTGCCATAGCTGGGAGCTGTGGGATCAAAGGGGTTTGAAAGTGCCAAGAGGGTGACCCAAACCCTGGCTGCTTCTCCCAGGAAAGGTGTGAGCCCTTTGCACAGCAGATGCAGGTAAACTCCAGGGATAGGACCTGAGGAAGACACATAATCCCAGCTTTGGGTAATTTTCTTTGAAACTCCTGGTACGTTCAAGCCTTTGAATTCTTGTCCTTACTGAACCTGACAGGACAAGTTTTAGTTTTGCATTGACATTTTTCTTTCTCTCCTTCCTCTGATCCAAGAGTGTTTAATCTGAGCAAGTGGCTCTTTTTGAAATGGCATTGAAAGAAGCTGTAGGAATTCACAGGCTCCCCTCCATGATATTTTTGGGCTCACAGAACCAGTCTCCTGTGTGCAGAAATACTCCCTTAGGAGGCTCTTACATGGTACATTGGGGCTTCCATTTTAAATTAAAGGCACAAATTTGTGTGTATTTGCTTTGCAATGATCCGAGGTCTCATTTTCTTCTGAACAAACACCTTTACAGTGTCCTGGCATAGGCTGAGGTGGTTCATGTTGACTTGAAGGTCACTCTGTCACTGGAAATTCACCTCATTGCAAAGGAAAATTGGAGCTTTTAGCAATAGATGTGTGTTTTATGTGTTTATATACATATATGTACATATGTATTGATTTTAATATAGGCTCGTTGTCTTCTTCAGTTAATTGATTACAATTTTGGTTTGTTTCCTAGTTGAATCCATCATGCATGGGAGCCATGTGGATTTGGCTGTACTTGGTTTAGAACACAGCCCATCTTTGAGTATCCTGTAATACATGAAATAATCTATGACATTTATGAATATGTTGAAGTGTTCTACGTTTCTATTTCAATTAAACGGGGATCATCTCTGAGTTATTCCCTCCTTGCATCTCCAGTATGTTCCTGGTGACATCATCAGGAGCTGGGGACACTCAGGGGTGTCTCTGGGTGTCATTCCAGGCAGATCTTCTTGGAACAGCAGCTCCTTCAACCCTTGGCCAGTGATCCCAAGATCATGAGTGAGGAAAGCGATTGTATCGAGGGAATAAAATGGGCAGTTCATTGGTAAAAGCCACTGCATACAAGGGAGAGAAAAAAATACTGAGCCTGAAAGTCCTCAGCTCTTTGGGGCTGGAATGTCTCTGTTCACCTGCAGTTTAATGTCCTCAATGTTTCAAATTTCTCCTTAAATTCTGCACAGTAAACATTCATAGGAGGATTTAACTAAGGTGGGTAATTTTTATTCTGTAGTGGGAGAGCAAAAAGGAAATTAAATCAACTTGCTTGTCGAGGAGTTTTTAATCAAGGATAGAAACTGTGATTGGCTAATTCTTGCTTGGGTTTTGTTTGGTGTTTTTTTGGCTGTTTTGTTTTGGTTTTATGCTTTTGCATCTGAACTGTGGTTTTTTTTGTCCAAAATACCTGGATGTCTGTACCATCTTTGTCTTGCTTCCATCCTTGTCATCTTTGTACACCAGCCATCATTTTTCTGGGCATCAGGCACTTAAATAAGGAGCTTTTTCCAATTGAGATTCCCATTAGTTCTCTGCAATATCATTATGGGTTATCAAGGACCTTATAAAATGGTGGCTTTTTTGGCAGGGGTAGATTTCTTTGTAATACTGTTGCAGACAACAGAAGTGGCTGGAAAAATGCCAGAAAACGGAATGGAAATTTTATCTGATGTGGAAAAAAAGGTAAAAAAAATTCCTTGCATTTTTTTGAAATGGTACATTTTCATCTCAGTTCAGCACGAGGGATGTTTCCATGCCAGGATCTCCCAGCTTCTGGCAATTCCAAAGGCTGCTGGCTCCAGGTGTGCAGTGGCTGCAGAGGCTGCTCCTGCCAGCCCCACATTCCCATGCACAGGCACTGGCTGGATCCTTCACGGATCCCAGTCCATCATTCCCTTCCAGCCCCACTTTGAGTGCTGAACCCATCAATACCTCCCTGCTTCATGAATAATTTGCTTGATCTGCAGAGAGTACAATATTCCCTGCAGGACATTTTTTCCCAATGAGTCACTCTGCCCTAAATTTAACCTTCTGGATACTGTGGATTTTTTCTTAAAATTTCTTTACAAAATATAATAGCCCAGCTAAAGCTTTTATGAAGTATTTTCCAGTCACTTAGTGGCCAAGCCCTCTGACTAGTTTGTATTTCAGCCCAGAGTACCTTTGATAATCTTTGCCAGTATCCAGTGTTGGTGGTCTTAAAATTCTACAACTGAGTGGAAAACTGTTAAGTGCTCAGGCTTCAGAGCGTGCCTAATTAATTCTTTCCAGGGTTTTAGTCCTTTAAAAAGTGTTAAAAACATGGATTCAGTGTATCATTGAATATTGCATGGTTCTGTGGAAATAAATTGCATCAGTTTGATTCCTTTAGGAGTTCAGAGAGTTTTTGCTCTGTGCTTACTCTGGAAGTTTACAGGAGTATCTGGAAAGTTCAGGTTAAAATGGGCAAAAGTTGTTAATGAGGGGGAGTAGCTCAATGGCAAAGTTAGAGCCCAAAAACCACATCAGAAAACTCTGTGCAAAGACATCAATCAGCTGCATTTGAAAATCAGGCAAAATCTCCCTTGTACCCACAACTCCAAAAGCACTTCCTTATGTGAACTTTAATATTTTTATTTTGAGCAGAAAACCACACTTGTGTTTATTTTATTTCATGACTGCTTAAGGAGATTATAATGACTTAATCCTGGAAAGAGCTGGCAGAGCTTGAGAAGCAGGTGAGGCAAATTTGAGCTTTTTTCTCTCCTGACATCAAGTCCTGGAGGGGATTCAGCCTCAGAAGAACCATTAAGGGTCTTTCAACATCCAGGCTTATGTGCTTCTTCCAAGAGACGTGGAGACGGGAGAGATGAAAAGGGAGCATGTGATGGAGATGAACTGGAGATTTTCATTTTAATGCAGAATTAAAGGGGCAAATGTCAACATGGGTATCTATTGCTCCCCCTTCCAGCACAGCTCAGGCTGGGGGATTGCTCTTGGCGAAACCATCGGGGACATTGGTGGCTTTTCCAAGGTAAAGCTGGCAGTGCTTGGGTGCTCTTGTTGTGATCTGGTTTGCTTTGCTGTCGTTGGGTGTCTTGTGCTGAGGTTTGGGGAGAAAACAGTAAAAGAAGAGACTCGAAAGAGATTCACTCGCCCACCTCAGGAAACGCCATGTGGAAGGAATATCTTTTGGAGCAGGACAGATCATAGAACCATGGAATCGTTTAGTTTGGAAAAGCCCTTTAAAAACACGGAGCCCAACCATTCCCCCAGCACTGCCAAGGCCACCACTGCCCCATGTTCCCAAGTGCCACACCCACACAGCTTTTAAATCCCTCCAGGAATGGGGACTCCACCACTGCCCTGAACAGCCTGTTCCAGGATTTCACCACCCAGGGTCGTCAGGCCAAGCTCCAATGAAGAAAGGTCTGGAAATCTCCAAAGGGACTCAGGGAAGTCTCCAAAGGCAGCCCTGAAAACTCATCTCTTTATCAAATTCCAAGAAATCCTCTGCTTTCCACATGAGAGAGTGAAAATATGTTCATCTATCTACATAAAATGTAAATTTTTCTGGGAGCATGGATCAAACCACAGGAAATAATAACACAGACTGTGCTGGTGGAGTCTTTGATCAATCCAAAGGTAAAACACCCAATTCTGTGAAAAATCTGAGTTGACTTGCCTCAGCTCTTTGCTGGAATATGTATGTTTGGGAGAGTCACAATTTAGGTTTAAAAGCTTAAGGGAAAAAAATTCTTCAGGGTCAATTAGGAATTAAAAAAATTGCTCAGGATACAACTTTCCCTTCCATCCACTACAGTCCTGGAGCTGCCCATGGTGGCACTATCATTTGACCTCTGTGGATAAGAGGATGCTGAATGAAGGTCCCTGCTGGCACCAGGAGAGGCAAGGGAGGAAAGGGAGGGTTGTTTTCCTTGGAAATTAAATGGTATTTGTGTCTGCCTTTGCATGGAATGTGGTACTGGTCTGTTAATTCACCCCCTGGCTCTGGTGTGGCATTCCAGAGATCCCAACACAGGCTCCATAGGACAACCAACATCATTACCACTTTCTACAGCTGGGGGAGAGGCCGCACGGTCTCATTGCCCAGGAATTTTTTGGACCCTGAAGGTGATGAGCACATGCTTGGGGCTGCAACAAGGAATCACAGAATCATCCTGGAATCACAGGATGGTTGGGGTTGGAAGGGACCTTAAAGTTGATCCAGTTCCAAACCCTGCCATGGGCAGGGACACCTTCCACTGGACCAGGTTGCTCCAATCCCTGTCCAACCTGTCTTTGAAAAGAAGCACCTGTCAGGAGTGGGATTTCAGTGCATGGAGAGACATTTCAACTTTGGGAACTCAATTCCTGTTCCACAGCCTAGGAATTTGGAGGATGTTTGACTGGGCACCAGCTGTCCTGTGAAGAGCCAAGGCTGGGCACCAGCGGTGCTCTGCTTCAGCCATGCAAGGTTTTTCTGCCAGTGGGTCCCAGAATTCCTGAGGACACTTCCAAATGGCAAACAGCACTAACTCGGGATGTGCAGTAGCACAAAAGCAGCAGCGCCAAACACAGCTGGCTCAAAACACACCCAGAAATGGGGAAGTGTGCATTAATCCCTTTTTTAAAACAAAAATACACAAGTACCCACTTTGCATTTTAATTTTATGTAATTGCAGTGTGAGCTACAAAAAAAATCCTCACTCCTGGTGTGCAAATCCTTGTTTTCACCCAGCTCCTCTGAGCGTTGCCAAAGCTCCTGTCAGTCGTGTCCAGCTTTGAGGAGATCACAAGAAGAGATGGCAACCAACTGTCCTTGTCACTTGAGACAAATTTAACCAGGACTGTGTGGTAGTTAAATGGCAACTGGTTGGAATCCTACTAATGGATTATTTAGGTGTTAGATAAGTTATACTTTGTATTTAATCAACCATTTTATGTTCAATACAAAGAGCTCGCCTTTGGTGTAGTGGAGCACCAGTGACTGTGAGATGGGTGTGTTATTGCTGTTCAAAACCATGGGAAAAGAGTGGATATGCTGGGATGAGGTGGGAAAGGGTAATTTGTGTAGGAATGGGATGAGTGCAGGTTCAGGGAGAGTTGATCCCAAGAACCTACATGGAGACCCATTGCAGCAGCTGGGAGTGTTTCCAGTGGAATGGCAGGACAATGGGACGGACAGAACGTGTTTATTCCTGCAGAATCCCAGCTCTGTGGCTGAGTTTTGACCCTGCATGATGGTAAGTCTGCACCCTGTCCCAGCTCTTCTTTCTCCCTGCGTTGGTGAAGAGAATTCTCTGGATCCTGGATCATGTGGAATTCCTCACGTGCTCACTGTCAGGTTAAACCAGGAGCAACTCTGCCCCTGGGACAGTGAGGGGAAGAGGTCTAACGTGTTACTTAACAGCTACCCCTGTGATATTTAAGAAAGACAGTGCAGAGGATAAAATAAATTATTATAATTTAAATTTTTTTGTGCTTATAGAAGATTGAGTACTTTCATCACTCTGTATGCCTCAATAAGAAATGTAGTCAAAATTTTTGTCAGTCCTCTCCAGGTTCCCCAGCCAGTGTGCGGTTGCTTTGAGATGCTCATATGTTCACAGGTAACTTTAAATATTAAAATTAATTTGGCAACACAATTTCCCATAGGATAGGGAAGTCAGCATCATTTCTTCCCCCTGTTTAGAGCAGGTCATGACTAAGGCTAAGATTAGAAAACCAGAACTTGATTTTTGACTATAATTTAAATTTCTTCTCCCAGCCTCCTGGCATGTCACAGGAATATAGTTATTGCACTACAGAAATTATAATTTTCCTAGTCTGGCATCCCATTCCTGGCAGTGATCTGCAGCAGATGCTCCAGTAGAAGCCAAAAACATTAGGAAGTAAATGGCAGTGAAATTCCATGCAGGAATGTTCCCAGGAAACACTTCTCCCATGGCAGGCTGGGTGGGTGTGAGGGGTATGGATCCATATAATGCACTTTTCTGTGGCAGGAGGGAGAACATCATTTACAACTGCAGGACACCCCTGGTGTGTCTGTGTGTGCACCTGGTTGGATGCTCCTTGTCCAGCTCCGTGTGGACCTGCCTGGTGCAAAGGTGGTGATTGCATCACTTCCAAGAGGGCTGGGATATTTAAGATCTCCCACTGTTTTAATGTTTTTCTTGGATCCCTGAGGTTGCTTTCTGTAAAAGCTGCATCAGAGTTTTGCTCAGAGGAAGAAGGAGATGCAAATTCCAGAAGTGCCACCTGTGGGACACAGTGAGAGGTACCACTGCAGTACTTGAGGACACCACGGGCTCCATGGTGTGGGGAAAACCTTTGAGTCCACCCCTGCTCACCCGTGCAGAGAGGGATGGGAAAAGCTCCCCGGTGGCCTGGGAATTCTGCACTCGTGACCCAGAGCCGTGTCCTGAGGGCTCCCGGCTCCACTCCTCTGGCAGGAGCAGCCATGTGTCGCCTTGGGTGGCTCCCTGCTCTGCCTCAATAGCTGTTTGTCATGATCCTTAATGCCACAGCTGCTTGCTTGTGCCAGGTCATCTGCTTTTATTAGTCCTGCTCCACCACCCACTGAAACTCACACCAGCCAGGAGATCGTTATCCACATCCAAAAATAGCAATCCTCTGGCCCTGCTCTTCCAGAGACCTGGGAAACTTGGGGGTTTTCCTCCTTTTCTCATTTCCAGTTGTGCTGGTTTCCCCCCTGCTGCCCCATGAAGGCCGGAGCAGCCGCCCTGGCAGCCGGGATCCTCGGAGGCACCGGGGTGTTGCTCTTCCTCATTGCCTTTGGGACGGATTATTGGCTTCTGGCCACGGACACCTGCGCGGTCTTCGAGCATGGGAACAGCACTCTGAGCACCGGAGTGGTGAGCTCTGAAACCTTGTACTTTGAAAGAACTTACCTAAATAAATTCAAATCGAAAATTTTGAAATCTGTGATAATATTTATGCTCAATGAACATGACCTGTTAATGTAAAACATCAGCCTGAGGTAAAACTTTAAATTCTTTAAAATCCAAACCAGCTTTTCCATAATATTGATTATTTTGACTTGAGTAAAGTGTGTCTAGGAAACATTAAGACGGCACCTCTGTAATCTGGCAGATAGGAATATTAGAGAATGAAAGGCAAAAATGTAAGAGCTTTAGTTGTTGACAGCATTTCCCTCTAAAGACAAAAGATATCTCCTGATATTTGCCATTAAAAGATTTCTCCCTCTCTAGGTTCTTCATTTAAAACTAGTTCATGTTTAAAAGTGTGGGGCTTGGCAATCACTTCCATCTGAAGTGATACAGCTGCAGCACAGACACCAAGCAAAAGTGAACATCAGACACAGAGCAGAGCAGATGAGTTCCTGCCCATCCAACCAGTGGCCTGGATATCCTCAGAGTAAGATTTGTATAGGATTTTAGTTAGCAGGAAATGTAATTTTCAAGGGACGGTTTGATATTTTAGTGCTAAGGGCTGGTGTCGCTCGTTTACAGATCCCTCAAGCTGGGTTTTTGCTGCACTTGCTGTTGTCTAACTCTTCAATGAAATAACAACCAGATCAGTTCCTTGAGCCACCCACTCCCCCGAAATGTTTTTGTGCCAATCAATGTGTGGTTTCCATTACAAAATGACAGGAAGATCCTTGTTGTGTGCAGACTTTTTGTTACTTCAAAGTTCAATCCAATTAGGTTTGATTTTTTTCCTGGTGTGGTGAGTCACCCTGGGTAAGCATCATGATGCCAGCAAGAAATATTTTTCTTTCATTTCAGAATCCCATAATCAAATGTAGGGCACTGTTTGCTTGAGTCATGGTTCCAAGCGACTTTCCCTACTGAAAAGAAAAAAATTATGATGGAAAAAATGCTTGGAGAAGTGAAACAGAAGACGGGGTCTTCAGTTTTGAGCAGCTCAGTAAAGCCCAGGGATGGCAGAGACAGAGAAGTGCCACTTGTTTTTCGTGCTCTTGGGAAGTGACAGTGTTAATTGTTTCACATTTTAGTTGTTTTTTAAAGTGGAGAGAGCAGAGATTGTGCGCTGCACGACATGAATAAGCATCTCAAACATTTCAGAGATGCTCTTGGCCAAGTGTTGGGGAGCCTGACACTGAGGCGGTGACTTCAAAAGCACCAGGCAGAAATAGGAACTGCTCTTACTCTTCCCTCTGAGCTATTTTATTTCTATTTCAGACACTGTTTCTATTATTTCTATTTCTGTTACTGGTTGTGGATAACAGGCTCTGTTTTTACCTTCTCTGCCCTTGCTTAAACTGTCAAATCCTGTCCCTTACAGATAAGGATGGGCTGAGTATCTGGCAAACTCAGTGAAATGTGCCTTGGATGCACCAAGTCAGAGCCACCAGCTGAGGAAGTTTCAGGGCTGAATGCTCCCCTTGCCATAGTCAGGATTTTATCCTGAAAGTAAAAGGAGAATCAGGTCAGAGCTCTGGAAGCTGCCACAACGCGATGCATAAAAACATCGAGGCGAGGGAAGTGTGAGATCTCTGGGGAGAACCCAGAGCCCCTTCCAGTGCCTAAAGGGGCTTCAGGAGAGCTGGAAGGTGACTTGGGACAAGGGATGGAGGGACAGGACAAGGGGGCATGGCTTCCCCCTGCCAGAGGGATACTGGGGAGAAATTCTTCCCTGTGAGGCCCTGGCACAGGGTGCCCAGAGAAGCTGTGGCTGCCCCTGGATCCCTGGAAGTGTCCAAGGCCAGGTTGGATGGGGCTTGGAGCAACCTGGGATAGGGGAAGGTGTCTCTGCCCACAGCAGGGGGTGGGACTGGATGGGCTTTAAGGTCCCTTCAACCCAAACCAGTCCGTGAGAGGGGTAAGTACCTTTGGCACCTCCCATCTCCTTTCTCTGGTTCACAGGGCCCATTCCTCTACGGACATTCCCCATGCATCATGAAACATAACTTTGTCACAGTCCTGTCTGAGGCAGATAAAACTGGCTTTGAGGATAATTTTAATAAGTTCTTTGGTAAATCTTCCATGACTAAACTTTGCAATATCCTTCCTCCAGGAAAGACCAAAACCTTGTGCTGGCAGGTCTGGTCTGGGGGTTGGAGGAAGGTGTTTGAGGAGTAGAATACACCCAGAAGGCCCAGCTCCCTGACATTCCCATCTAGCTCAGTCCAGCTGGGGTTTAAGGACAGCAGAGAAAGAGGCAAATGGTTTGTGCAGGTCTGCAGGACAACTTGTTATCACAACATTTCATAGCTGTGACATGGCAGAAAGTCAAGGACAGCAGCTCCTCCGTGTTCTGCAACCCCTGCAAAACTGACTCAAAAAACAAATGAAAACCCAATAAAAACTAAATCAATGTCTGTCTAAGCAAAATATACACTGATTGCACCATGATCTTCCCAGTTTCAGCCTGGACTTTCATTCCTCCCCAGGCTGAAACTCCAACAGAGGTTGGGAAGGAGATCCTCACTTTCCACCACGAGGGTTTCTTCTGGCGGTGCTGGTTCTTTGGCGAGGGCCACCCTGAGACCATCTGGACCTTCTGGTACAGTGAGTACAACACCACCACTCTGTATCGACAGCACTCCCTCACAGTTTAATGGGAAACAAACATAGGAAGTGCTCCCAGGGATGCAGAGACAGTTTTTATTTCATTTTTGTCATTCTCATCGTCTCTCAAAAGCAAACCTGGGTCACTCTCTTTGTGCCCTTTCTGTGTTGTTTTTTTCTTTTTTTTGACTTGGATTTTGCTCTCAGAGGGTTGTTCACAGAAATGTTGCAGCCTCTTGATGCCATTTAATTTATTGCCTACAAAGCTGTGTGAAGTGGTGGCTTCCACCAGCAAGGAGAGCCCTTCCTTCCTCCCCCTCCCTCCCAATACCTCTTGATGTTTGTGTTCAGCAAAGTTCTGTAAATCCGAGCCCATGTCCTTCCTGGCATTGCTCTTCTATCCCTGTTTTCTGCCTTCCAGGTGCTCAGCATTCCCAGCTCCCACTGATTTCAGCACTGGGAAGGCTGGAAGTGCACGTGTGGTGTCCCTGGGTGCTCAGGACCAGTGGTGCACCATGGAAGGCCATAAACACATCTGTTTATACTCTTTAAGATCCTGCTGGTTTTAAGGTCATTGAAATTACACTTGAGAATAATCAGAGAGGGATGTAAAATCCTTTATTTTTTGGAAAACACATTCACTTTTCAAAAACAAATTGAAGGAGAAGGTGAAACCTGTTCTGTGACACCAGTGGGTGCCAGCCTGGTGGCCTTTGTGCAGTGAAGGGTTGGCCCAGTGAACCAGGTGCTCCCACAAGGAATAGGAAAGGAGTGAGACCACCCCAGGACATGGCTGGCACCAGCCCTGCTGGCAGCCACAACTCTACAGTAGGATTTGGGATAAAACCCCCCAAATTTTAAATAAGTTCTGCAAAGGCTTTAAACACCACAAAAACCTTGGCCCTGTGCCCACCGAGGCCTCGGTGGAGGATGTTCCTGTGGTTGTGGAGCAGCACAATCACCTCAGAGGGCACTTCTCTGCAAATAATGCAGGTTCCCACACTAAATTTACTCTGCAGTGATTAAAATTTCAAATGACTTCGCTGTCCCCCAGTCCCTGACCTGTTTCCTGTAAAATCTTGCAGGAATAGTTCCCGCCACCGTTCAACTGAACAATGGGAGGTTTTTCACACAGAAAGTTTGTGATAAAAAAGGACAGGCTTGAGACAGGGAGTTTGCTGCTGAATTACATTATATGGAAATACATAATATAATTTTACCTGAAGTAAAATGAGTCACTCTGATAACTGGCAATTTTTTTTGCTACTTCTTTAGGTATTTATTATAATAGGATTGATCATGGCAAATTAATTTGCTGCTCTTGTGGATGTAATAATTAATTCAATAGGTATTCCATAGTCAATTTAGCATGAACTAATGTCCACCTATTATAAAGTGCTCCTTTGAGCTGGGGAACATATTTAAATAAGTGGCCAACCATTAATTAATTCATTTAACATTCATTCTATTACTGTTAATCATGATAAGCCTCAGTGGTATTAATATTGATGGGGCACTTCCATTCTAATTGTGCTTTTCCTTCTCACCAGCTGGAGGTCTTGGAAGTACCTTGTTCTGGTACCCAAACACTTTGACCCTTCCAGGTGGTCAGGCACATTCTCTGGAGGAAAACAGCAACGAGAATATTGACACTGACTTCAGTTGTTCCATCTTTCATGATTTTTGTCCATCTCAGACTCAGGTTATGAAGATGAGAGGATGTGCAAGGAACAGTGTCAGATCTTTCATAACTCTTATTTCTATTTTTATTTTCCTCTCTAACCAAGATTCATTATCTTTTTTGCCTCCCCAGCATTCTGATGTCACTGAGGGTTCTGCAGGTTTTGCATAACAGCACATCACCATCTCAATCCTGTAACTGTGATTCTGCTGGAAATAAAAGCAAACAGGGATTTAATTCTTCTTCTTTTTTTCATCTTTTCCAGCCAGCCAAGCACACCCCAAGTTCTGCATGCATGGCTACCTCTTCCCCATGCCCATTGCTCTTGGACCTTTTCCCCATCCCTCCTACGACACAACTGCAGGTGAGTTTCTTTCCTTCTCCCCCAGCAGCTCCTTTTCCAAGGAATCAGGCAGAGATTTGGGGTGTGTGTCAGTGCTGTGGTTCTCCTGTTGTAAATGCACATGGCCAAGCATGGCCAAGACCTTTGGAAAGCTCCTTTACAAACAAGGCCTGCTTGGTTGGCTGCCCCAAGCACACATTGAGATGTTCTCCCACGTTTTCTCTCCTCCAGCCCAGCTGTGCTGGGATGGGCTCTGCTGCCTCCCGCTGGGTGCTCAGCACCTACTCCTATGAGTAAGGCAGGAGGATAAATCCGCTCTCTCCCACCTCCTCACTCACTGGGAAGAGCTGGAGCCAGAAGACCCAAACCCAGTCTAGTGCTGACTTGGTCCCAGAGTCTGGTTTCCTGGGATAGCTCAGGTGTTGAATTGTTGCAAGACAAAATAAACAAGCCCTGGAAAATCAGTTAAAGACCAAATTGTTAGAAAACCCTCGTGACTGACTTATTTTTAATGCACCGAACACTACGCAGTTGGAGAGCTCCCTTTCAACTGGGTCCCTTTTTATTTATGTTTCTCTATATTTTCTGAGTTCTTTAATGAATCAGCTGCTGTTAGGAATTTTAATTTGCTAAATTGGTGGCAGCAGTTAGAATTAATTAAATGATCTTTTTTGAAATGAATTGATTTCTTTAAATAGTGTGCATCAGTCTGCCTTGCCTCCGGGGAAGCAGGGCAGACGTTCTGCACAAACAAACATCTTGACCTTTTCCTTAGCCTTTAGCAGTACCTTTTTTTAGTTTTATTTCATTTTTTTTTCCTCTATGAGAAATTAATTAAAAAAAAAAAAAACCATTGTCAGTAGGAGCATGTGAGGGAGAGCAGCTCGTTTCTTTGGCTGTGCTGTGCAGGATTCCCACCCCGAGGAACGCTCCGCGGTGTCAAATGGATACGAGGGACCTGTGGAGGGAGGAGGAGGAGGAGCTGATGCAGGATATGCGGCAAACACGCGAGATAAGCTGTGGGATTGTTTCTGCTTGGGAGAGACGGGCACAGCGTCCAGGTTCTGGATGATCCCGCTGATCAACACACACTATTTTTTCCGTCCTAAATAAAGGGCGCTGGAGGCATCTGTCCCTGCCTGTCAGCCCGGCTATGGAACCCTCCCCAGCTGCCTCCCAGGCGTGTCCCCTGGGACAGTCCCGGCTCGATCTCGATGTTCACAGAGGTCTTTTCTGACCTTAAGGGTTCTGTGAAGATGCCGGGAAGGGGGGGGCTGCGCCCGGGGTGCTGCGGGCTCTGCCTGTCCCTGTCACCCCTGGGGACGTGGGGCGGCTCAGCCTCCACATTTTGGGCAGGGCTCCTCCCCTGCCCCAATCCTGTGCAAAGCCCTCGGGAGGAGCAGCCACTTCTGTCGTGAACACCCTTTTCTTTCTAACCAGCCCATCCTCATCTGCAAACGCTGACAAAACAGGAGGCTGTCCAAGGAGAGGGGTCCTCCAGCTATTACCTGCTCCAGAGATAATTCTGCCTTATCTGCATCCTCTTAGGCTCCCTGAGAGAAATGGGTGACGGGAGGTTAAACATGAAAATGAATTCTGTGGTTTTGGAGAGTTCAAGATACTTATCTCTCCCTAAGTGGCTCTCCTGACAAAATGGTTTCAAATGAGGAAAACGCATCTTCTCTGTATCATTTTTCTTTCAAGTGTGAATCATTTCAGCATTACCCACTTGCTCGTGCTCGGCTTAAATCGAACTGGAGCTTCTGGAAAACAACAGGCAGGGCGAGATGTGGTGGTCCAAGGGGTCAGATTAATCAGGGGATGGGGAACAGGGTATCAGAGGGTCTCTGCTGCAAGACCACCACCTTTGGATAAGGTTTATGGCAGTGTCTAGAAGACACTTGGCTACTGGGAGACTTATATTTGTGGGCTACATCCCATCCTGTCCCATCTGGTGGGATGCGATGGACCAAGCTTGCTCGGCTCTGCCTGGGATGGTTGTACACAACAAAACCCCCAAATTCCTTGGATGGAGAGGCAGCTGCTCCCCGGCCCCGTTCTCTTTCCCGGAGTCAAACAAGGCCACTAATGGGGGAGCTCATGAGCTCCTGTTTTCCCTGCAGTCCTGCCAACAAACACCGCCTTTATTTTAAACCAGGAGCCTGGCACCTTCCCGAAGTGTTAATTAAAGTGGAACAAAGCTGTGGTCTGATTGCACCTCTCCAAATTTTGCTATTTTCTTTCCTTTCTTGCCAAGGTTTTCCACACCCCCTGGCACAGCTAAGAACGGTGTCCTTTCCTCCCACCCCCTTTTGTGGTGTGCTTCCTTGGCAAGCCTTCCCAACCCTTTGGCCTCATTCCAGTTCCATTCTGTAGTGCATGACATTCCCCCTGAACCCGTGGCTGTTCCAGGTGCCCTGGCAAAGCCGGAGCCTCAGCTCTGCCTGTCACAGCAGCGTCACAGGTTGTTGTTTTTACTGTTGCTAAAGCAGGAGTTAAACACGGAATCATTAAGAAAAAGACTTCTGAGGTTGTACAAAGCCTCTTTCCATCTCCTTTCTCTGACTTTGCTCCTGTTGCAGTGTACAGAGGCTTTTGGACAGCGTTCATCCTGCTGGCCGTGGCTGCTGGGCTCGTGGGGGGGCTCCTGCTGGTGTGTGGGGTCCCCTTCTCCAGTCCCCGCTCCTACAAAGTCGGGGGAGGATTCCTGCTGCTCTCAGGTGAGGCGATACGGCCGGGGCAGGGTGGCTTTGGAATGGGAGGCAGGTGGGGATGAGGTGCTGCTGTGGGAGATGGGGCTCTGATGGGAGCAGCAAAAGATTTCCCTCTTCCCCAGTGGAATTAAACCCCTGTGAGCTCTGACTAACCTGGTCCAGTGGAAGGTGTCCCTGTCCGTGGCCTTTATGGTCTTTAAGGCCCCTTCCAAACCAAACCATTCTGTGATTCCATGATTCTATGCTCAGCCAGGCTTTAGCAAGATAATCCTTAATCCTGACAAGGCTGAGATTTTTGAAAATCACTATTTTTTTACTATTCCTCTATGCAACCCTTTTATTTCAGTAAAGGCTGCAGGTGTGTTAAGGCTGGGCAGCATCAGCCCCACTCAGTTCCCCAAAGTCAGGCTTTGCATTTGGGCTGCTCCTGCCTCTGCCGCTAGCTTTGATAGAGCTGGAAGCCCACAGAGTGATGAAAGGCAAACCCCGTGATCCAAAATGAGAGGGCTGGCTTAAGGAGACCTGAAAAGATGAAACGATGGCACTGCAGGAAAATGAATTAAAAATAGGCATTTATTCATTTTTCCCACTGCTGTTACCAATGATTCTACTGAATTATCACTTGGGCTTTTTCCTTTTCTGTATTTGAGAGGAATAACTGGCTTCAATAGTAGAAATACTTGATTTATACCAGTGACTCAAACTCAGAAAAAAGCTCTTTTATGACTCAAGCAGCCACAGGCTGGAGCTTAGTTGAGCTGCGCCAAGTGAAGAACTTCGTAATGAAATCAGGCTTTTCTCTGAAAAAACACTGCTTAATTGCAGATCCTTCACCAGCTCCTGCTTCCTCATATCTGGCATTAATCAAACATGAGACACTGTCTTTGCTCTCACTTTGGGCTTTGAGTGTGCCCAGATTTGGGAGGCCTGAAAACATTAATGAAAATATCTAACAAGAAAGGTCCTGACATTGACCCATGCCCCCAGGTGCCACATCTACACAACTTTTAAATTCCTCCAGGGATGGTTGTTCTACCACTGCCCTGGTTAGTCTGTGACAGAGATGGACAATGCTTTCCATGAAGAAATTCCTGCTGCTGTCCAACCTGACCCTCCCCTGGCCCAGCCTGAGGCTGTTCCCCCTCATCCTGTCCCTGTTCCCTGGGAGCAGAGCCCGACCCCCCCGTCTGCCCCCTCCTGTCAGGGAGTTGTGCAGAGCCACAAGGTCCCCCCTGAGCCTCCTTTGCTCCGGGCTGAGCCCCTTTCCCAGCTCCCTCAGCCACTCCTGGTGCCCCAGACCCTTCCCCAGCTCTGTTCCCTTCCTTGGACACGCTCCAGCCCCTCAATGTCTCTCTTGTCTTGAGGGTCCCAGGGCTGTCCCCAGCACTGGAGGTGCCCCAGCAGTGCCAGCACAGGGCACAGGTAATGCCCTGGGCCTGCTGGACGCACCTCGGCTGGGACAGCCCAGGAGCCATTGGCCTCTTGCCCACCTGGGCACCTCTGGGCTCGTGTCCAGCTGCTGGCACCAGCATCCCCAGGGCCTTTTCCACAAACAGATTCCCAGCCACTCTGCCCCAAGCCTGTAGTTTTCTGTGGGGTTGTTGTGACCCCATAATGGATAATAATCCAAGGGCTGTACCACGGCAGGGAGCTTTCTCTTCCCATCTGTAGTCCAGGCTCCCAGAAGGCAGCAGATGTCCCTGAGGAGTGGGTCCAGCCTGCACGTTAGGCAGAAATATCACAGAAAAGGATGCTAAGTAATACTCAACCATCTTCTTTTTTTTTTTTTTTTTCCCATTGTTTTTCCACTTTATTTGACTATTCCTTGATTAAAAGGCTGGGGCTTAGAATGTGACACTTTTTAGAAGAGCTGATTATGCATCACATAAACCTCTTGGCATCAGACAAAGATGCTGCTGTTAAAATTGAAGTTTGTATTAATGCAGCTTCAATCTGAACAGCAATCATTGTTATTAACAGTCATTCGGGGGAACGAGTTCAGCTGGAAGACACTTCCTACTATATTTTCCATTCAAATGATAGCAGAAGGATTCAGTGTTTTTTTCAGCAAAGTTTCCTTAGTGTTTCAACTGATCCTTTTTTTCGGGGGGGCTTATCCTGATCTCAGACCTCTGGATCCTGCTTGGCCCCGGCTTCTGGATGGATTTGGGTTGCATCCCTCCATGGTTATTTTCTTGTTATCCCTTCTAAAAATATTTTGCATAATTGCGCTAAGCAGTAGGAACAATGGATTTAACACAGCCTCAAGTCTCCAGCCATCCCTTTCCTTCGGATAGCGGGATGTGGAGGGATGATGCAGGAGAAAGCGCCTCTTCTCTTCTAATCATGGCCTGCGGGTCAGTGTTAATTAACCTCCCTTGAAGAAATGATCTCTCCTTGAGGAAGTGTGAAAAAGCTGGCAATCTGCAGGGTGGGAATGTGGTCTGGCAGTCGATGGGGAGATGGAGCACCAGGACTGTGGGATGTCCCGGACTCGAAGGGAACCCTTCACCGACAGCTTTGTTCTGCCCACGAACGCCCTACTTTGGGACAGGTCGTGGTTATTCATTGCAAAATGATGTCACTTTTTCTACCAAAAGGCTTTAAAGGCACTATTGGTGCAAATGCATTCCCAGACATTTATGGGTGACCAGCCTGGCATGGTCCTGAGGAGGGTTGTGTGTCCCTCTGTCTCAGGGGGAATCTGGCACCGAAGGGCAAGAATTGTTATGGCTCAAGTGGATCCCTTTGGATTTCCCTCTGAGATGCCTTTTATTTACTGTACATTCCAGAGGGCAAATCTGGCTGTGCCAGCTCCCATAACCAATGGACTGCTCCTTGGGAGGCGTTGCTGAGAGCCCTTCCAAAGCATTGGAGGCATTTCTCTGGATTTCCTCCACTGGGTGACTGGAAAGAGCTGGAGCCCATCTGACGTTTGCTGGTGCTGCCTTTGCACATCCACAGCCCCAGCTGAGCAGTTTTCCCTGCCAGCCTGCTCCCAAAAGCACCTGGAATACACAAGCCAAGAGCCAGCATGCTGCTTTCCTTCCAGCATTGGCCATCTCAGAATGAGCTTCAGTGCTTCCAAGGGGTGGCAGATCCTGCCCAGTGCCTGATTGTCCCCTTGTTTCAGTAGTCAGAGGTTGGTTAATTGTCACTACAATGTCACCAAGAGGGCTGGATGAGCTCTCTGCTGCAGCTTCTGGAAGCTCTTTGAGTTGCTGAGACAACTTTCCTCGTGCTCCTTCATTTTTCCTACCTTGTGCTCCTCAGTTTTCTTTTCCTTTGGGCATTTTAGAGACCAGACTTAGAAGTGCAGCACTGGCACGGGTTACCCAAAGAGGCTGTGGATGCCCCATCCCTGGAAGTGTTCCAGGCCAGGTTGGATGGGGCTTGAAGCAACCTGGGATGATGGGTCTTGTCCCTGCCCATGGTGGGACCAACCTGTTCTTCAGTGTGACCCGACAGCATGGAAAAAAAGGCAGATTTCCCAGTCGTGTCAGTTAAAGGGCCGAATTTTTTGCTCAAATTCTGCTTCCCAAATGGAGCTGCTCCACTTTGGCAGTCTCAGGCTCCCCACGTGCAGTGAAGGCTGACAGTTATGGAAGGGCAGCTGAAGGTCATCCCTCCATTTCCTCGTTATTAACATCCTTTAAGAGGAAACGAGTGAGAGAGGAGAGCGAGTCAAAGTTCATTATTCTCCTAATTAGCAGATTACACAAAAGTTCAGTAGCTTCCCCAGAATAAGAGTTAAAGATTGAGTTCACTCACCTGTCCCCACAATTAGCAGCTATAAAGGCGTCACAAGGAAATAAAGTGAGAGAAGGGAAAAGCTCCACTTCAATTTACCCACATGGAAAACGCAGGTCCGCTGGGAGAGGGGGATGGAGCTCCGGCCTCCCGGATCTGCAGCTCACAAAGGAGACAGATTTAATACCCCACTGCAATTTTCTGGCAATTAGCCCCTCCCCAGAAGATGCCGTTGACCTCATCAGCCTGGAGATGGAGTTTCGCAGTTAATTTTTCCTAGTTCCATCCTAATGAACAGAGGCAAAAGAAGGAGAGGGAGAAGGAGACAAGGGAAGGGATCACTTGGGTAATTTTCCAGTGGAGAAAGCACAGGGATGCTGAGATGGGCACGGGGAGGAGGTTTGGTGAGGTCTTCACTTACCCAAACCCAACACACACCCTGTGTCTCAGGTGTGGGTGCCAATGACGGTCTCATTTTTAGGGCAGAAAACAACATTTTTTTAGTTTTTCATCTTGCTGCCCAAAACAGGAAGGAATTGGTTTCTACATCCAAAGCTGGCAGGAAACAAAGATGATTTTCTGCTTTCCACTAAAAGCCCCAGAAAGGAGGGAGTAAAGTGAAACCTGTTCAACAGATGAAAAATCCCAAATACAACAGCAAAAAACCAAAAATGCCAAACACTTTGGTAATATGGGAGTGAAACTTCCTGATTTTCTCATGATGAAGACTCTGCTCATGGCTGTAAGTGTGACAAATTCTACGCAGGTTCAGGGATACTTGTGATTGCTCCAAATAAGGATTTCTGGCTGAGCAGATTTCAGTAAGCTGCCCTTTTTGAGCTCCCACCATCCTTTGGCTGCACCTGCCCTTCTGATTTTCCTTTCCCACCGAGGACATGGTGTAAATCCCAGGGATTCTTCATCGCTCAGCTGTAATTATTCCAGGGAAGAAGGCTGCTTGCTTTACATATTCTTGTCATTTGCCCAGAGTGTGAAAACATTCTTAATTTAGATGCCATGGCCATGCCATCACCTCCAGTACCTGTTTAATAATAAATCCTTCCATACAAGACCTGGAGCTTCTCCTGAGGACAGAGCAGGGGCCAATTCCCATTCCTTATCTCATGAAGAGGTTGGGGATGGCACCACCCACACGTGGGACTTCCCACACCCTTCTCAGTAAGAACTGGAAGGTTTTCATCTGATTACTTCAAAAAATGAGACTTAGGCCATCTAAATTGTCCTGGGAGAAATCAGCACAGAATTCCTGGTTATTTAAAGCAAAATTCCAAAGTACTTTTCCATACGCACGTTCTCTGTCCCACTGGGGCTGCGCTTTCATTTGCGTCTCTTACGGTAGGTATTATAAGTTAATGAAATAGAAATTGATCTTTAAAGGAGCACTTTTCAAGGTTCAGTTGCTATCTAATTAATTTAATTTTAAATTACATCAGTAATAAAGACTTAATTGCCTTCTTATCAATACATTGTATTTTGTAAGGGACATGCGACTATTTGAACACACCATCGTTTTCTTATAGTAGAATAATTGGTATTTTAAGCATACAACTATCATAGTAAGTGTAAAATATTTATTTGTGCACTTAATTTCAAGTGGTATCAAAACCTCAATGAACATGCAAATGTTCCAGCAGCTGCTGTTTAACTCCTCGCCTGCCTCTCCAGGAAAAACAAGGACTCCTCCACGTCAAGGAGAACGGCTGGAATATCAGCATGGGGAGATGTAAAGAGTATTTGTATGGCTACACCAATTTTTGATTGATAGGGTTGCACTTTTTTAGAGCATGGGAAGCAGTTTAGCAAATGTGACAGCTTAGGGTGGGGAACTGCAACTTCTCTCATTCTTAGTGAGGACTTTGAAGCCTCTTACCTTCTTGTGAGTCTTATTTTTGTCTCTGAGATGTTTTTATAACCATTATAAACAGAATCACAGTAAAACACAGACGTGTTTTCTCTGACTGAAGATTCAGTAACCTCCCTAAGCAGATAAATCAATGTCAAGCTTTACTCCTTTCCTTTCCTTTCCTTTCCTTAGTACAAGAGCTGGATTTTGGAGTGTATAAGCTGCCAGGAAGAATAATTAAATACACCACAACTACCTTTGATTTAAAAATGGCAAGGGGAGAAATTAAATCCTGCAGAAGCCACAACACAGCCACAGAACTGTGTGGTAACTTGTCAACTAAATTAATTTCGAGCTGTTCACTTCAACCATAAAAATAATATAAGCTGTAATGTATTTCTTTCATATATGTGTGTGTGTATATCTATATGTTATACAGCACCATTTAAAAATAGCAGCTTCTACCTGTGAAGTAGGAAGATCAGATATTTCTGAACTGCTTTTAGACCTGTCATCACACCATCACTGTTCAGCTTTAATGGATGTTGAGTTTAAAATGCACTATAGATATATATTTTTAACGATACACAGTAAATGAGATTTGTGCCACTCTAATTTTTGTCACCTGCTTTGAGCCCTGTGGTATAAGCTGCTTATTATTCTTGTTGTTATTCTGGTATTTAGTAGCCCACCTAAGATTAATATCTCATGGCTGTGTCCCTTTCCCACTCCATAACGTGTTGGCCCTGCAGGCTCTGCTGGCCCTGGGGGTGGCAGGTTCAGTGGCAGAATTTTGCCATCATCAGGATTGATTCCTGGTAGGAATTGGCTATGGCACTGCTTGGAAGGGCAGATACAAAAAAGGAAGAAGTCTTGGTGTCTCCTCATTCATGTCTGAGTGGAAAAGGTGTAGCATTCCACCTCTGAGAGAGGAACGCAGGTCCCTGCTGGGAACATCAGCCCTGCTCCGCTGGTTTCTCCATGGCCATATCCCGTTGGAGAAGAGCCTTCAGAAGTGCTGGTGATCAAAGCACGAGGTGTCAGAGGGCAGGAACTGATCACTGTGGTGTGGGGCTCTCCCATGGCGAGTGGCCTCGGCTTCCACAGGAACCTGCAGAGCAACATCAGGAGCAACAATTCTGCAACACAAAGTTTTGGTGGAGAGCATGGATGAGAAGCTGCTGTGATCTTTTCTCACCTTTATTCCTGTATTTCCTGCACAGAGAATAACTCAGTTTTCTCTCTCTTCCCAGGAGGTTTGTTTCTCCTGCTCGTGTTTCTCTTTGTGATGTGGAAGGAGTTTGCAGCTGACTTCCAGAAGTACATCCTCCTGGAGAGGAGCGAGAAGTGCCTGGATGATGTCCCTGTGCACGTCTACTATGGGTGGTCTTTCATGTTTGCTGCTGCTGGGGTGCCCCTGGTGTTACTCTCTGGACTCCTCTTCTTCCTGGTGGGCAGAGACATTATGGATTCCCTGCAGTAAGACAAATGTGGAGAAGGCTTTGAGAAAATTGGTGATGCTTCTTGTAAAGAAACACACAGATTCTGAGGACTTGATAATTTTTGTAGCTCTAATTATCAGGGTAGGTTACATTCACTCTTATGGGGAGGCAGGGATGGAGAACTGAGCATCCATAGAATCCCAGGATGGTTTGGGTTCAAAGGGACCTTAAAGCCCCTCCCATTCCACCCTCTGCCATGGGTAGGGACACCTTCCCCTATCCCAGGTTGCTCCAAGCCCCTTCCAACCTGGCCTTGGACACTTCTAGGTTTGGGGCAGCCACATCCTCTCTGGGCACCCTGTGCCAGGGCCTCCCCACCCTCACAGCCAGGAATTCCTTCCCAATATCCCATCTCTCCCTGCCCTCTGGCAGTGGGAAGCCATTCCCCCTTGTCCTGTCCCTCCATCTCTTGTCCCAAGTCCCTCTCCCACTCTCCTGGAGTCCCTTCAGGCACTGGAAGGCTCTCCCCAGAGCCTTCTTCAGATGAGCACCCCCAGCTCTCCCAGCCTGGCTCCAGAGCAGAGGTGTCCAGAGCACTGCCCATCCCAAACCAGCCTCAGCTGAACGTCCAGCTCCAGCCTTTTTCCACTTTGGAGATATTTCAAGCACGTTTGTCGGGTTTGCACCAGTTTTCTCTGCAGTCCAAGGGAAAGCAGCTCTCTGTCAGCAGAGCTCCACATCCATATTCAGCAGAGCTGGAGCTTTACAGCATTCCCAGCATCCTGGTTTCTTGTAAAAGGAAATCGAATCTGGCTGTGATGGTGCAAGCAATAATGTCTATTTCTAAAAAGCAATTAAGGATGATTTTTTTTTTCTTAGCTGGCTCTAATTGACATCAAAGGACAACCATTTTAATGGGATGTCGGGAAACATGAGAAACTTTTTTCTTCCTTAAAAGCCCTGATTCCGAAGATACAAATATACCTGGACCTAAGCTAACTTTCATTAAGGGAATAAACCAATTTCTGTGGCTTGAAACATAACATGAATTAATTAGTATTTCTTTACAGCAATGTTTTACTCTGCATTTAATATTTTCCCTGGATGCAGTTTTGTGGGGACTCCCAACCCAAAAACTGAAAAATGATCCCGGTTGAGGGAAAAGGAGGGGGACAAGGGCATGATACTGTGATATCACCTTGGGTTGTGCCTGTGCCCCATCAGTTCTTCAAGTGGAAATTTCTCACTATAAATTTGTTTTGAATAATTTTTGTCATTACTCTGAATTGAATATTTTCCCTAGACACAGTTTTGGGAAGTTTCTCAACCGAAAAACTGAATGATGGTGGCAGCTGGGGGAATGGGAGTGGGGACAATAGCATTGGTATTTTTTTGGCTTTGTTTTGGTCAATGCTGTCAGGCAGCTCAGCTGGGACCTTGTTGTGTTCTACGGACACCTCACAAGAGTCAGATCCAAAAAGACAGATTCTATAACATTTATATACATTTAAATTCTTGCAGTGGCTCAGGTGATTGGCTGACGTGGCAGTGACCCTACGAAGAGCAATCCCCTCCTAATTCTCCACCAAACTATCCGGGTACTGGGGCTGAAATAATTTATCCTGAATGTGCAGAGCTTTGTAAAGACACTTGAGGAATGGCAGAGATTTGATCTCGTCATGTTTTTCGGGCTGGAGCGTGGTGCTTTGAAGTAGTTTGTTGGGTCCTTGCTTGCTGAAATCATTTGCATAAATTTTAAATCAAACTTCTCAGATGCGCTGTTCTCGTGGATGTCAGAGTTTGTGCTCAACTCACATCTCCTGAGCTTTATGTCACACTATTGACTCAGTGCAGTTAATTAATAATGGAATGTAAATCTCTGCTAGGAAGCGCTGAAGATTGTTGGCAGTGTAAAAATGTTTGTTAATGCTCTTCCTAAAATATTATTCAAGTCTGGCGTTTCTTTCCTTTCGGAGCAAGTTCTAATTATTCTTTTACAAGATTCATGGCATACACAGAGTGAGAAATTGTAATTCCCCCATGTAAAGATTAGTTCTTTCATATGAATAACAGGCTTGGCCTACAGTTCTTAAGCAATATCCACACTGTTTTCCCTTAATAGAAATTTTGTTTGAATAGAATTGGGATATGCAGGTAAAAATCGTGGTTTTTTCCCAGTGAATGGATGTTTCATGACTTTCCCAAATACACAGAAATTTTAGTGTTTTATTTGGCCATTCTAAACTGGGGTTTTTTCCTGATTCTCCTTGGGTTATGCCTCAGTTCTTCAAGGGATAATTTCTCACTATAAATTCCCTTTGAATAATTTTTGTCATTTAATTATCTATTCAATGTGGAGATGAACACTTATGGTCACAGAGAATAAAAGTATATAATCCAGGAGCAGAAGAGGTCAAGATTTACAGTCACTTGCCTTTCACTGATCCCATAAAACAATCCAAGCATGCAGAAATGATGATCCCATAAGAGACACCAGGGCAGAAGAATGAGAATGCAGCAAGAAATCCATCAGACTTATTGATATCTGTGAAGCTGAGGATCCCTGAAGTTGTGAATATAGAAGTGAGTTTTATATTATGGAATGAAATATTTATTAACTTTCTCCATCTGTTCTTTAAAAAATTTAGTTTGATGTCATCAAGGCATTTATGGAATACATTTACCTTAATCATGCATTCGTGCCTTAGAGAGTAAAGCATCCCTGGAGACTTGCTCTTTCTGGATCAGCTCTAGAACAAGCAATAGTTTAAAATTCCATCATTCTTTGGAAGGAAACCACATGGCTTTGAATCATTCTTGAACAGAAGGTGTTTTATCTTGAATGGTATTGAGCACACTCCACTTGTTGTCTGGTATTGAGCTTTTTGGGTAACCTCATCAAATCTCTGGATCTTCTGCAGGTTTGGAAAATCTCTCAATATTAGATATATATCTAATAGTCACAACAATAAGAAAGAATCAGATTGTAGAGTTGCATAATCAAAGCAATTAATTCCTCCATTAAAATTCTGTGTTTATTGCCAGCACAAGGCCAAACACACCATTTTGGTGGATTAAAGAGTCCAATTCCTTTGCTCTCAAGTTTCTTGTGGCAAGCATAACTCAAGCAGACAAAATTTGCTGTGAGAGTCATCATTTCTGTAGGAGAAATTTCAAAAAAGAAACTCATTGGCTCAGTGGTGGAGATGGAAATTGCAGAAACCACGGTTGCTTTCATCTGTTGAATGTGAAGTTTGATGAAAGGATATTATAGAGTAGTGACAAGGACCTAATTCTGATCCAAGTTTTGTCATTATAAATCATGAGTAATTCCAAAGGCTGCAGCAGACCCTTATCACTGCTAAACATCTGTAAGTCAGATCA
Organism: Corvus kubaryi; assembly: GCF_017639235.1. NCBI lineage: Eukaryota > Metazoa > Chordata > Aves > Passeriformes > Corvidae > Corvus > Corvus kubaryi. The sequence continues at coordinate 2,761,421 of NW_024581101.1, forward strand.
GAACCGGGACTAATAAATACATTCAAAATGCATAATTAAAACAGTGATTTCACATCACTCTGATGAATTTTAGTCAAGGATTTCTTCAAGGATGCTTTTCTCACATTAGCATTTGATGTTAGTAAGCAATGAATAATTCCATTTTTTCTTTCCAACATCTGGGACACTTCCTGCTTTATTTGCTACTTACTGAGCACTCTGCAGGAAATATTAATGAATCCTGGGTGTTGAAACGTGGGCCCTGTGGATCGTGCTCAGGAGGCAGCCTTACGTAGGAGAGGAGAGGTGTCTTGAGATTAAGAGCTTGATTTTGGTGAAAGATATTGGGAGATTTGCCAAACCTGAGGGAGACACAGGGATTTGGGGACGTTACCCACAAGTCCCTATACCACCTTTTTTCATGCCATGGAGCTCTTCCCTGAGCTCTTCCCTCATTCCTAAGAGACAACAAATAATAATTAAAGTCTTTCCCCTTGGTCAGATCAGCTCTTTCTCCAGTGATTCTGAAAGCCAACACCCAAGGCTGGGAAGGTGCTGGTGCTTGGGTCCACCTCACCCAAGGAGACATTACCCAGGAGCCCAGCACACCCTGAGAGCATCACAGCCTTGCCCAGCTGCTTTCTCACCCCTCCAGAGGATGGGAGGTTTCTGTCTTTCTTGGGAAAGGATGAAGTTCTGTGTTTGGAGAGCTCTACTGGCCCTTCAGAGCAACCTGCGGAGGAGATCTGAGCTCCTGAGCACCAGGAGAGCTTCCAAAGGAGGAATTGAACATTCTTCTGTATTAATGTGGAGTGACTTTGGAGGTTCAGCGTCTGACCAGGGGGTGAAAGCACCCTCTGCCACGGAGAACAGGTAAATTGGAACTTACCTGCCTTCATTCCAGCTGGGTGTGGAACATCCCCTCTGGGATTTATTACAGACCTTTCCAATGTTTCTTTTTTGTCGAGAAATATCCATCTTATCTGGGCAGGTGGTTTTTTGACCTTGGTCAGACACGTTCCTGCTGCCTTGGTGGCTCCTGTAACAAAATGTGAGTGTGCAGAGCCAGGATCCCACCTGAGCTGCTCCCCAAAGGTCCCTGCATGATGCAGGCATTGCTGGGGATCCTTGTCCCCACAGTGCCCCCAAAACACGCTGGAAAAGGGAAGTGCTGGGGTGTTACAGCCCTGTGGAAGATGCCCACGGCCCCTTCCTGCACCAGTCCCCCTCTTGCTGGCTCAGCACCTCCTGAAGTGCCCCTTGTCCCTCAGACAGTGCTGGGGGAAGGCTGAGGGGAGAGGGCACAGATGTGGTGCAGCAAATGAAGGCACAAACCAAATTAAAATAAATGGGGAAAGGGGAGCAGGCTCCATGCTCAGAGCACGGGGCTGTGCATTACGGCAGGATTAAGCCATATCACGCAGAGTCCCTTTTACAAGAGTGCACAGCACCTCAATCCCAGAATCAATAAGCTGTACATGCTGCAGCACAAAGAGCTCTTATCTGCAATACCACTTTGAATTTAGTGAATTTATTTAATCCCTGATGCCTGCAGAGTATCAGTCCTGTCTTCTGGGTTAATTTATTTATTCTGGTGGTGTATTTTTAGTCTTTCAAGTCCTTGACATTTGAGAAACAGATTTTTTTCCCCCCTCGTTTCCTAAAAACATCTGAATTGGAAAAAAATTATTTACAGAAATGTATTTTTTTTCCTAATTCATTTACCACTTTTCCTTTTGGGAGCCAAGGGAAATACAGTATCAATACTAATAACCATAAAAGGAATGGATTGGGAAAGGTTCCTTTTCCCCCTGCTTGGCAGGGCCTGTTTCTAAATCAATGCTGGACATTCACTGATCTTCTCTCTTCCTTCTCATCTGTTCTTTTTTCCTACAAGTATTCTCTCCTCCTCTCTAAATTAAAAAAAAAAAAATCGCCTTTTTTTGAGATAAAGCCAGGATTCTGTGCTGCATTCAGTTTGGGAATTGTCAGGAGGGCAGGTGATGCTCTTATCTCCTGGAACTTGATATTTCCAGGTGGTAGATGAACCCTTGGCTCAACCCAAAAGAACCAGTGGGTTAAAGAGCAGGACTACTGTTAAAAAGAAATACCAAAGGAAAAAATGGTCTGGCAGGTACTAAACATTGGGTTATGGAAGAGTAGATTGAAGCTTTATAAACTTCAGGTCTGCAAAGAAGGAAGAAGTCTCACCTGACCTTGGATGAGTCAAGGATAACTCCAGGAAATCTGGAAAAATTAAAAATAAAGTAGCATGAAGGGTGATTGTTTGAAAAAACAGAGGGTTTATTTTATATTCCTTACCTATTTATTCTCCCTATCCATTACCCAGTATTTGCTTGTGTTTACATCAAGAGAAGCAACAAACACTGAGCAGGAGAAGCCTCTCCTAGAACAGGGACTCTGCAAAAATATATTACATGTCCTTAAAAATAACTCTGTAGTCACAGGAAATAATTGTTTTTCCATTTCAGATGTTGTAGGATTTTTTTTGTATTTTCTTCTATTTAAAAAGCAGTCCATGGGAGAAGATGTTCAGCAAACTATCAGTGCTCGAATAACATTGGCTGAACTGGCTGATTTAAGCTTTTAATATTAATTAAACCTCAGTGGTTACAAGCTGGAATAATTTCAGTGCATGGCAAATAAATGCGGCTTGTTCTGAAACAGAGGCATCAACTTTTGGGCATCCCTGCCCCCCAAAATAAGGGAAATGTAACAATTTAAGCAAATCAGCTTCAAAATTGGTCCTGCTGAGTGTTGAGGTGGAGATTTTGAAATGCAGGCAGAGGTGCTGCCTCTCAAATGACAAGCAAGGTCGTTACATGAGCCAAATAATTAGCTCCAAAATCCAACCAGTAATCAAATGTAATCAAATTTAGTGCAGGGCTCTTGCATCACATCCCCCAGATAAACTCGGGGAGTTGTACCAGCTGCCCTGTGGGGATGGGCATCCTCAGCCCCTTGGCTCCTGGTGCTCCCATGCTTTTTTGGTGGCATTATTTCCTCTAAGGGAATCCTGGTGCTGGGAGAGTGAATGAATCCTATTGGCACTAAAAAAAGGGGTTTGGTCCTTCTGAAGGTCAAATCATTCCATCTGCACCTTCAGGATGGTGCTGATGAAGGCTGGGAAGCATCTTAGAGGCGCTCTCAAGGTGATTTTTCCTTCAATTTTGTTCTGCAAGTCAAGATCCCGTCCCTGTTCTCCCACCTGCCTTGTGAAACCCCCATTATCCGAACCCAAACACAGGCAGACACTCTTTGCACATTAAATATCTGTAAAATAACTGGTTCTCTCTGAGGAGAGACTCTTCCTGTGCCACAAACACTTCAAAGGCTTCAAAGCAGAGGTGCCTGCAGCGAGGGCTGAAGCTGAGAGCACAAGTGCCCGTTTCAGCTGACACCAGAGGTTTCAGGCTCTTAGGGCATAAAGCACTCTTCACTCAGTTTAAATTAATTTAATTGGAAAAAAAAATTGAAGGAGAAATAACTCAAGACATTTTTGAAGGTGGGGGGTTTTTTGTGTGCGTGTGATTTTTGTTTTTAAAGCAGAAAATGCTGTTTTGAGATTAAACCTGTTTTTAAGCAGATATTTTTAAATGAAAATATCTTCAGTGATTAAGAAAGGACTGCAGAGACCTTCCCTTTGCAGCCATCTTAGAGGAGTGTCTCTGCTTTCTCTTGCTTTGCTGTTGCTCAAAGGATGTTCCAGCTCCAGGGCGAGCAGCAGCTCCAGGCTTTCGTTCTGCTGCCCCTTCTCTCAGTTAATGCATTGGTTCTGCAGGCAAAAAAAGACATTTTTAGTATTCCAGAAGCCAAAAGGCTGTCTGCTGGATGGAAGGATTTGCTGCACATCCCAGGCAGGAGATGCAAATCCAGTTTTATACTGGGAATGCAGCACCCTGTGCCCGGCACCGTCCTGTGCTCCTGCCCAGGGGAGGCTGACACAGAGAGAGGACATTCTGCTTTTATGTTTTTACAATTTGTTTTTTGTGGAAATACCTTGGTTTTGATATTCTTGGCATGGCAATCTTCTTACATTTTTAAATGTATTTATTTATCTGCTCACTCAGAGGTAGCCCTTACACGATCCATACTTCAGCAAAGAACACACGAGGTTTGGGAGCATTTTCTGGTGCTTGCTGGTGTTTTCAGGTTGTTGCAAGAATGTGAGTGGGGTTTGGATGCTTTGTGGTGGAACAGATAAAGATCTCCTTGGGATATGTGGCTGCTCGGAGCTCAGGCAGGGCAGAGGATTCCCTGAACTAGCCAAACGTAACTCTTAGAAGATGGAGAGGGTCTCTGGCATCTTAATAATTTAAAATAAAAATGTATTAAATGCATATATATTTAATATAAATAAACATGTAGGTGTCTCTAGAGATTAAAAAGTATTGATTTAAATAAAAATATAGTCATTAATACAATAAGGAGAATAATTAAAAGGTTGTGGGAACAAGTGTGTGAGTGTAAGTACCTCCCTGACCCAGTCCGGGGCTGCATTCCATGATATCCGTCACAGGGAAACAGGGACCCTCAGCCCAGCTCTCCTGCTTTTCTCCACCTGCCCAGCAGCCACATTCCCTGTGATTCCCTGTGTCCTCCTTTTAGGCCCAAACCTTGGTTAGGAAAAGTCACTGGAGCGTCACGGCCGCATTGATTTAATTGATTGAGAGCGCCGGGCTCTGCCCAGAACCTCAGCTCCACTCCCAGGCAATGCTAATCAGAGCAAAAGATAACAGCAGAAGGAATGAAAAGATTTCTTCCCTAGGACTGACTCCAAAGTGCCTTTGGAGAAGAGGAAATTACGACAGGGTGTTTTGTCTCTGTAGCCCTGGGTTTGCCAGCAGGTGCCCAGCGCAGCCTCTGAAGGTCCCTCCGGATCAGCTCGGCTGCGAGGAGGCTGCTGGAGCTCCAGTAGGAGCAGCCAGGCTGCCACGGGCTTGGGAGTTTATCCACCAAATTTTATTATTTTTATCCAGCTCTACTGTGGAAAATCACAGCTGGGTCTCCAGCCAAGGAAGTGACTGAAATTAGCAGCAAAGACATAAAACCTCATGGTTTAGGGGATTTTGTTCTTTACTTTAGCAAAACTTGAGCATTTCCCAGTGTGTGATGATGACATTATCCATTACAAACGGATATCCAGGATAAATGGACCCATAAAATTAGGGGAAAGCAGGGCTGCTGCAGCAAGCCTTGATAACGACGTGAATAATTCACCCTCTTGCAGCAGCTCCTCAGCCCAGAGCCACCAACCTCCCCAAAGGGTCCCTGTTTCCACCCCATTAATGAGCGAGGCACAGATGGGTTTGGTCTTCTAAAATCAAATCAGAATAAAGAATCTCCTATTGCTCCCTCCTTGCTGAGGTGTCCTGAAGGGTAGTCTGAGTTTGTGCCAGAAATAAATCATTGCCTTGGAGCTGCCTAATGCTGGCTCATCCTGGCTTGAGCCAGGAGGGCACGGCCTCTGCTCAGCCTTGTGCAGTCGCTGTTTTGGGGTGAGGAAATACACGAGGAGTTTTCAGAGAATACAGAATTCCATACAGCCCTGGAATCATTTAGGTTGGAAAAACCCTCTCAGACCATTGTGACCAACCACCCCCCAGCTGCCAAGGTCACCACTACCCAGTGTCCCCAAAAGTCACACCCACATGGATTTTGAACCCCTCCAGGGATGGTGGAGTCCAGCACTCCCCCAGACAGTTCCAAAGCTTCTCCCTACGTCTTTTAGACACAACTAAAGCAGAGCTGAGGATGGTCAAGGGAAATTTGGCCTTTGCCTCTCCATGGGCATGGAAGGGATGGGGAGCTGCCCTTGGGATGGAGAGTTTGGGAGCAGCCTGGGTGGAAACAGATCCCGTGTCTTTCTTTACCTGAATGTGCTTCTGCCCTAAATGAAATGCAGAAGTAAAACTCAGGGCAAAAGCTGAATCACTCTCACTTAATTTAGCAGTGAAATCACAGGCAAGGCACTACAGTACCTGCTGAAGGGTGCAGTGATTTCTAATTATGGATTATACAGCTAATCAGTACCAATCAACATTTTATGATCTTGACTTAATATTTAATATAATGTTAATTATAATTGCTTTTGCCACAAACTGTGTCAAATCCTAGGCATGATTTCCCCTCCCGGCGTTCCTGGCGGCGCTGGGTGGGCTCTGGGATGGGGGCTGAGCATCCCTTCCCAAAATCCCACCCAGCAGCACAGACCCACCTCCCTGCTCGCCTTCCTGCTGCCTCTGCCTTGAGTTGTGATGCTAATTAAGCGCTGGTGAGTCACAGCGTTATTAGAATGGAGTTTTTATCTCACACAAGTACCTTCCAGCTACAAACAGGGAAAGTTCATTTAATTAAAAATAATTTTAGTGTAAGTTAATGTGAACACAGTTCAATTGCTCTGAAATATGTTTAGTTTTTTTCTTCCTTTTCTTCTTTCAAAGTCTACCAAGAGGCTGCAGAAAAAAACCCCAAAACTCGAACATCAGATAATCCAGATGCTGCATTCAGGCCATTTCTGTGTATTTAGACAGTGGCCAAAGCGGTCACTACAAGCAGGAGCAGAAATGTGTAACAATGGCAAAGTCACATTCACAGCTCCGTTCCTGTGATTGTTTATTGAGCATCCTCAGGGTTTCTGTCCTTAAGTGCCTTTGTGCCTTTTCGAAGTGCTTTTACCAGCTCTCACCTGATGTCTGTGCATGACAATTCCAAAGTCCTCAGCTCTGCTGTGCACAAACCACCCGGGACCATCTTCACAGGCCTGGTGGTTTTTGATGTAATTTAAACTTTATTTAAAAGAAGAAACCTAAAAAAACTAAAACTAAAGGAAATCCAGAAAGTTTAAGGACATAATTACCACTCAGGCATTTTTTAAATATCCTAAATGCTCTGTGTGAATATCAGCAGGATGCTGCTGGCCCACACACCTAATTTAATTCACATGCATTCCCAAAATCCATTTCCAGCTGGGCTTGGGATCTGGTCCCCCACCTCATCTTGTCCTGGGGTCTCCCCTGGGCATGAGCTGGGCTTTCCTCTTGCAATTAATAATTTATCGACTTCTACTAAAACCCAGGCAAGTTTGATGCCTGTTTCGGCTTTTACGGCTTCCAGTGGAGTTACAGCCCAGTGTCAGCAGCTGGAGCTGCTGGTTTTGCCCCTCCAGCACTACCAGGAGCTGCGCAGGGAAAGGAAGGAGTCTGGGGAATGAACAGGAATGGGGACAAAAGGGGACATGAGCACAGGAGCTGTTTTGGGGCTGCAGCCCCCAAAAACCAGCTGCTGGGATGTTTCACCCAAACCCCCTGAGCCGGCACCTCTCAGCACTGACCAAGTAAAGAAGCTCTTGAAAGTTTTGGTTGAATCTTTATGGCATAAAAGCCCCTGAAAGAAAATCTGTCTTTAAAAAAATAAAATAAAATAAGGAAAACCAGTAAGCCCAGGCTGGTTCCTGCAGAGACAGACACTCCTCGGGCACCAGCTGCAGCCCAATGGCTCTGGTGGGTGAAATCCTTCCCCTCCATCCATCCCAAAGCCTTTCACATGGGTTTGACCTCCCTGATTTGGGAAAACAAAGCTCCAGATAGGAGAGAAAGTCCTTACAGTTAATAACAAAGCCCATTGACTTTCAAATGCAATCTTGTTGTGTTTTTTAATACAAATCTGTTGTGTTGCATCTTGTTTCCTTTCTCTCAGCCCCCATTACCTTCAGGGAATATTACCATAAAGGAAATGAATTTCACCCCCACAAACACATGGAAACTCCTCCCATCAAGCTAATTTAACATCACTCAGGTGCTGAGGGGAAATTATTATCCCACCATAACCCCTCTGGTGCCACTACAGCAGGTGAAGTCCTTCCATCCATTAAAGATCCTATAACCTCTCATTACATGTGAAGTTACATAGGAAGTCCTATTCCCAGAAAAGGTTAATTAAAACCTGTAATTCCAGTATGAGCAGAATGAGGGGGAGGTCAGGCAGGAATTTCTCCCGTGCACAGCCCCTTACTCTTTACTTAAATAAGAATTAAGTTCCCAGAAGGACTCGGAAGCCCAGCCCAACCTCTCCTTTGGCAAAGGGATATTTATCAAACCCCCATCCTTCTGTCTGCACGGCAGAGACTTAAAATATCCTTGTAAAACCCTGTTCAAGAGCTTGAGCCCAGCGTGGTGACCTGCTGGGACAGATCAAGGGGCTGGCATGTTTGCAATGCCATGAGACTGAGTGGAGAATTTAGGGAGAGGGGATCTTTCCTTCCTTAAGGAGTATAACCAGAGTACCCAAATCTGGCCTTCCCTGCTCATTGAGAGGGGTTGGACTGGATGACTTTCAAAGAGTCCCTTCCAACTCCAACTATTCCACGATTCTACATTCCCACACTGAATTTTTTAGGGCAAATGGAGTGGTTGTCCAACCCCCCCACCTTTCCAACCTCAGCAAGAGAAGCCCTGGGCAGCAAGAGCTGGAGAAAGGGGCTTTATCTGAGCATCTCTAAGGGGTTCATCTATTTGCTGGAATTGGGCAATTAGCAGAGAGGGCTAATGAACCTCAGAGACAAACAGCTGAGTGTCCCTTCTAACACCTCCTCCCTCAAACAGCTGCTGTGAGGAAGGTGGGCTCCGAGACCACCACCATGTGGGAACTGTTTCACTGGGAAGGATCACATTTTTTATTTATTTCTGGAGCATGAGAAACGGAGGGGAAGGTTATAACCAACTCCTCAGAAATATCTCCACACACAGCCCCCTGTGCATGTATTTAACAGAAAATAGAGGTGTTGGAGGAGACCACCAAGCTCCAAGCTCAGTTTTTGCCACCTTCCCTGTGTGCTGGTGGTGAGGGAATGTGCAGTGCCTGTGATAAAGGCGGCGGTGGAGTAGAACCATCAGTGCTACCTAAAAGCAAATGAAACTGGCATAAATAATTGTGCTGTAGAAAGCCTTTCTGTTGCACCTTGCCTATCACTGACAATTTACATATCTTAGGAAAACCTTTGTCAGCTTCTGTCATTTCTGCACTATTATGTGCCTTTCTGGATAATTACCAGTTAATGTGAAAAAGCAGATGGAAAAAACCTTGAAATTTCTGATAGAGAATCCTCAAACCTCTCCCCTTATCTGTGCACAGCAGCTTCCTGATTTCAAAAGAAGTTTGAAAACCTTTGTTAAAAATGTCCCTGATTCCCAGTTTGAATGAACCAAATGACATTCAGCTAAAATTATTCAGCTTTTTCCACAATTAAATTCCATTATCGTGAACTGCCAAAGTAAAATGGAAGGTCTCTTAACTAATGTGTCGGTTGTTTGCTTGTATTTTTCGTGGTGTGTATTGTATAAAGCTGTGTGAAGTAGAAGGAGGATAAACAATAACTGTAATTTTGCATCAATGAGTGGGGCATTTTTAGACCCTTTATTATGGGAACACACCAGGGTTTGTGGGCTTTCTCTCTTCTTTATTTCCCCCCCCCTTTTTTTTTTCCCTCCTGTTATTTTATTTGTTCCTTTTCCTGAAAAACCCACTGAGACTGATTGGATAATTCACCAAACTTAAGGAGCAGTGTCAGGTTGGTTTTTAGCACCAGGAATGATTTTTTTTATGCAGCCCCTGCATACCATGAGAGCTCAACACTGAGCAAGCACACACTTCTCCCGTCCCTCTAATGAAGAGGCAGCGCAGCAGTACACAGGGGAAATAATTTCATTAAAAAAAACCATTTCCACAAGCAGGGGAGTTGTCCTCGTGTTGTCTCTGTTGGTTTTCCCCTTGTTCTTCTGCAAGACTTCAAATTAAGCTGCCCATGAGAAAGGCAGCACAGTTAATCACAGAATCCTAGAGTGGGTCGGATTGGGAGGGACTAAAATATCATCTTATTCCAGTCCCTGCCATGGGCAGAGACACCTTGCACTAGACCAGGTTGCTCCAAGCCTGGTTTACTCCTGTGCAGGATGGGATAAAGCAAAAATAACCTCTAAAGCCAAGGAGCAGCTGAGCCCACTGTGCTGCCCAGCTCTGAACTCCACAGGGAAGTTATTTCTGTGAGCTTCCAGTCAAAAAAAAGAGAGAAACTTTCTGAACACTGATGACAGGGATTTATGGGGGAATTTTCTGTACAAAATGCTTATAACAGGTTTAATTTTGCTCTGCAAAGCCAAGCCTCATTCAAGGTCTGTAGGTAACATCCCCCTGCAGATGTGCTCTGCAATCACAGAATCACCATTTAAGTTGGACAAGACCCTTAAAATCCTCGATTCTACCCAGCAGGATATTTCTAAGCACTGAAAGCTTCAGGCCCTTTGTGCAAATGCACCTTTGCTGAGCCATCCCTGCCCTGGAGCTCAAACCCAGCTGGAGGATGAGGAGGAGGCTTGGGAGTGGACAGAGGAGAGCGAGGAGAAGTCAACCTGGCACTGCAAGGGCAATGGGCAGGGTAAGAGCAGTGGACAGTGAGGAGCTGTAAGGATAGTTGTGTTCCAGCTGGGACACCTCCTCTCCCAGGAGCACCCAGGAGCAGCCCCCTGCAGCACAGGCAGGTTTGCAGCCACACCAACCCCGCTGCAGAGGGGTCACTCCTTTGCTTTAATGGACAGAAAAACACCCAAATACCCTCACGTAAATGCCATTTCCCTTCAGCTGCTTAAACAAAACCAACGAAAGCTCAGTCCATCCTGAGTGATCTGGGCAAAAACTATTCTCAAAATAGAGAGGTACCAGTGGATACCTTGTGGCTCCTCGCTGGAGTCTGAGATTTGCTCAGTTGAAGCTGTGAGTGTGCATGTTACAAAAGAGAAGAATTCCTTTAGATATAGAGAGAATGAGAGCAAGGTTGTGTTGGTGAGGATCACTGGGCTGGGAGCTGTAGGATCTCGGTATCAGGATGTTGTATCAGAGCTCCACACACCGAGGCCGCTTCACTCCATGGTTGCCCCGCTGGTTTGTGTTGATGGTGCTTCTCTTCCTCTCTGGCATTTAACATCCACATCCCCAGAGAATGACATTTCAGAGCCTGATTAAAATCATTGTCTTTCATGGCAGAGGAAGTTTGTTCTTCAAAGTAAAGAAGATAAAAAAAAAATGCTGTTGCAAACAGTGCTGAAAACCAGATGAATAAAAACAAGCAAAAAAGGGTTTAATTCCATTATTTTCAATTAGCTCTTTAATTTGATTTAAGTCATTTGCACTTGTTGCTTGTTTTACATCTCTTATTGTCCAGCATTTTATTTCACACATCTAACAGTATTAAATCAAACTTTCTAGTCTTTGCCTTCTTTTGAAGCCTCTTGAAAGTTGAAGGCAGAATTAAAAAAACAGATCTTAAAAACGAACTTTCATCTCTCTGCAGGTTATTTGTAATCAGACCTTTCTCATCAAGGGCTCGTTTCATATGTGTTTGGGATCTGGGAATTATTAAAACTGCCAATCCATCTTGTGAAAAATATTGCCCAGGCTTCAGTGTTTTGAAACTTCAGCATCATGTGTGAATTCATCAGCGGTGGTGGAGACTTGGTGCTTCTGGTTGTAGACACTCACACATAGTAATGGCTCAGTAAGTCTACACAGGATCTTACTTCATATTGCAAACTCCTGTTTATTCACCCTTGGTTCTGAATGGCTGGTGGTTTCAATAATAAATTATAAAATAATTTATTATTAAAGGGACAGTGTTGCTTCCCCGTTGCAAATTAACAATCTCAATGTGTATTTTGGAGAAGCCCATCACAGTCCCATGGCTGAGTTACTTTCTCATCTCAACTCGCTGGTAACCAGCAAGTTCTACCCAGGAAGAGCTTGGTAAATATCCAGGCCAGCATCTCAGCAGCTTCTTAAAAAATAAGTAGTTAGGTCTGATGCCATTTACGACTTAGAGCTTTTATTTTCTTCCGATCCTTTTTTGCCATGAATTTTTGCCATCTTTCCCCGTATATCCTACTCACTTTCCTTTTATTTCCTCATGTCTACATGAAAATACTCATTTTGTAGGTTGTAGAAAGGATGTTCCTTCTAAAGAAGTGAATGTAAGAGAGTTAAGCCAAGCTGAGAATTTCCTGAAAGAAAGTTTATAAAATTCAATTATAAAGGTCCCTTCTCCAGAAACCCCTTCTTACCTTTTCTCTCCACTTCAATACACCAAGAGAAAGTCTCAGCAGCCAGATCAGGTCACATGTTGGTTGTCCTACACCACATCCCAAGGCATTTCCACTACTATTAGGATTGATTTTGAAAGCATTAAATAATGTAGATGGAGAGCACTGATGGAGGACCTGCACCTGCAGGAGCCATTCCACCTTTTATGCCATCAGATTTTACCAAAATGCCCACAAAAATATTTAAATTCTTCAAGTTTTCACCACATTGACATATCCATAGTGGAAGGTAGAGTGAGGAAAACTGGTTATGAACTGCCCCTGGACAAGCATAGTAGATTGCTGGGTGGAAAATGTCAACTCCTCTTCCTTGCGAAATCAATACTGGGATTCACGTCTTGCGAATAAGAAAGTTTCCAGTGGGTGTTAAAATTTTCCAGCTTCAAAAGTTGCATTGAATCAATTCTCTGTCACAAGATGGAGGCCTATCCCTGTTGTGCTGCCCTGCTCGAAGGCAGGCTGGGGCTGGTGAAGGTCAAGTATGAAGTCTCTCTTTGATGGAAACATCCAAGAATTGGAGGTTAAGCTCCCCGGGAGCAGGCAGAGGAGGTGCTTTTGTCCTCGTGTGTGTCTCGGGAGGAGGTGTCCCACACTGTGGGTGGACATCCCCGAGCAAAGGAGAAACCTTTCAAAGCAGAGCCATCTTTATCTCAAAGGCAGCATTCCCTCTTTGATCTCCCAATGAATCAGGCCAGCTTTGTGCTCCTCAACTCCTCCTTAAATAGCACCTTTCCCCAAATAGGAAAAGCCTGAATAGATGTAAGGCTTGGGTGTTTTAAGAATCACTTTTCCCTTCTGAGAGCAAAATTGGGTGTTTCACATGGTGGGAAGGAACCCTCACATGCCCACCTCCAGGCCTTGTAGTTCTCCCAGGTCATGCAACTGAATTTTTGCAGGTGTTTTTTCCATGATGGGAGGAACTGCTTGCACCCTTAAGAGGATGAGGAGACTTCCTGTGCTCTTGCAGTGGATTTGCCAAAGTTCATTCCACCATGAGAAATACATCAGCGTCACCTTCTTCCAAGACATCCCTGGTCCTTCTGTTTCATTACTGCTCCATCCATAAAAAGGCCCTCATTAAAAGTGTGGCCTGTTGTTTGATGAACCAGGAATCCACACATCCTGTAATTTTCCTTCCTTCATCCTCTCTCCCTGAGTTTCTCTGTCATATTCAGTAAAGTCTCTTTTATTGAACATCTGTTTGGTGCATAGCAAGCTTATCCAAACTCGGCAGGAAAGCACCTTTACTCCAAAATAAATTAAAACAATGTATGTGCCTCTGGCCAATAGATCATTGGATGGGAGTCATGAATGTACATTTGTGGATATTTGATGGGAAGTTTATAATTTAAACGATGAAAATACAGTACTTCAACATATGGATCATTCTGAGCTACTCTCTTTCCTTTCCAGTTGAAGAATCATTGTGCGTTTAGAGGAATTAGACAAAATTAAGAATTTAAACTGGTCTGCTTGTAAAAGCTATTACCAAAGAGTGGAAACGCAAAAACAAATGCAGGGTGAAGTCTGACTTTGAGATATATGTGGATTAAACTGGTTTAGTTTTAGGTGGTGCAAACAAAGAGCAAAACATAATAAATTAGCAAAGACGGAATTAAAAAGTGAATTAAAGACTTAAAATAGAAATTAAAGTACACAGAACCCCTCTGCAAGGATGCTAGTGACCAAATAAAGGTGGGAACTTAACATTTTGTGTCTTCTCTGCCATTTTATCCTGATTAACAAGATGGGTCCAACATGATGGTCTGCAGTAGACCTTTCCCACAGCTCTGAAATTATTTTTTCCACTTTTCATACGGTATCTATGATAATTTCCATAATGAGAAATGTTTTCTGCTCTGGAGAGTTGTGCTAGCAGGGGAGTCCTTCCCCTGCTCTCAAAACCATATCCTAATTCCTGAGGCAATTGAGCAGCAGAAAACTCTTAACGCAATTATCAGGAAACAAACTCAGGAATGTTGAACTCCAAAAGGAGCCTTGGAGTAATCAAGGGATTCAAGATGATGCTGCAGTTTGATTTCCAGTTATTAAGACACCTTTTGGTATTTGACAGTGTGAAAAAGATCTTCCACTCCACATCTGACCAGTTCGTGCCACTGTCTGCATCGTGACCTTGACATACCAAACCCATACTACAAAAAGGGTTTGAAAGCAGAAACAACTAAAATTCCCCTGAGATTAAAATATATTTTCTGGCCTGAATTTTCTGCTGTCCACACTGTATGGACATTGAATCCAGACTGATTGAAACTGTTCAATAAAACATATTTTCTTTTCAGAGTTAGTTTGCCAACATTTCTCACAAAAAACTTTGAGATTTCTGGATGACGTTTTGCAGCTACTTTTAAATGAGGAATTATCACCTTGCGTTCAATTAGTGAACTTAGTCCATTAAAGAAGCAAGAGCACGTGTAGTAAAGTATAAATATATGCTTATATATAAAAGTGTAAGTTCAACTGCTGCCACGGAAAGAGAGGTCACAGTACAACAGGTTGAGAAAATCAGACGGGAATGGAGCTGCTAATGACAAAACGCAGTATCAGAAATAGAAGTGAAAGACAGACTATTGCATTTCTCTCCTTAATGTGCAATAATGTCTCAAAGACAGTACGTAAAGTAAGATTTTTGCTCTTTTTATACACCTACTTCAGCCCAGTTCCCCCTCTCCATGGGTTTTCCGGCCCAGCAGGACGGGGTGCTCATGGCTGTGGGAAGATGAGCTGGGAAGGCCCAGCACTTCCATCCCACTCCCAGGTGGAGATTTCAATGACTCCCATTGTTTTTTTGCAGTAAAACAAGTTTTTACTGCCAAAGCAGTACAACCTCAGGCCACATTTCATTAATATTTCACTGCAGATTTGTGTTGGGCCCTGGGACCATGGAAAGGTGCCTCTCTGGCAGGGCCTTTCCATAGGATTTGTTGTCAGAGGCATGGAAAAGCTACTACCAGTCTTTTAAAGAGGACCTTGCCTGATAGTCTGTAATCACTAGCCAGAGCAATCTCACCTCTGAGGGGAAGACACTTAACGATCTATTATGTCCTAATTAAGTTTGGCCATGTTTACACTGCTTGATGATGATGCATAAAGATTAATTTACCTTTCCAGCCCTGACGCCAGAACGTATTGCCACGGAACTCCATTTGAAATAGAAATAGCAGTAAAGTCTCCAATTATTTTATATCACCTTAAGTCTACCAGAATTCAACATTTTATGTGCTGTCACTTTAATTTATTGGTTTATCATCTATTGAGCTAGTAGCAGTTATCACAAGTTATTCTTTAGATGTTTTAAATATGGTGATATCATTTCTTGTGGAGAAACAACCCAGCAGAACACCTTCCCTACAGTTTGTCAATTGAAGGAGGCCAAAGAAAGCCATTTAATTGCTTTTGACTGAAAAATCTCACAGAGCCATAGCTAACATTGGGTTCCTCTGACTGTCACTGGAGTTTAGAATTAAACAAGCCTGAGCTCTTCAGTGTGACCCTGACGAAATTAAGTGCAATCAGGATGAAGGCAGAACCACGATTATATAGGTTGAGCTTTACACTTTGATTTTCTTGAAATACTGATTAGGGATCTGAATATGAATTAAAGATCTTGGCTCTGTTTCAGCAGAAGACCGGAATTTTGACGAGATCTTGAGCACATTCATTTTCTCTTCAATTTGAGAGGTTCTGGAGTTTGCAAGTTGTGCATTGGGTCGCTTGTTCACCCAGGAGCTGTGGCCAGAAAAGGCAATGGTCACATCCTGCTCCCGGGGGCTCCTGATGGAAGAAGTGCTGTTCCAGAGGAATCCTTCAGCCTGGAGCACAAAAGGTTCACCTTGATGCAATGACACAGCTGGGAAGATGTTATCTGTGTTTGAGTTTTCTGAATAGCAAAAGAAACTTCTCATGGCAGAGGCTGTCCCTTCCTCCCATGGGGTCTGGAGCTCTTTTTGTTTCTGGTCTGGGACATGTCATCAGGGTCTGGCAGGGCTTGGCTTGAAAGCCCTGGAAACCAGGGAAGGATGGAAGCTGAGCACCTTTTTCACCATCCCAACAGGAGCAGGATTTTCCCCCTTATATCCAGTTGCCTAAAGTTGCCTGAGGCACCTTCAAAATTCCTTGAGATAAAGAGGCGCTGCCGAGTCCAGTACCACGGTCCTGTCACCTAAATGATGGCGATGAACATTCCCAGGAGTCATGGTCACCACAGCTGTGCCAGACCTTCAGAGGGATTAATCAAGGACAAAAATCCTTAGGAAAGACGAGCATAATTATCTCATAAATTTTATTTCTCGGTGGTCATTCCCTTCCACTCTCATCTCCCACGTGATAGCACTTGTGCTTCCTCCTCCTGTGATTTCCTACACATCATTCATGGGCTGCTTTACTTATTTTTACTGAATTGCCCCCCCTTTTTAGCCCGGCGATGCCAGCAGGAGATTTCAGAGCAGGTCAGGTTATTTAACAAGCAAACATCCTAACAAACGGCCCGTGTTTCCACACATCCTTGCTGGTTTATGGGGTCATGAGCAGCAGTACATGGCCAATAAACCTTTTGACCATTTGTCACAGGTTTTATGAGCCGGTGCTTGGCTGGCTCAGATGCACCTTCCCAGGGCCAGTGGCTCTGGAGAGCCACAGGCATCATTTATCCCAACATGGGCAGCACCCAGCACCTCATTGCAAGCTGGAAACCATGGAAGGCACCTCTTTTTACCCAATCCTTGTTTTTTTTCCCAATAAGGCAAAGTCTTGGCTGCCCGTTGAGTGTGAGAAGGCACCCAGAGCTTGGGGGCCACAGGATGGAAACCTTCCTGATCCCACGCTCCCATAGCACCACTGGGCAAATATTGGTGGTCTGATCCCAGCCCTTCTCTGTTTGCACCCTCCTCCAAGGGGTGGGCTCGTGGTGGCACATCCCTGCACAGTGGTTATAACTGGGACCTGTCACTGCGTAATGAGTGGGGCAATGGAGGAAATATAAAATACCATCCATGCTATGCACAGTGGGAAATAAATCCAAGGTGAAATAGTAAATCTCGAAGGAGTTACAGAAATCCAGATAGATACCCTGGTGGAGGTGCATTTATTGTGGAGCACTACAAGGTTTTTCTCTTATCTCTAATTTTATAGATCTGTGCAGCTGCAGCAGTCCTTGGATAGGGCACATATTTGAAAATACTATAAATTTCACCTCCTGTTTATTTCAGATTCATTGGCACTCTCTGTCTTTACTATCTCCTGGTATTTTATGCCTCAGTACTTGGAGAAAAAATGCTTTGTTTGCACTAGATGTAATATGAAAACTCTCTCTGACATTTAAACTTTAGTATCAGTTTGCCTACAGTGTTAATATCACTGAAACTGCTTATATGGATTAAATTGCCTACAGTATATAATGCCAAAATATGAACACAGCACATTTACTGATTCAAGCCCTTGAAAGAATTATTACCATTAAAATATTTAAGGTCACCTTTACAAATGCAATAAATCAGGAGGATGTCAAACAGAGAGTGTTTAAAGCTCCCAGTCTGGAGTAGCCCAGTGGGAAAATGATGGTTGATTCATTGTCGTGTGCAGACGGGGGTTTGGGTTTTGTCACACAGATTTAGGGGACAACCTTGGGGCTCACATGTTTTTGGGGTACAACCTGGGGGCTCACACCCCTCTGGGTGTGGAGAACCAAGGGGGCAAAGCTGTTCACACCCAAATTCTGCCACTGTTGCACCAACTCCCGGCCTGGTTCCACCAGCTCCGAAGGTCTCACGGGAGGAAAGAGCAGCAAAACCTCATTTCTGTCATTAAAGCCAGACACAGCAGCTCGTGTGCCCTCAGGAAGCAGAACTGATGAGTAAGAAGATGCCATTTTCATGCAGTCACTTTTCTGCACAGAACAGCCTATTCATGCTACGGGTCCAGTTCTGCAAAAACCCTTATTGAGGTCAACCCAATTTACTGATAATTGAAGTCAGAGGAAAGTTTTGCTTCAGTGGGAACTGGCAAATCAAGCCTATCAGACAATTCTTTTTAAAAAAAATCATCCTTCATTATGCTTTCATCTTAAATATTAGGATTCAGCAAATTTCCCCAGAACAACCACTGTGTAAAACTTTAATCTTTTGAGAATGGATTGGGACTGTAATTGCAAAACCCAACATCCTCATCCTGCACCACATTCCCTGTCTCCGAATGTCAGCATTTACTAGCACGTTATAAATGGGGGATAAATTTGCATGTGGTTATTACTCATACTTTTATTTGTTTCCAGGTGACTGTTTCTAACGTTTAGCACAAACCCCTTATCTACAGTCGCCCATCATAATTTACAGCATGAGGAGACAGACTAATGCTCATCACCATTGCCTGAGGCAAACGAGTGTGCTTAAAGATACAACTTTCTTCTAAAATTCCACACAAGCAATTAAATGCAATGATTGATCAGTGCCTCATCTATAAAATTACCTCACCAACATGAATTGGTGGGAGGTGTTTCAGAGCCTTCTAAACCAGTGGTCAACTTTTATTTAACCAGGGGTTTTATTTTAGGACTCACAGGTAGCCACAGGAATACATAGGGATTTTTGAGAGAAGCCTTGTAGCTTAAATTCAATGGATTCAATCCATTATTGTCAGTAAAATAATCCTAAAGTTCATATTTTTGGGTGGGAGGGGGAGAATGGAAAATTCACCTTTAGTGCACTGTAGATTTCTTTCCAACTTTAGAGACTGTTCCCTGTCTCTGAGGGATGGAACCAGTAACCAGTGGCCACTTCCCAGCATCCCTGTGTCCTTTCCCTCCTGCAAACCTGCACTCCCACAGCTCTCCTGGATACACCATTGGCTCCTGCTTTCCTAAGAAAAAAGCTTTCTGCTCTCTGCTCTGCACATACAAACTTTGGAGAAACCTGGGCCTCAGCTCCTTGAGCTCTTTGCCATCTCCCAGACTGGTTCAGGTTCAAATCACAGCACCAGGGCACAGACCAGATGGGGAAAAGTACAGGAGGATGGATAAAATCCCACTGAAGTGGGATGGTTTTCTCAAAGGGTCTTTCAGAGGAAGATGAGATTTTTGTTCTGGTGATTAGGAGACACCTGATTTTCTAGTTAAAAAATGCTCTTAAATGAAGGTAACCTGGTGTTTCCTCCCGAATTTCAGGCTTTTTTAAAGCACGTAATTTGTTTTCTGCATCTTCAGATGCTGATTTGGGGAGCACTGAGCCCATCCTCTTCCCACTCCCTGTTCCCAGGAACTCCAACTGCACCCAGAGCACCCAAACAACACCACTTGTGCCTTTCTTTCCAGTTTTCTCATAGAGAGAGCCTGAATTTCCTAAAAAAATACTCCTAACCCTAAAGAAACGCTGCTGTCACGGGCCAAGAACGAGCAGCTCCCGAGCCTGAGCAGATGCTTTGCCGCAGGAAGAGAAACGGAGCCTGACCCTGGACTTTGGACTGCTCTATCCGTGAGATTTAACAGTTGGGTAACACATTTGATAATTGAGCGTGTTAATATTTTGCAGGAGAGACTGACAAGCAGATTGTTGTCAAATCAAGGCTCCGTCAGGCTGCGGATATTGAAGCTGGCAGAGCCCAATAATTTACGGCTTTCTCCTTCAGCTTCTCATAATTTACTTTCCAGCCACTGAAGGGAAACCTGCAGCCAAAGAAAATTGATGGACTCATCATGCAGACACGACACTCCTGAAACCTCAAATTGCTATTTTATACACATGGTGCAAAGAGGAATGATCAATGGGAACTTGGAAACTCCTCGTTTACAGGAATCCTGGAGAAGCTGCGCCGATCATTTCTGCTCTCCCACTCTCCTGGGACTTGCTGGTATATTCCAAATAATTTCCATTTAGTATTTTCTCTACCCAGTGACCTAGAAATAGTGCAACTACTGACTCTGAGCTATTAGTTTATATTGGTACAGGGTCTTAGGCCCAAGTGGGTGATATTTTGCTAAAACAAGACCCAAAGTCACTCCAACTCAGCCCAACTCTTGTTGACTGTGTGGTCTCACCAAATGGAACAACCCAGCTGCTCATTTTCAGGGCTCAGATTTATGTTTGTTACTAAAGTCATGCCTTTAAAAGGTTTTTGGGAGTTTTTCATTGCACATCATGAGCCCTGAATGGTCTCCATCAGCCGTATATACATGGCAGTAATTTCCTTTCAAGTGCCATAATACACACCTGCAATCATGGGAACACAGTGTTTAAAAATTTCTCCAGTCCTTCCTGAGAACATAAAAAATCAAGAATTGTTTGTATAAATAAAAACCCCAGAGGTTTCCAGATATAAAATGGGATAACTGGGGCATAACACCAGTTACTGAAAACAGGACAGGGCAGGGGGGTGATGTTTCCCAACTGAGTAAAGTCAATTTTTAAAGGCATTATGTGCACGCTGGTTTTAGAATCTGTGTGCCCAAATTCATCATTATTGTCTGCCAATTTATCTGAGTAGAAACCTACCTCAGGCTCCAAAGTGGAACTTGGTGTTGTCACTGGGAAGGAATTGAGGCTGGTGCAAAGGCAGCCAAGCTCTTCCCAAAGCCTCTGTCAGCTGCTTGGAGGGACGCTCAGGCAGCACCGCCATGGGGAAGGGTGGGGGAACTTGCTGAAATTCCAGAAACACATCCAGAACCTACAGAAAAATACCACTGAATGTATTTTCCTAAGAAAGGAAGTCCAGAGAGAGGCAGAAAATTTGCTTCAGCAGGGAGATAAAGAGAAGGGAATAAAGGCTTGGCTTTGCTCGCTGAGACAAGGGGTTTGTACACCCATAACTGTGCATGGATGTGAATGAGCCTAGGGATTCAGGAGGGCTACAGCACATTTCAATAACCCCAGGCTGAGGTGCCTGGCTGAACTGAGCTTTAATATGTGTTTAGGTTTGTTTGTGTTACTTGGGGCGTGTGTCAAGGTATTTGTATTTGTGCTCGTCAGAAACTTGTTGAAATAGGGTGTTTTACGAGCTTGCTGTATTTTAGCTGTGCTGTTCACTCATTGGATATGTGGTAAAATGATCTCTTTTCTTGGGCCTTTTCATCCCTAGTAAAGGTGCTGTAGGATAAAAAGCACAGCTCATGCCACAGAAGAGAAAAAAGATTCTTATAGTCCAAACACGTAAGACAGCAGAAAAAAGAAATCAAAACCCATTTTTCTGAAAATGCAGAATCACTCCCAGTCTGACCTCACAACCTTGTACCCACTGTGTGTTGTAAAAACAAAAGGAGGAGTTTGGAAATAACAGAAGCACACTTGGAAATAACAGATATTAACCTCTATTCCGCAAAAAATTTTCATTTTACTGCATTGGTCCACACCAAGAGCCAAACTGAATCTGGCCAACTCAAATCCATAACAATGCACATTTAAAACATATTTTTAACAGTCACAGAATCCCAGACTGTCCTGAATTGTAAGGGATCATCGAGCCCATCTCCTGGCTTTGCACAACCCCCAGAATCACACCATGTTAATAGACACTCTCCTGTATTTTTGCAGTATTTCAAATGGAATAAAATATACTTCTTCTTTTTTTTTTTAAGTTTTCAGAGATCAGCTGAGGTGAACCTGCTTGAAAAACATGGTAAGCTTCAAATAAAATACCACAGTTCTAAGAAATCCATTAACTGCTCACATCTAAACCTCAGCCTTCCACGCTTCACCCTATAATGCACATTGTTGTCAATTTTTGTCTTATTTACCCCCTGCTAATAGCTGGGCTCAATTCCAAGAAACTTAAGACAATTGTGGAGAGATGCAGATCTAACATTCTTCAAGTTGACAGCCAATAGTTCTGAGCATTTAATTCCCGAGACGGAAGAATCTCCAAATCCTGCTTTTGTAATTCACCCGGGAAAACACATCAGAGCCAAACTGTGTCTGTGCAGCCTGAGTAAAAATGCTATTGTTTGATCCAAGTTGTATCTTTCCTGGCAGATTTGTAGGGATTGATCCTGGCTGACTGGGTTATTTTAATAGGAAGCTGAGCACTAAATTCCTGATGAATTAACATCGTATTGTAACCATCGGCATCTGTCCTCAGCACAGCTTAGGTAAAGGTTCATCTCTTTACCCTTGTTAAAGTTTAAGCAGCTCTGCCAAATTCCACCAGACTTGGCATGTGTGACGTGACTAATGACTCCTCTAAACTTGGAGTCAAAACTTCCAGTGGGAAATGCTCCATCTTCATGTATTTGCCCCCGAGCATTGGCACAGGGAGAAATAAATAAATAACATTATTCCATTTGCTCACGTTGGAAATTTAAGCAGCTAAACACAACTCTGAAAGTTGTACAATGTTTCTGCGTGGATTTGATAAGGGGTTTGTGCTTAAAGCAGAAAACATGAAGGGTCAAGGACCTCCCTCCTCCCTTTAAGGAGAAAACTCCAATGAACAGCCCCAAAACACTTGCTCAGATCCTCAGTGCTGTGGTGCAAAACAAGTCCTGGGGATGAGCTTCAGCCAGTGGGGATCAGGTGGGTTTGCCTGGACCTCACATGGTTCTGCTCATCTTGAATCTCTCCTGATCTAACTAGTCCTCATGTAGCTCTTGAGCCACCTATTCTGGTCCAATGTGATTTAAATGGAATTATTCATCTTTCTTCCCCAGGCTGATTACACCTCTGAGTACCCAAACATTGTGGAAAATACCACCACACTATCTATGAAAACACCACCCCACTATTTGCCTTTTCATTCTTTGTCCTGTTTTTAAGCAATGCTGACTTTATATCCACTTGAAAATCTCTCTGTGTTTATGCCTCCAGGCTATGCTGAAGTCCCAGATTTTTTTTCCCTCTGTGATACGACTAAAACGTGCCCTTCTCTGTTCATCCATCAGCAAACCATCAGCATTTTGTGTCTCCATAGGATCTCTCTGGACCCCCAGATGCCACTCAGGCCCATCTGCTGCTTGCAGGCAGAGCAGGTTGCTGAGGATCTGGTCCAGTCAAACTCTGAACTTTTCTACCTCACCCAGTGCAGTGTTGGGATGCCAATAGCTTCCAAAAACCTATTTTCTCCATTCATCCAAGTAACCCTACATGTGTAGGAAAAGTGACTGGATTCTTCTTTAAATCCACCTGAAAAATTTTCCTTCCTTGGCAGGGCCACAGAGTGATTTGACGTGGGTCAAATTTATGACGTGTAGGCAATTAATATTTGGCTTGGTATTTTCCCATACAATGCTAATTACATCCCAGTCTTTCATCCTGGACTGGAGTTTGCTGTCATGCAGCACTAACACAGATCCATCCCAGGCTACAGCTAAAGCATCCACGGGTGGTCATACAGAAAAATAATTAATCACCCCATTTGCAAGTGAGTCATTAACTGCTGACACAGGTTTTCATCCAAATCCTGGGATTCTGGGACATTCCATATCAGCAGCTGGAGACTTTGATTGGCGTTTTCCTTATTTCAGTATCATGAGCTGTATTAATTTTGTGTGCTTTGCTTCTTGTACAATTCAGTATCCAGAGAGACTGGACAGGGATTTTTTCTGTGTTTATGCAGGTCCACCCTTGTCTGGAACATCCGTGCAGTGCAGCTCTCATGTTTGCCAGCGCAGAGGTTTAGTGTCTCCTGGAGGAGCCTCAAACTCCAGCTTCCATTCCTATCCTACTGTAAAAATAAACTATTCGGAAAATTTACCTAAATTAGGGAAAGATTCTCTAATGAAATATTCACGAGCCTACAAAATGCTTTGCTTTTACTGGAAACAAATGTTTTGCTTTGCCTTATAATGAAATCAAACTTTTGGTCTGGGGGAGAAGAAAACTGGGATAAATCCTTTCTAGAGCAGAATATGCCCCATCGTGTTTATCCATGAGAAACTTGCCCTTTGCAGCTGTTGAGACCTTGTCTTCAACAGCTCCTAACTCCTGCTGACTGCACAGCTTGGAAAAGGGTGTACAAAAAGTTAATATATTGTTGAAAAGCCACCAGCTGGATGCCTTGCCCACCTCTGGGAATCCCTTCCTTTGATGAAAAATAAATATTTACAGTTAAATAAAACCTTGAATGATTTTGGAATAGTTTTTTCAAACAGCAGTGCTACTGTACAGAGTGAAAGGATTCAAAAAACCCCAGTTGGTTCATTTTTTAACTTCAAAGTTTGATGGATACACTCTAAATCCAAGATAAAGTACATTTAGGCCAAAAGGTTTGAAAGGTGATCTCTGGTTCTCCATCATCAGTTCATAAAAATTGGCAAGGTTTTCAGCATCTGTGGGTCTGTTCTTTTCTGGGTAACTTCATGGAGCTGATCCAGTTCCCTGTAAAATCATAAGGGAATTGGGCACCGCCTTCACTGCAAATTTTGAGAGAGAAAGGGCTGAAAGTTTCAATCAGTGGAAATCAGCGCTGTCCTGTTAAAGTCAGCATTTGGAGTCTGTTCGTGGCTATTTGGGATTTACCAAATAAACTCTTCATTTCCTTGAGAAATGCCAGGGCTTCAGAACTAAAAGAAAATAAATCTGATTTCTGCTGAAAACCAGCATTTGCCAAATTAATTTTTCAAATCCAGTATTGCAAGGTGCAAAGATATTGAAGCACCATCAATTATGCCTTGACTTACATTATACCACGGAAAATATCAGCCATCCAACTGATATTAGTATCTCAATTTAACAAAATACACTGTTGAAAGAGTGGTTAAAGTCGCCCTTCAGCTCTAGGTATGCTGGCACAAAAATCAAGAACATTAACTTCTCTATAAACCTCTCATTTAAGATCTTAAACCCCTCAATAAACCTGACAATAATGAATAGTTTTTCATGGCTTTCAGTAGCTCATGGGACACAAGAGCCAACATGTCCCAAGCTCACTGTGCTGAGTGAACGAGCAGGATGTCCCCTGGCATCGGTGACAAACAGTGTGAGAGACTTTCTACCACCATGGTGAGATGTCTCAAGGAATCAGGGGCCCCATAAGAACTGCCATATGTTCTATTTTCCCCCAAATCAGCTGTATCGGGAATATATTTTTACAGATTTTGTGACCACCGCACGTTTGTGGTGGTTGGGCATCTGTTCCCATCAAAAAACCTTCGGTCCTACCAGGTCTTGACTAAAATTGAGACAGTTTTTCTCTCTCAGCACAAACTTGGAAATATTTCTTACTGTAATAGCCAGGCTGCCCCTCCTCATCTCAGGGAAGTGTATTCCCCTAGCAGAATCATCATTAAATGAAGTTTGGAGATGAACCATGAGGAAAAGGTCAAATTTCAGTTCCTGGAGATTTGGAGGACTTACCCATTTCTTACTCTTGGGTTAAGTGGTGGAGATTTCATAGAGGTGGCTCCCGAAGAGCATTTATGGATCTCTGAAAGGTCAGCAGACTCACAGCTTGGTGGGTGTATGGATTGTGAATTAATTGCCAGTTTGAAGAATTTACTGATCTCCTGCCCCAGAGGAGAACCAGGCTGTGGGTGATGATGGGTATTTATGGCTGTAGGGAACTCCAGCGGGACTGGATCTACCAGGAATGCTGACCAAAGGGGTGAGGTCCTGGTTTGGGTCCCACTCCACTCCCAACATCAGGGATTTTGCACCTCTCTGTTGGACACTGGAGTCCATCACCCCAAACACAATGTCCGTCATCCCAGTGACAGCACCCAGATAGTTCTTGTTACCATGGAATATCTCCTTATTTAATGACATTTGTTAAATACTTTCCATGGAATGTGAAAACAACGCTGTCAACGCTTGATCTGGGATGAGGACAGCACAGCAATCTTGGATCAGCTCTGATGTTCTACTGTGTGCCCATGGCAGGGAACAATGTAGGTGGGCATGTCTTTGTCCTCACCATGACACCTGTCACACCTTGGTGTCATCCTCAGGCTGCACAAGGGACAGAGATCAGCTCACCCCAACAACCCCTGGCAGCAAAATAACAAATATTAAGTGGTTTCAGCTGGTATTTTTCAGCTAAAGGAGTGAAAGGAGAGAGCTGACCACTGACTTGTTATGTCAACATGGCATGACAGCAGTGTCTGTCCAGGACAGAGCCCTGCAGGTGACAAACAGCTTCCCTGGTAAACGCCAGCTGGGAATCTCATCCACAACGCTCACAGTTTAGCTTTCTTTACATCCATCCTTACGTGCTGGCAGTTTAAGCCCACAGGGTTTTGCTCCTCAGGTTTGAGCAACTAGATTAAACACATGTAAACTAATTTAGAATTCCCATTCAGGTTAGTATGTATTGCACGTGTATGCACGTATGTACAATGTGTAATATAAATGTGTGTGCACTGGAGACAAAAGCCACTTGCAAAATCAGCGTGGAGTTCAATGGTCTCTTGCACACAAAAAAAGAAATTTCCTGAAACAACACATCTGAAATACCCTTACAGATGTTTCTCTGCATTACCAAAAAAAACCCGTCCCCTGAGCTAAAATGAAAATTGATTTTGAAAAAAAAAAAGCTGAAGGATATGAGTGGATCATCATAATTGGATCAACATGCTCCAAAAGCTTCAGGCTACTTCATTTCTTAGCTGACAGCTTTCTTTTGGAATTCTTCAAACCAAACACAAATGGTTTGATTGCAATATGTGAAACATTTGACCATCATATCCTTGACAGTCAATCCGCTGCAGGGGAGATTTGATAACTGTTGTCAAATTCATAACAGCCAGTCTAATCCAGAGAACCAACAAAAAAACACAGGAGCTGCTTCCACAAAACCAGAGACGATATTAATGTAAAATGACACCATTTACAGGGAAAATATAGAAAAAGGCTGTATTGGGTCTTTTCCAAATAATGTTGCAACCACAAGAACTGATCTTACTGGTTCTTAACTGGTAAATACAAATTAGAGCTGTTTAAAATCCACTTGGTTTTCTGTTCAAGCGTCACGTGAGAAATGAAAGCAGCAAGATCAAGTCCCTCAAGCTGAGCCTGTGCCAATTTACGGACAGCACCATCTGGGGAGAGTAGAGCTGAATTTTTCCTCCCCAGAAAAGAGGCATTGCAGGGTAGATGTTGGGGCAATTGGCAAATTTCCACATCTTCCACCATTAAATGGCTGAAAAAGAAATGGGAAAACCACCATAAAAAGAAAAAGTAATAGAATAAAATCGAAGGGTACCTTCTATGTTTATTTCTGTGCCAGGCAAAAGTGAAAACTGCAGCACTAATTGGCAGAAAAGAATTGAAGGATATCATGGATAAACTCATTTCTGGATGTCAATCTTGTATTAAACATCAAGTAAGAGGAGTTTTAATAAGTACATGCTTTCTAAAGTTGAAGCTGCAAGATCTTTATCAAAATTTTATGGGGGATTTAATTCACAGTCCTGGATTTTAGGAGAAAATATCCTTGATTCTCACTGTAGCTACGCAGGGTTAGGGAGGATGACGAGTCAGGAGCTCATCTTCAGCAAGTAAAGATTAATTTTAACAGCAAACCCCTTTTTCCTGACAGATCTCAAGCTCTCAGTCTCCACCAGCGCCAGTTTTAGGGAGGTGATAACTGTCAAACAAATCCCTCTCTGCAGGGAGGTTTCCAGCACTTGACTTTCCCAACACCACCAAGATGTGGGATTGATCCCGTTCTCCAGGACAGTGATTGAGCTCCCAGCCTCACCCTTGCACTTTGCTCCTTTTCTCTTTTCCACACCCCCAATAAACACATTTACTCCAGAGCTTTCCTTTGCACAATTATCCCTCAGAAGCGGTTTGGTTTTTTTTTTCCCCATTCTTTTATCTGTTTCTGTCTTGGAAAACTCAGGAAGCAAAAGGGATAAAGTTTAAAGATTGTTCACAGTTCAGTGTCCTGCAAAATTAGAGAAACATCTGGAAGTTGTTTTTGCTTCGGGATGACTTTTAACTGACTAAATGATCTCATCTGCAGAGCTGGGCAGGCTGGTGGAGGATGGAGAGCAGGAGTTGCCCCCTCCTACCTGAAATGCACCACAAATCACATTCCAAGAGATTTTCTAGCTCCTTGAATCCTCTGGATTCTTTTCTACCATTTAGGAAGAGCCTTCATTAAACAGCTATAAAACTAAATTAAGAGAAAGCAATAACATCTGATTAGAGCCAAGAAAAAAACTCAGTTGCTCAGCATGAACAACTGAGCAATAGCAAAATATTCCAGACACTTCCAAAAGAGGAGTTTTAGCATAAAAAATCTTTGCTCATGGGAAAAGAGATGTTATGTGAGCTGGAATTTGAACAACAGGATTAATAAATCGGCATTCTTTAACTCCTTCTCTAGCTCTAAGAGCCAAGAATTTTCATTTCTAGTAGGAGGGTGCTGGGGTGCAGCATTTCCCAGTTTGTTTCTCCTTATTCCATTTTTGGGATGTCACCAGTGAGGAAAGGATGTGTTTCCTGTTGGAGTTGTGCAGGTGTTGGGCAGACCCAGCAGGACAAACCTGTGGAGGGTCTGGCATCATGGCCCGACTCTTATGGGTGGAAGTTTGGGAATGACAAATGTAAATATAATTAAATTGTGACATTCTTTGGGAATTTCAGCCAAGAATACCACCCAGGATGAAGGATGGTAAGGAAAGAGGGCTATAAAAATCGTTTCTATTGAGAAGGCTGCCAATAATTTATTTTAGAAAGTAGCATTTATATACTATTTATGTATATAAATATATAAAATATTTATATTTCACTTTTTTCCCCTTCAAATAGCATTTAAAAGCACAAAAATTGGGACTGGAATATTAAGCATTTGTGGATGGGTTTATCATATTTTTGACATGATGCTACTGAGTTGTAATTTTATTTAGGGAGTAAAAATATTTGTAGGAGGAGCCAATTCTTTTCTTATACCACCAAGCCAGAGGGAGATCCAAGCCTAGCGTTTTCATAATCCATCTTCATCTGCTCTCCTGGATGTATTTTCCCTGTTTTCCAGCACTCCTCTTAGCAAGACAACCTTCCCTCTCTGTCAGACTCCCTCACTCTTTGCTCAAGTTACCATGGAACCAAACCAGCACTTCCAGCCTTGTCTGCACGTGTTGAAAATTGACTTGATGGCCATTGCAGGAGACACGTTTTCAGGTGGAATAACTTGGGAATTCTGCCTGGATGCATAGAGACAACAGAATTACTCTGCTGCACCAGTTATTCTTCCCAGATGGCACTGGAAAGGATGCTGGGGTATTTCTGCTGGGGAAAGGAACTTTCTTCTTAAGCAAATGTGATGGCTGTGTGAAAAGCCCCAATTTGGGCCATGTGCAGCACACATTGTCCAGCACCTGGAAGCTGTTAGTGCTCAGGAGCGCGGTGTGGAGGGAGACTCCAGGGAGCAGCTGCGGCACGGCTGGGATTGCCCACGGAACGTGGATCAGTTTCCTGATAAACAGAGAGCACCAAAGGGTACCTGGAGGAAACCTCAAACTTCAGGAGAGCAAATGAAAAGCAGAGATTGTTTTCCCCTGGAAAACTTGTGAAGGAAAGTGCTGTAGCTGGGTAAGTTGGCCTTTGGAACAACAGGAATGGTGCGGTTGGGTGGGTTCAGCCTTGGCAGGCTTGGGCTGTAGATGAAGCAGCTCATTTGCATTTCAAAGCTGGCCTATATTCTGCTGATTGAGAGTAAATAATGCACCTTAAATATGTATTCCCTGCTCCGAGGTAACAGCACATCACAGCAGAGAGGTTTTCTGTGAGGACTTCAACTGCTCTGGGTGGTTTTCCCCCAGTTTATCAGGAGATATCCCAGTGTCCAGCCGGGTGTGAGAGCACCTGCCTGCAGCAGCCAGATGTGTCAGGTGGCAGCAGGGATGGCTGCTGGGCACCACCAACATCTGCATGCTGGAAGAATGTAGAATTATTAAGGTTGAAAACACCTCCAAAGTCATCAAATCCAGCCTCCAAGGAATCCCACCATGGCCACTAAACCTCATCAGGAAGTTGTGCCACATGAAGTGTCCACTTGTTTTTTGAGCACCTCCAGGGGTGGGGACTCCACCACTGCCCTGGACAGCCCCTTCCAATGCCTGACCATTCTTTCAGTGAAAAAAATTTTCCTAGTATCCAACCTGAAGCTGCCCTGGCCGTTTTTCCTTGTCCTGTCCCTGTTCCCTGGGAGCAGAGCCTGACCCCCACCTGGCTGCCACCTCCTGCCAGGGAGTTGTGCAGAGCCACAAGGTTCCCCCTGAGCCTCCTTTGCTCCAGAGCAAACACTTCCAGTTCCCTCAGCTGCTCCTCATAGGACTGATGTTCCAGACCCTTTGCCAGCTCCGTTCCCTTCTCTGGACAGAAGATTCCTAACTCCTCAAAGCCCAACTTAGGACTGTTTTCTCAACAATGGCATAGATGGATGATTATTTATCCAGAACAATTTATCACTTGCATTCTGATGAAAATTAATGAATTTGATGATAAACTCTGCTATGAAATTAATTATGCTAAATCCCAGATATTAAATACAGACCTTGAGAATCCATGATTAAAAAGCTGTGAGATCTCTATTTTTGGGGCCTAACAAAGACACACAGTTATCTATATTTCTCCCAGCTTTAGTTATTTCTCCTCCTACTCAAAATGTAAAATTGATTTGTTGCATTGGGAAATAAACAACAAAAAATGATGCTTATCTTAGTTCGGTTATATGGCCATGATAAAAATTAATTGGTCACCAAAAATTAGTATTCAAAGCATGGAACACTCAGTATGAAAAGACTGCTAAAACATCCACCAAGAATGTGGATTTGGAAGTCTTGTTCTAGAAATGCAATTCACGTTCTCCAAGGTATCACTGAGGTGATGGAGATGGAAGGGAGCTCAGGAATCACAAACATCGGGCATTAACAGAAGGACTTCAGCTATGAAGAGAACATGGTGGGTTTTTTTGCTTAACCTGTTTTTTCTCATATCAGAAAGGGCTTTGGGCCATTAGGATGTTTCAGAACATGGCACAGACTCCTCCTCCCTTCTGTTCCCAACCCTCAGAAGAAACTTGGTCCCTGCAGCTCCCCCGCTCAGTGTATATATTTAAATATATAAATATATATATATATATGAAATATCCAGAAGAAAGAGTCAGAAAACCCATCATGATAAAATGAGGGAATTGAAGGCAAATAAAAGAATTCCTCTGAAATATTAATACAGAATATTATTATACCCATGTAGACTTTTTTTTCCCAAACTAAACCAATATTTAAATCTTACATAAAACATCCACATTTTTGGATTTTATGAACTAAAAACCAGACATTTTTTGAGGGGTAAAAAAAAAAGACGTATCCAGAGACTGATGTAGACTTTGACCAATCCTGCAGCCCTTGGGGGAAATTATTACAATAGACATCAAAGATCTTTCCCTCCAATTACACTTAAAGCGTGTTACATTGTGTTCTGTAAACATGGGGGGAACATCCCGTGTTCTTAAATAACAAATAGACTTTTGAAGTCATGAAAATTTAAGATCTCCAGAGAAAGCCGTGGTGGCTCCAGAGGAGTTCATGCCTTGCAGAAGGACTCAAGGACATTCCATGGGGGAATACCACAAGAATAGCTCAGTTTTGGAAGAGGGGAGGGACTAACTAAAAACCATCTCAGTGGAAAACGATGGACAATTGTGTATTAGCCTGAAGTAGGTTTTATAATCCAGCATCACTTGTTATGGAATGTGAACAAAAACAAAGGCACAGAAAATAAGGACAGGATAATCCCAGCTGGGTCTCTTGAAAGGGCAAGAAAAAGAAATGCTAGACGCTGGGGGGAAAAGAAAAAATTCTGTGAAATGTTCAGACACACGAATAATTGCAATTAAAGCCAGAAAAGACATCGATCACACTGATCTCTGAGACCCAGCTCCACTGGGACAGACTGGTGTGGACTCAGCAGCCACCATGAGAATTATTTCCCTATCCATAGGTGCTGTGGGGTTTTATTCCTAAAAGTCAGAGGAAGTTAGGAATAACAGATTTCAGGGGAAAAGCCCCTATAAATCAAGAACCCCCCTCTGTACTTTGTCTCTGTTAAACTGATTAATTATTCTTCTTTATGCCTGTGTCTCACTCATCCACACTGCACCCAGCTCGCCCGTCCCACCACTGGGGGCATTCCCACAGGGAGACACCAGGGCTGCATTTCAGGGGAGGAAGGACCTTATCCACAAGGAAAGAAGCACATAAGGGTGCTAAAGCCGTGGAAAGCAGTGGAAGACCTGCCTGTGTCATCTGGGAAGGCTGGAGGAGCTGGAAGCTGCTCCCAAATGGGAACAGTTGAAAGAACTGATGCATCTGAATAGATTTGCCTGAAGGAGCAGCCATGAATAAACTGGGGTCAATTCAGAGGTGTGCCAATGTCTATGAGCCTGACAAGGTGACTGTGGCCAATAGTCACCCCTTGCCATCAGCCCAGGGCCCTCGGGCTGAATTTCGGTCCTTTGCAATGAATTCAGTGCTGGACTTTAAATGGACTTTAAAAATTTGGAGCACAGTATTTGAATCCAGCATTGTTGCCCTCCAACAGCAGTGCAGCAACCCCAGTTTTATTTATTAACCTTTTCCAATTACTAATTTTTCAAGCTTGTGGCAACATAGCTGAGGTTGTAATTACTCTTCTAGGGTATTAAGGAAAGATTATCCAAAATTTGGTCTCATTCTAAAATATGCCCATTAAAAATTAATATAACAGATCATTAATTAATATGTATTACTAATACAATGCAAACAAGTTAATCCTTCCAACTTGAACTTTTCATCCACCTATACATTCCATAATAACTATTTTTTCATTTGAATCTTGTCATTTAAACCTTTAAACCCTCTTGCTGATCCACAAACCACACAGCAAAGCATTGCTGAGAGTTGCAATGACCCAGCATGAGGGACAGCAGATTCTTGATCCAAGAACACTGCAAAAAACATACACACATATATAGATACACACATGCAAAAATAGGAAAATGGAAGGAAAAAAGCAGAGGAAAGAAGAAAAATTATGGATTGGAATAAAGCCACCAGTGCTGGGACGCATCAGAATTCACTGCCTCTGCCTTGTTCCATTCCTCAGTGTCCCTGCTCTCCTCCTGCCACACAGCTGGGAATAAAAATTTTGACCAAGAGATACTTTTTAAATGCTGAGAAGGGTCATGGTGAGAATGGAATTCAGAAATCTGTAAATGTGGAGGATGCAGAGCTTTTTATGTATTTCTGTTTCGCCCACCCCTTTCCTTTCCATCCAGGAGATTTAATTGGGTGAGAAGATTCATGATTGCAAAGATAGACACACACAATATATAATATATTATAGTTTTACAGATGTGATCCTTTGGCACTTATTTTACTAAGAATTTCCAAATCCACTTTAACCCAAATTAAGAATTCCCTAATCCAGATTAGTGCTGAAAAGCAAACGTAACCTCGAGCTGTTTTTTGAGAGGTAATTTGCCAAAGTGAAGGCCCCATTGCACTGAGAGAGCAAAGTAAAGGGCTTCCCTAGAAATGAGAAAGGATTAGGCCCACTGAAAAGTATTGCTATAGCAACAAAATAATTCATGGGAATATGGATAACAAAGCTAGAGCCCCGGAGATGGGAGGGAAGAGGCTTTAATCACATCCCGCTCCCCTTGGCCGTAACCAACGCACAGCAAGAAACGAGCGCCCGTTCTGTTTGTGGGGTTGGTTTTGAACTCCTTTCATCGACACCAACGTCAGCTCAGCCCCTGACAGAACATCCTGGCTGAAGGGAAGATGAGTAGCCACAGCATCCCCGCTTCCATGGGAGCTGTGGCTGGGCCAGGTTGGCGTGGACATCTCACAACCAGCCCTTCTCATTCCCCGTGCAGGCCTGTGAGTGTGGGGTGCCCAAGCCTCCATCCCATCCAGCAGAAACCCTCTCATCCTGGCAGGCAGCTCTTTCTCGGTATGTTTTGCTAACTGGGAGTTCCAACACGGGTCTGCAGTCCCAGCTGAATAGCTCTTCCCCCCTCCACAACTGCACAGGAAAAGCTTTCTGCATCTTCCTCTGGAAGATGGCTTTAGAAGTTAGCAAAATTTATTATCATCACCATTTATCCTTTCAGGCTGTAAAAAGCTGCCAGTGAAACCCCCCCAAAAGGCTTAATGCATTACCAAAGCACTAATTTTATTCTTCATTATTCCCCCAAACCTACATTCGGAGCCGGAGCTCCTGCTCTGCGGAGAGCTCCTGGTTAATGTATTTCTGTGTGTAGATCCTTGACAGAGACCATTTTTCTTGCCTCTCAGGTGGCTCGTAGAGCGAGATTTATGTCCATTATGCATAAATTCCTTGCAATATTGCTCCAGCATAATCAGCAGAAAATCTGAGCCAGCACCCACAGCAGCCACAAAACACTGCCAGAGACAGCTGAACTTGGGCCACCTTCCTCCAGTCCCAGGGACTCTGTTCCCTTTGAAATCAGAGGCTGGTTTTGTCCCTGATGGGTCTAAGGGACCACAAGGGTCCCCTTGCCATGCTGAGACACAGCGTTGGCCTTGTGTGGCCTCAGTGCAAATGCCACCATCAGGTGGGACAGCCCAGTGTAGATATTAAACCTTTCATTAGCTCTGACCCTGAATTTCTGTAACTAAACATAAGAATTTAAAACCATTTCAAATCACTTTCCATCCCTAAAGCAATGTCAGCATCCTTCTCTCTGGCTTATATTTATCATCTCTTTTTGCACATCCCCAAATCTGACCACGTGAATATCCTGGAGCTCCCCAAATCACCCAAGTCCTTCAGTTTCATTTTAAGTTTGGGTAGGAAGGGACCTTACAGATCATCTAGTTCCTACCCCTAATTAGGGTTAATATAAACCAACAACTACTAATTATATGTGTCTGTCTGAACATCCTGGGTTCATCAGTGATTTCATCCTGCCAGAGCCAAAGGCTTGTCAGTGTTACACAAACTGCAGCCAAGCCTTTGGTACCCAAGCTGGGGGGTCAGGACCTATTCCTGATCTACACTGCAGTGGAACAAAGAAGAATTGCATTCAAATTGGTTTGGGCTCTTTGAGAAATTTTTTAGATTGTTTCTCAGCAACACTGCCATGACATCTTTATAGAGATCCTTGGTTTTTCTGAGTGAAGAGCCATAATTTAAAAGAGACTAATTAGTTTTGGGCAATGGGAAATCATGACAATGTAAATAATTGCTGGGGTAAAGAGGATTCTTCATTAGCCCTTGGGGAGAGGCTGCAACAGCCCACGAAAGAATTGTTGAGAGGGATGAGATAAATTGCACCTAACTTGGGCCAGCTAAAAATTGGGCACTGACATCCCATGCGATGATGTAGTGCCGCTAATGAACACCCTCCCCCAGAACATGACTCATCCCAGCTCTCAGCTGACTGTGAGGAAGCCTCAGCCTAAAGTTTGGATTATTAAAATTGGTGAAATGAATCTCTGTGTCCCCGAAGTAAAACGAGATCTTTAAGAGCTGTACCTGACTTCTCACACAAAACCAGCCAAGTCATTCAAATTACGTGGGCTGCCTTTCAATTCCTGCAATTCCCACCCCTGCCTCTTGGAAGACCATCCTTTATATTTTGATTGAATTTATTGATTTATATCTATTTATTAGACTTCTTTACTTCCCAGATCCTCAGATCAATATCAGGTCAACAGTGGCACAGGATGATTATCATGGCTGCCTGGCCACTAAACAGGGGGAAATTCCCACTCCTCTTGTTACTGGAAAAACAGACCACACAAACTACCCCAAAAGTCCACAAAGGCATCAAATTAAACTGGGAACTCAAAATTCATCTTGATGAGTTATGTTTAAATGCTGTATCATGGCAATTAAACGCTTCTGGTTTCCCCTTTCAGCAAACATTGAAATAAAAGCCTGAAGTTCCACTTGATTTTCTTCTTTGCTCTCAGCTGTGGGGACCATGTGGGTGTCCCCATCCCTGCCCTTGCTCTAAGGTTGCATCAGCGACCAGCAGAGCACCCAGCAGCACCTCTGGAAGAGCATCTCTGCCCAGCAGGCAGCAGCAGCCACCTCCAAAATGCCTGAGGATGCTGCAGAGGAGGGGGACAGACACCCCGCGAGGGTCTGGGGGTGCAGGAGCAGCGTCAGCACTGCCAGGCTGGGGACAAAGACAAAACCACCTTCACCCTTCATCCATACAGCAAAACCACACCGACTTAGAGTGCAGCCTCCTCCTAGCCCAGAGAGGAGGCAGGAAGTTAATTTCTTCCAGAAAATGTTATTAAAATACAACTTTTAAGCTGCATTTTCCACAGGCGCAGGAAAATGCGTCGTGTCCCAGCCCCTACAAGCTGGAACACCTTAATTCAGCGCATTGGAAGCCTCCTCTGGCAGGGGAAGGGGGGGTTTCATCCTCGTCGCGAGCCCCTAGAGGGAGACATGACCCCGATTTTGGGAGGAGGCTCGCTCGGGATCCAGGCAGCGGCTCCCACATCCCGGCTCCCAGGAGCGACCGGCCACGGAAAAGGGATGTTCCGGGCCTCAGCCCCGCCGCCAGCGCTGCTCGCCCTGCGAGGGATGCGGGGCGCTGGGGGAGCTCCTGGAGAAACCATGGGAAGCACTGCCTGGCCCACGGATGCAGGAGCAGCCCCTGGGATAGCGCATCCCCCTTGGTGCTGGAGGGGATGGATGCTGGGAAGAGCAGTTCCCAGCCGACCTGGGGACGTGGCAGCTCCAGCTTCTCCCTCCAGGAAAACCGTGGCTGCAGGAGCCTTCAGCATCCCTGTGTTTTAGCTCAGAGCATGATGGGCCTCTTCATCTCCTTGTTCACGGCCGCAGTCATACCCCAATTTCGATATAGAAAAATGGCTTTCAAACGGCACAAGAAGAGCGGGACTGGATTATCAGCACATTTGCATGGACAGTAAAATATCACCAATTCGCCAAGATAAACTATATGGAAGATTAGTCTGAACTGCCAATTTCTTAAAATGTTTCTCATTTCTTGGTTATGGCTATTTTTTGCAAATTTCCCTTTCAGAAATCACATTTCTTTCAAATCAGCTCGTTGCCCTAGGGTTGTTGACCTTTATTTCGCCCATCTGGAAAACAAATGAAGCAGGAAGGATAACAATATGAGATCCTAATCACAAGTGCTGGTGGGTTTTTTTTGGAAGCTCGAATTCGAACTTATGTATTTCCCCCTAAAGGCACTGCCAGCAATACTCTGGATAACCCTGCTGCAAGGAAAAACCAGCAGCTTGGCCAAAAGTCTTTGTGGGCATCTTATCAGTGGTGAAATGAAGACAAAAAGAAGCCAAATTATCAGCAAAAATGAACACAGATGTAGCTGCAAGAGCAGCGCTCAAGGGCCAGGTGAGGAGCCTTGATGCTGTATCTAAAGCCTTGCCAGCCCAGATTTGACCTAAAAAGTTTAACTTGAGGTTAGCTGGAGTGACAAGGCAAGGATAAAACAAATTATTATTGCTAATTTTGGTCAAAAAATATTTATAAATTGATTTATGAAAACTAAGTATTAATAGGGAGGGTTCATTGAGGTGGCTGAGGCAGCCGAACACCAACCAAGACAAACCAGTTTTGGGTTTTCTCACCAAGCAGTGCCAGCTCCCAGGATGAGGATGCAGATGAACACAACAATTTGTCAGACTGGAAGAGGAATTTGTTAATTTGGAGGATCCAATTCCCATAGTTCTAACTGGAGAATTTCTGAGTTCACTAGTGCTGGAAATAAACCTGATTTGGGGGAATGATAGCAAGGCTTTAAATTTTTTATTATTAGAAATCTGTGGGCAGCAAAATCAATAGTTTTTAGGCAGCTCTGTTAAAAAGGGAATAATACATTTCAGTGCTCATTAAATGCTATTCTTTTCTCAACAATCTCATTGTTTTTCTCACCACTACCTGTCACCCAGGTATTGAATTAGCCTTGAAATCAGCCAGGTGTTGGACTCCCTGGTCCCTGAGGGTCTCAACTCAGGATATTCTCTGATTCTGTGATTCTAAAACTCTGCAAGGCTTTGTAGAAAAACATCACAAAAAGCCAGTTGATCTTTAAGGTGCCTTCCAACCCAAACCAGCCTGGGATTCCATGATTCCATGAAAACCCCCTGCTGCAGACTCACGGAAGAGCCATGGCTGAGCGAGCGCTGCCTGACCACGGATGGAGAAAGGTGGGATGTTTAAAGAGAATAATATTGAACCAAGGAAAAGAATTTGGGGAGAGCAGCACCAGCTGCCAGCTGGGGCAGAGCCAGCTTGGTGGCACCGATGGAGACCTGCCCTGAGTCCAACCCCTGCAGCTCCTGGGCTGCAGCTCCAGGAGTGGAGCCATTCCAGGTGCAGCTCCAGTGCCTGCTCCCAGCTTTGAACAGAGAACCTTCGTGGATGATAAATTGTATAAATGGTGGTTGTGACCCCCAAATTCCAGGGGATCATCAGTGTCCCCCTCTCCATGCCACCGGCAATGAGCACAAGGGCTGTTGGAGCAGATTCTCCTCCGAAGGACAGACTCCTCGCATCCCATAATAGCAGATTCCATTTAAAAATAGCAAATGATAGTCAGAGGAATAATAAAAACTAGAAAATCATCCAAAACTCCATCAATACATCAAAGCCAGTTTAATAGCCCTTAATACTGTCACTGACACAGCTCCTGTACTTGCAGGGCTGGATGATGGAACGGGCAGAGGTTCCCAGGTTTGGAGCCATTTCACCCTAAAACTTTGTTGCTTCCTGCATGTAAATTATAGATAATGGTTCTGCTGACAAGAAGTTGCACTTAGCTGACTGTACTACGAGGTAAAATTGGAAGAAAATACCTGGTTAAAGAACTTTTCTCATTCTTTCCCCTTGGAAAAAAGAAAAAAAAAAAATCTAAGATGCAAAGAGTTAATTGCACAGGGCTTCTTCTGTCTCCTGGCTGGCTACCGAGCCAGAGCCATAACTCAGGGCTTCGGGATACTCAGAGAGGAACTGTGATTTGATGTAGTAGGGGCAATCCCATGCTTATCAAATCATCTTGCTTGCCTGTAAAGCTAAGCTCCAATTTGTGATGTTTTATGAAGCCCCAGATCGAGCTAAGGCTATAAAAATTGGGACTTAATATTCACGAATAAAAATGCAGAGAGTACCACTGAAGTGACTTTTTTTTTTTTTTTTTAAAGTACTTATATCCTCCTCACATCAAACGTAACCAGGGAGTGTGACAATGTGGGATGCTGTGCACCAGAGAGAACAAGACAAGCAGCCCAGGTTTGTGATTCCTGAGCCACGGGAACTTGCTGCCGTGCCTGGATTAAGGCAGAATGCTGGCTCATACACCAGAACAATGGCTGATAAACTACCACACATCATAGAGCCCTTAGCAGGCTTATTCTTATTTTTAAACTTTTTCCCTCTGAGAAAGCTTAGAAAAGTCTCTCAAACGTCTGCCCACCAGGTAAGTTTTTCATCAAGTGACCAAATGCCCAGAAAGAAGCTGAACGTTTGTGCGCAGCTGTTTGGAGAGGAGCCCTTTCATTTACTCACCTGAGGAAAAGGATGAGATTCCCTTTTTATGTGCTTGAAAAAAGAAAATAAGAGAGATGGGGAATTTCTAATCCATCCCTGCACTCTGCAGAGTCACCACTGCATCTGACACACTTTCTCACCACCTTCCCCCACTGATCTTATCACAGTCATTAGGGGGAACACCCATCCACTTAAATTACATTTTAAGGCTTATGATACCTGTTTAATGTTGGATCTCTATTGAGCAAACGTTTGAACACTCACCTCACTTCCAAAGGTGTTCCTATGACTTAACAGCTGCCTAAATTATTGCTGTGCAGAGATAAGGTTATTTATTCATTTATTTTAAGTGCACAGCTGATTGAATCTCCTAAATCCGGGTTGAAAATCCTCCGGAAAAAAATAAAAAAATTAACCAAGACAGCAATTGTACAAGAATTGGTTAAAGCATCACTTGATTTTTACTTGGAGATTTTGGGATCTAATTAAGCAGCAGGACTGATGTGTTCAGCTCTGTCCTGCTGGCTTCCCAAAGGGATCCAAACGCTCCCTCGTTTGAACGGTCCAGCCTTGATCATTAAAGGATGTGCTAATGACGGGCGTGGGCACCACGCAGGCTGAAGGAACCGAGTCAATTCAAGCACCGCAACACCTGAAGTCACTTTTCCTGTGATTTAAAGATAGAAAAATGCACAGTCTCTTCAAATGTCTTAAGGATATGCATGGATAGGCTCTTTAGGAGCAGCCTGTGCCGGGAAGAAGTCGCTCCCCCAGCTGCTCATTAAAAGCCGCTTGCTGCAGGTTTTGAACGGATCTGTTGGCAAAGCAGTTCAAATGAGCACTCTAATTCTCTCCAGGCAGGAAAAAAATAAAAATAATTTTAAAAAATCAGCTGGGGTAGCTGGGACCAGTAATTCAAACAGTTTAAACCAACCTGGCTGAGAGGAATCAGGAGCATGAGCACACAGCCCTGGACCAGCAGGCTGGCAGGGGGGGGGATGCCATCAGCTCATCCCACTGGATTTTCCCTCAGCTGGCACACAAACGGTGTTCCCATTCCTGCCCCACATGAATCAATCATTTGTGTACTTAAATAAAAATACTTGCTACAACAAAGGTCCTGCAAACAGTCACTGCATTATTTTAAATATTTTTTTCCTCGTTAATATGGAATTCTGAATTTCTTTTTCTGCATTTTTTTTTCTGAACGATGGATTTCTGCAATTTCTGCATTGCACCTGACTCAGAGGACACGGCTCAGGAGACAATATCCTTTAGATCCAGCCTGTCTGCCCATGACTATTTATGTGATCCCAGCAAAACTGAGCAGATTCCTTGAATTCAACATTATGAATCTGCAACCAAATTCCCAGGTAACACTCCAGGGTACTAAACCTGTCTGGCACTGCCATTCCCTGGATGAATCCCTGGCTCAGCTCATGAGTTCCTTAGCACCAGGTTGGAATTCCACCTGTGGACGCAGGATCTGGGCATGGCAAGAGCTGGTTTTGGGGCCCAAGGTTATTTCTGACCACAGACAGAGGGCATTAAGCAGATGTCAAAGGTGTGTTTTAGGTATTATTTTTGTTTCCTACAGTTTAAAATTCACCATACAGCTGTGTAGTCAGCATTTACAATCCAGGATTTTCTTCTCACTCTCTCCACGTGCTGGGGGGGGAAAAGAGTCTAATCCATGCTGAGGCAGAAAAACAACACACTAAAACACCATCTAAAACAGGAGGTTTGAACTCATTGAAACTCTATTATATGCTTGAGTAACTCCTGGAACAATAGAAAGCTGTGCATGTTTATGCAGGCAGGCAGGAATATTCCAGGCAGATGTTGTCCTTACTGCCACTCCTGGAGTCTCATCCCTGCCCTGGACACCATTGTCCCCACAATTGTCCCTTTGAGGAGGTCTCAGCATGAGAAGATGGTAGTAGTGATGCATCTCTAAGCTTCTTTATGTTATCTATATGATCTCCATTCATCTCAGCTCTCTTTTAAAAAATTATAAAATGTGGCTGTCAGGTTTTCAGGGAAAAGGTTTAAAATAAGGACCTTTAAGGATGTGCCATAAAAGACAAGTAACTGGCTTTTTGTTTTCCTCTGGGGACACCTGACTAATCTTTTCTAAGCACTTGGTGTGTTGGAGTGAAAGCTCCTCTGGATTCAGGCCCAGAGGGAAGCCAAAGCACAGGGGTTGAATTAAAACCTTTGGACAAGCTGAGATATATGAAGCCACACCAAAGTGAAACAGAAACACAGATTTTTAACTTTTAGTAGAAATATATGCTGAGTGCCTTAAACATTGAAAAGCTGCAGCAGAGGCCTTAAACACAGTTCTTACAGCAGCAGTGTTACCTTTTCACAGAATTCTTTACTTTAGACAAAATAGAGATAGAATTACACTGTTCACATTTTTTAGATGGAGTGTTCACATAAACAATAAGAGCTGATAGAAACTGTATACACAAATCTGTGTAATACCTGTGTAACACTGGTGTAAGGCTTATGACTGTTAGAATTAGACCAGGATAGGTTAAGAAAAGGAAAACTAAAATCGTGTGTTAATCTTACTGGTCAATTAACAAATATAATCCACACTTCAGTAAGAAAATATTGAGCATATTAGAATTACTTGAATAATTAGAAGAAGCTGTTTTCTGCCTGCTGATTGCTGCTTGGCTTTATCATGTAACCCCCTTCGAACTCTGCCTTCAAGAAAGCTGTGAGACTATGAAATAAAGAACTCAGCAGAACAGCAGCCTCCTCTGCTCTCTTACCCTGGTCTGATAAAGAAGGGTATCCCATCAAAAGCTCAACACTGGTGATGGGGAATTCTCACAAGTGCAGCATTGGAAAGGCAAATGGGCAAAGGAAAAACCATCAGTAACAATGTCCATAAATTCCCAAGCAAATTTACATGGGTGATGTTGGAGAGGCCACAACTCTGTCATAACTCAGTTTATATTTAGTTCACACATTTACACCTACAGGCCACACAAATCCCTGCCTAACCTCTCCACCTGGGCATGGAAGTGCCAATGGCACAAGCACACAAACTCTGTAAGGAATCAGACTTACCAACTCTCTCTGCTCTCCTGTCGCCCCATAAAGAGGGTGACTGATGGTCACACCAGCAGCATCACCCCCTGGAGTGACAGCTGTGGGTGTGTTGCTTTGCCTGGGTGCTTTCACCCTATGGAAAAGGACCTATGGAAACCCTGAGCATGGCACAGTGCTGGGACACCTTGCTGTGGTTGCACCCTCCAAGAGAAAAAGCAGGACCCGCAAAGAGCAAAGCTGAGCACAGATCCTGCCCAGGCTCTTCCCTCGCCTCCTTCAGCTCAGGTTGTTCTTCGGTAGAAAACTCTGAGCAAGGAGAAGGTCCTGGTGTGTTTTTTGTTTTAGTCTCATGTTTTATTTCAACAAAGGGATGAAGTGCAAGGCATGAGGTTCATAACCACCCCTGGTTCCACAAACACCCACCTGCAGTTACTCACTAAACCAGGCAAGCACCACCTCCATTCAGGTAGTCCATCACGTGAGAAACCCAAAGAGTTTATAGAAATGATTGTCAAAGACCCCATCATTTTGCA
Source organism: Corvus kubaryi (assembly GCF_017639235.1). NCBI lineage: Eukaryota > Metazoa > Chordata > Aves > Passeriformes > Corvidae > Corvus > Corvus kubaryi. The sequence continues at coordinate 2,804,615 of NW_024581101.1, forward strand.
GTTAGGATAATTAATAAGGTGTGCACAAAATCCAGGAGTGTTTTACCACACGTTTGCAGCTGAATTGCATTATTGTTATGTCATAATAAAAGAGAGCCACATGGTAACAGAGCACAAGGGGCCCAGCCTGATGCAACTGCTAAACATTAATAGGAAAATCAGAGGGGAAACATCAAGTTTTCCTTTAAAATCAGTTTGGTTTTCAAGAGCTGTGACTTAGCAGATTTTGTGAAAGAGCTTCTGTTTATAAAAATTATTGGGTAGTGTTGGCTGTCAGAAAACATAAACAGGCAATTAGTGCAATAAGTAGAATGATGGAATGAACTCCTCTGGCAGCCTCCTATCTGGAGGCAAGCAAGGCCCCAATTCCATGAAAAATTAGGCATGTGTTTAAGTCCACAAGATCATCTGAGGAGTCTACAGGGACTTCTCACACATTAAAGTGTGTATGAGGGGCTTGTAAAAGCTCAGAGATACCTTGGGGAAACTGGATTGCAGGGACAGTCAATGATTCTGCTGGGATGTGTCCCTACCTAAAAGCCATTTCAAAAGGTCTCCTGGAAGTGTTAAACCTCCTGCACATCATTTGGATCACATTTAATGGATATAACCTCTCTGGTGGCCACAGAAGGACTGTTTAATTCTCCATCTCTCTGTTCCACACCCAAATTCTACATTGTGTTTTCCTGCTGAGTCTCGGTGGTGGAAATAGCTGGATCTGCCATGAAATAATGAGTTTCGGCCTTTGTGGTGACTATGAGCTTATGAACTGTGGAAGTGTGTGAAGGACAGAATAGCCCTGACTAGAGAAATGTGATTAACTGCACAATGTACCCAATTATCCTTATTTCTTCCACTCTATAAAAATCCATGGACCCAATTTCCTGCATGAAAACCTGACCATTGGTGTGCCTGAAACTGTGCTCAGTAGCTTTGCTCCAGACCTGCACATTGTCTCCTGCACGTGTTCAATCCTTAAAGTTACTCTGATGGACCCAAGGGAAGCAAAAAACCCGCTAAAATGAACTGCTGTGATGCTTTAACATGTTTTTGGAATAGTTTTGGGGGTGACTGGGCAGGACCAACGCATGTGACACTCTGTATGCCACCACCAAGATTGTTTCCAAGGGACGCTTTTCCTGAGCTTGTTCTCAGACACAGGGTTTGTTGTAGGGATGCTGAACAGGGGAGCAGAGCAAGATTTTGGGATGGATTATTCTGAAACAGCTGTTCCTGAAGAGTTCTCACAATGGGGAAATGCTCCAGAGGAAACTTCTCATCAGTTGCTGAAAAAGTGGGCAAAATTGATCTACAGCTGTCAAGAAGGATGTCCTTTCTTCCCCCCTCTCCAAAAAATGCATAAAGCCAGATCAGATCTTCTCCTACCACAATTCCCCCAGAGCCAGGGCAATTATCCTTACTGGCACCTTGTGTTGTGGGTTTTGTCTGAGGGAGGGGCAGCACTGGCACTGAGATCTGACAACAGCCACTCTTTGCTTCAGTGACTTCTTAGTAACTTGAAGTACTGGAAAACCATCTTCTCCTGAGACAGCTGGCCCTCCTAGGGAGGTAAATCCGTGGGGAAGGACTCTGCCTGACCTTTGCCAGCCAGGAGGCAGAAGTGGGCTGACTCCTGCCACCCTGCTCCCTCCCATCCCTCTGTATTGTTTTGTTCATACCCAAACTTGACCTAAACTGGTTCATCCCAATTCTAATGGGAGCCTTTCTGTTAAACTCAGCAGGGCTTACAACCTACACTTAGGAAGGGTGCAAGTCAGGCAGTGAGGCACAACACTTAAACTCTGCTCATCCCTTATCTCCCTTCCCAAGCACAGAGAGCACGGACGGTGTCAGCTGAAACACGCAATTAGTCCCCCTCTAGCACGAGCAGCTCAAACTGTAACATCATGCCAGCCGTGATTAAGAGTGATACAGCACATCATCATTGTCAACACTATTCAACCAATGTAAACCTTAGTTAGAAATGTACTTGTCAGAGAAAAATGCGCCTTTGATTTCTATTACACTTTCCCCAGTAATTGCTGTCATCAGTGGCAGGTTATTATTACAGTTGAATAGAGTTTCAGTAATTACTTTTGCACAGATTCTAACAGCTTTTAGATTGAATGATATTCTGACAGTTTGAATGCTCTTGACAACAATTACCTTTTTCCTGGTTAACACTGATTCAGGAAAATTAAAAATTAAATCTGTTCAGAGGAAACACTTATGTATGGCACTAGTAAGTGGGCTGATACAAAAATGTGTAAATTACAGAATGACTTAGAATAAAAAGTTCTTTTGCTCTTCCTCTTATGCTTTTTAAAAAATCAGCACTTAGGGTACATGCAGTTCATGCTGGTTAGATTACCAGTAAATGATGTGAAATGATTTAAAGCACTTCTAAATCCACTTCCTACTGATCAGCTTGAAATGAAGAAAACACTATTATGGAGGATGCCTTGTTGCTCCCACCCTAATTTTTGTCTTTGGTAACAGTCAGATAATGGTTTTTGGCTTTCAGACCATTATTGTTAATCTCACATCACCAGATTATTTAAAAAAACAACAAACAAGCAAACTGCCTTACAGTGGTAGCCTAGAAAAAAAACCCAGCATGTTTGTTATTCCTGAAAAATTTATCTAATATTGCAGGGGTCATAACTCAAATGGCTTGGTTAAAAAAAAGTCTCCTGCACAGAGCCCTCCAATTTAATTTTGACAGGATAACTGGCCTTGTGGATAAGGGAGACAGAGTTGATGTGATACATCTTCTTATTAATAAGCTTTCTGATATTGTTCCACATGACATTCTTATAAAAAACCAAGAAAATATGGTCTAGAACTAGATAAAATTACCATGAGGTGGAGGGAACAATTGGCTGAAAAACTGCTTTCAAGGAGTAGCTATCAATGGTTCACTGTCAAAGTGGGAGGAAGTTTCAGATGAGATTCCTCAGGGATCTGTCCTTGCTCCAGCTCTGTTCAATATTTTCATAATGACTCAGTTAAAGGGAAAAGAGATTACATTTATAAAATTTGCAATGTTGAGGAGCTAGGATGGTGGGAACCCTTGGGAGGTCTGGATCAAAATCTGAAAAGATATTAACAGTTTGGAGTGATGGCCTGAAATTAAGATGAAATTCAATAAAGCCAAGTGTAAAATGTTACACTTAGAGAGGAGAAATCAGATGCAAATGGGAAATTGCCAGTAAGGGAACTCCATTACACATTCATATGGATAGTGGCCTATGAGCTCCATATCAAACAAAGGAGTAAAACTGCTCCAGAAAAGGTTATTTCAGGGATTTGTTAACAAGAGCATCCTACATGAGACCACTGTGGTAATTCTCCCACCTTCATTGAGCTGGGATGTTGTGTCCTGTCCTGAGCTCATGGTTTCAAAAAGGGTGCAAAGAAACTGGAAAGAATTAAACAAAGTCCAGCTGGGAGCAGCAAAAATGGTCAGGGCTGAAGTAAGATCAGTAGTAAGGTCATGGAAACACAGAATCATAGAATGGTTTGGGTTGGGAGGGATGATAAAGCCCATCCCATTCCACCCCCTGCCGTGGGCAGGGACACCTTTCCCTATCCCAGGGTCCTCCAAGCCCCATCCAACCTGGCCTTGGACACTTCCAGGGATCCAGGGGCAGCCACAGCTTCTCTGGGCACCCTGTGCTGGGGCCTTCCCCACTCTCACAGGGAAGAATTCCTTCCCAATATCCCATTTAAACCTCCCCTCATCTTAAAGCCTTTCCCTCCATTATGCTGCCCTGCCTATGGAGTCTGTTGCAAAGCTGTGATCGAGCCTTTAGTTTTTGACACCACTTCCCACCTCTGATCTACTTGTGTATTAAAATATCATCGTCTTTTTTTTCCCCTGCACATTAGAATTATAGATATAGTTTATTGTTATACTTTCCATAGAGCCTTCTCTTTTTATTAGCATTGTACAATCTGTACAAAAGCAAAATTTAGTCCTTTCAGGGAGCTGAAAGGAAGCAATCGTTTACATGACAAATCCAACATTATCATATGTAAACCTCATTTACTATGTAATGTCTTCCTGTTTCCAGTTCATTAATTGAATGAAACCTATTTTCACATTCTGGTAGGCAGCAGAATTCTCCAACTAACAGAAATAGTGTTTTTAGGGAAAAAAAAGTAAAGGTAATGCTAGAAAATATTTCACTTACTGCCTGGTCCAGAGCTATATGGATTTCTGAAAAATGAAATTCTTTTCTATATATTTCTCAAAAATAAAAATAATTTATAGTTTATCCAGGCCAGGTTTGTGCAACAAATTTGGATGGAAACCTGGTAAAGTGCCACTCTTTGATCTTCATTGTGTATTAAGATGTCACTTGTGACATCCAGCCACACTCCTATAAATACAATCAGATAAACACAACCAAATTAAGCCCGATTTATGAAAAACAACATTTTGGAGATTCAAGACTGATGATTGTAACGGAAAGATGCTGACAAACATTTTGCATTTCCTCCCAAGAAAATCTATAGCCCTGACAGAGCAACAGCAATGAAGTTCCTCACAGGTTCCAGACCTTTAAAAAAGTAATTATTTTTGGAGTTCTACTTAGATCCAAGTTAAAAAAACCCCAAAAAAATACCCAGCTGGAAGGGGACTTGCTAAAACCAACTCTTGCTCAGTATTTGCATTAATCTGGAATGAAAACTAAGAAAACACTCATGGTATTTTCTATGGCACAAAATAAAGCAGCATCACCAGCGCATCACGCTCAGGCAAACCAGAGAAGCAGAAAAGGAATAAAATTATGAAGAACAAAGTCCAAGGTCTTTCCTTCAGCCCAGAAGAGAAAGCCCTGGGCTGGATCCTGGGATTTTGGACACCCCCAAGGTTTTGGGCTCTGGTACCACAGCTTCATCTGCATAACATGAACAAGCCAAACAAATCTGATATTAAAATGAGAAAAATTGGCAATTTAAAATTGCCTACTCTATTCCTTTTCTTTTTGACCTCAATCCAAAGCCTTTCTAAGCCAAAGAAAAGACAAGCTCACAATTAGTGACTATGACCAGTTAATGGGTCTGTTCTGAACAAGCTTTTAAATAAAACAATAAGCAAGCCTGGGAAAAAGCAACTTACTGGGCTATCTGAGGCCAATTTCTTTTAAGCACAGGTCACATTACTTTAAAATAAATTCCTTTTAGCAATTGTTCCATCAGGATTATGCCAGTCCAAAGGGAATGGACCCAAAATCTCTTGTTGCCAAATAACTTCATCTTGGTGCATCTGTAACTCTATTTTCTCCAAATAAAACTAGTTCATAATACGGGTGGATTTGTTGTTTTTTCTGAACAAAACTGTTCCCTGGCAACTTCAAAAGCAAATTACATATAGGAAAAAAAAAAAAACAAAAGCAAAAAACCCCCAATGTTCAGTTACAAAGCTTAGTAAAAAATCCATGGAGCCATAACAGAACTGAATGATTTGGTAAGAAAACCACAGTGCAGCTGACTGGAAGGAAAAGAAAAGAGAAATAGACAACTCCAAAATGTTTCTGAATAGCCAGGTTGCCAAACATTGGAAACTGGAAGAGATGGCAGCATAACAAAGTAAGATATTCCCCAAAAAGTAGCTCCTGGTGCCCCTCTCTCTGCCTCCTTGCCTCATCAGAATTCAAATCACAGCTACAATCCAATTCCAGAAGTATTTTCAGTTCCATGCCTACCAAACAAAATTCCAAGCTGAGGAACAGGGATGACGGGAGCATCCTTAGCTCAGTTTTACTGTCCTCCCAAACCCCAGGTAAGGACCAGTACAGCCCAGTAGCCCCACACTCACCCAGCTGTGCCCAGCAGAGCTCCCTGCATCCCTCTCCCCCTACTCCCATCCACAGACACTTCCCTCTCCGCCTTCCCACAGCTGACCACAGCCAAAACAAGGATTCTCCCAGGTGTTTGTTGTGGGGTTGAATAAACAGGTTGCATTTGTTACCCTCTAACAGGCACTAGTAGTGAGCAGTGAGAATCCTAACAACCACCAGCCATCTTCCTGGATTCCTGAGTGGTAAAATCATCCCTTTGCCCATGGCAAGGTTGAAGAGAAGGCAGGACGTGTGCTGATGGTTTTGTTTTACCATCCAGCGTGCCAGGAGCGTCTGATTAACAGTTTTCCATCCCTATTCAGGCATCTTTGTTAGGAGTAAGTCTTTGCTCTTTTAGATCCTGGTCCAAAGCCTTTCAAGGCAATTGAAAAGTCTCCCATTGATGAGAGGGGGGTGCGCCCTTGCTAATCGTTCCTTTCACACCAGAGTGAAAACAAATTCTTCAGCTTCCATTTGAAACCCATGAAGTTCAATCCCTTGATATATTGGACCCTTATTTTAAGGAGGCTGGTGAGAAGAGGGGAAGGGAGGACAAAGCCCAGGACTGAGGGTTGTATGTAGGCTCCAAGTATGTGTGTTACACAGCCCACGTGGTGACACATCACAGGCCTTGGAGTCTGCTTTGCAGAAAGGCTCCAAATCTTTTAGAGCTCACAAGTTCATAAAATGCTGCATTTAAAGTACTCATTGCTCTCCAGCAAACTTCAGCTCAGAAACTCCAATGCTCCCCAGCTCCTGCTCACTGGGAATAATTTCTCCCCAGGAAGTAATTTTTAGTTTGTTCTTCTCCCAGAATGAGGTGTCCTCTCTGTTTAAGGTACAGGTGTGGATGGAGAAAAGTGGGAGGTCTACAGAGCATGGAACATTTGGTTTGGGCCACCTCAGTGCCAAGAAGATATTGAGAAATCAGATATTTGAGAAATCAAATTGAGAAATTTCTTGTTCCAGACCAAGAAATGTGTCTGGTGAATGGAAATGAAAATTCTGAGGGAAATGAAAATTAAGCAAACATGTGTTAGTGATAATGGAATTTTACAAACACCTTAAGCACAAACCAACAAACCATAATTAAGGTAATTATTTAGAAAGCTGAGATTAACTGGGTACATAGGTGATGTCATCTCCCAGGATGGGAAAACTAGAAGAGCTCCATGATGGGATAACTAAAGGTTGCTTTTAAAACAACCTTTTGCCTCTTGAAGAAGACAAACTGGATGGAATTTTCCATCTATAGGTTAAAAAGACCCCCTGTAAACACAGTGGAATAAATAAATACAGATCTATAAAAAGAGGGAAGCAGCAGTAGCACATAGCTGAGGATTTGGGAATCCAGGAAAGAGCCTGGTCAGCCAAAGGAGTCCCCAACCTGTGTGGTGGCAGACAACAGACTTATCTGGAGAAACCACCCATCCCATCAATGCTGCTATTTCAGCAGAAGAAAGAGAATTTTTAAAGAGAGAAATGCAGAAAGTGCAATATAACCTGGAAAACACCTTTCAAAAACTGTCTTCTTACAATGAAATAATTTTTCTTCTCTCTACAAAGAGGGATTTCACCCTGGAGTTGTTTCTAAAAGACAGTAAAACATAACAGATGAATGTTGCCTTGCATAAGGAACACACACATGCATTTAAATCACTTATATTTTACTTTTTTATGATGCAATTGCGAATTGTGTTATTTTGCATTTGTAATTAGAGGTTGAAACAGATGGCAGAGGCTTGGTTTAAAGGGATGTGCTGGATGGATCAGGTCTCCTGCTCCACTGAGGGCTGAGCATGGAAACTCTTCCACGAGCTGGTCAAACAGCAAAGTGCCTCCTGCACATCAAAGAACATTGGAAAGGACCAAACTGGAGTTTCTCAAAGGTGAATAAGGACTGGTGAAAATTTTTTTTTTTTTTCCCCAAAGAAGTGCTTGCTCCTAGAGCATTCTCGGTACCGTGCTCTGATTTTGGCTGGTGGGGTAGGTGACATTTGACCCCTGGGCACCAAAGCAGCAGGATTTTGGTGCAGCCTCCAAAGGAGAAGAAGACCCAAAGGTCTTTTCCAAAGATCTTTTCTCTAAAGGAAAAAAGCTGGGCTAAGAAGTCTTCAAGAAAACCCCCAAGGAGCCGTGACCCTGGGAACATCGGAACATGTGGGCGTGCAACACCAACCATGCAAGAATGGCAGGTGGCTTTTCCAGCTCTCCTTCCTCAAGGAACAAAACTGTGGGTGCAAGGAGGTTTATCATTCCTTTCCCATCATATGCAATCTGAGAGACAACCACCTTATTCCATAAATATTCCAGCCTGGGTGAATCCTGGAGCTGGAACTCACAGTTACTCCTCAAAGGAGAGACCTTTTACCAACAACACATCTTTGGATGAGTCCAACTCCTTAAAGTACTACTGGACTGCACACCAGTGACTCTCCCCTTGGGCAGGGTTTCCCAAGATTTGAGATTCCTTGCTCGAGGTTAAGACAATCTTCCCTGCCCAAGGAAGAGAGACCCTTTCCCCACAAGACATCCTCAGTGACTGAAACCTGCTAAATTAACACCAATATTCAATACTCATTTATAAATTTGAATAGATGCTTCCACTAGGCATAAACCATTGTCCAGGTCTGAGACTAAGGTTAGGCCTAGCTGCACCTAAGTCCCACCAACTTCCTGATGCTCATTTTCTACCAAAAATGGAGCAAACCCTTTAAGTGCACATATACCCTACCAAAAATAAATATCATGGACTTTTAAGCATCAGGGTATTCATAAAGCAGCCCCAAAAATCATACCTAGAGCTACGACCCTCAGGGATCCAGCCAAGAATCCATTCACCCACAAAAATCCAAATCCATAAGCTCCAAGTCAGCATTTTAAACCACTGCAGAGCCTGGATCACTATGGGATTATGGAAAAGTGTCATATGGTTTATATGTGTTATTAGAAACATTCATTGAAACAGCTTTGACAATAACTACCAATATTATCTACCCCACCAGGCTGTTACCAGAATGATTTTAATATTTTAATGATTTAAAAATATTTTTTAATTTGACTTTTTTTTCTTACTAGAGGGGCAATATTTACCAAATGCCCAGAATGAAAAAGGCACCTCTAGCTGCTGCTTTGTCACTTAGTTTGGTTTCTCTGCATTTTTTAGATATACAAAAAGGAACTGAAGTAAACAGATCGTAAAATCTCCCTATAAATATTATCTGTTTACTATCTTTGGGGATGGGCATGGACAAAGAAATTGAACCAGAATGCCGTAAGAACAAATTTTCTTTGGGGCATTCATTCACATCTGTTCCTGTACGACAACAGGAGGAACAGAAATTATTAAGAAACAAAGACAGAAAAGAAAGGAAATGTAACTTTCAAAAGGAAAAGTGGCTTCCTCTGATCTTTAGCTGGTGGTTCTGATGAGTTTTTATTCTGCCTGACCTGATTAGCCCAATGCTAATAAAGAGCTAATGAAGAAGAAAAGACTCATCCTGAAAGTTAACTCCTTTCTGGAAGGGAGATGGATGGGTTTTTGAAAACAGGGATAGCTGGAAAACACACTTGTGTGATCCTTTGTTTCCAAATTTTAATGTATCCCCTTTCAGAAGGGCTTCTAGTCATGAAATTCAGTAAATCTTTAATTTAATTTATTTAAGTGTTAACAAATTACTCTACTGTGGTTGTGCTATCATCATTAATCTGTAAATTAAGTATCAAATAGAAGAAATACCCTTTTCCCTTTATCTCAGTGGGGACCTGGCATTGCCCTCACTGCTGTGGGGGAAAGGGGCACTGGAGCCCTGCAGGAGCCCATCCCAACACTTCCTCCCCATCCCTCGTGGGACCTGGGCCTGGAGAAGAATAACATGGGCTGGATTATTCTGTTTGCAGACCCTCTTTGCACCCCAGGTACCCCTTCAACTCTCCCTTTGGAATTTCCATCAATGTTGCCAATATTGGATCCGTCTTCCCAAGCAATGGACAAAGATTGGACTCTGCAGCTGTGCCTTCAACACAATGCACTGTAAATACAGTATAAATACAGTACTTTAGTGGTAAAGGATCAAGGAGACTCCTTGGATTGATAAGCAAATTCACCAAGCTATGAAATGCAAATTAATACTATCATGCCTTTTATAATTTATAATTAATCTATCCTGCATCAACCTAAATATTTTTCCTGTTTGTGCAAGAACTGGCCTGACCCAGAACCAAAGGAAATGACTGGGGGCTGGTTTTGACCAATGTTTAACTCCTATCATAGTATTTAGTAAGCAAACATATATATATACAGGCACTCAGAAATTATATAAGGTTTTTTATAATAAAAAATGGTGATGTAATTCTGTGATGAAGGAAAAACAACTTCTATTAAATAGACAAAGATCAAAAACTATTTTGCTTGAATGGCTTCAGTGGCTTCAGTGCACACAACTGAAGGCCTGGCAAGTACTGAATTCTTTCAGGAACTATTTATTTCAAAGTTACAAGGCTGATGAAGGTTTTAGAGTTACAAATTCCTGTTTTTCTTGGAGCAACATCTTTAAAGATATGCAAAGAGGGATTTCTCAGCACTATTCAGAAACGAGTCTCGAGTGATTTGACACTTTGGAGTACAGAGATTGTTTTCTAATTCAAGCAAACATTTGGAAAAAAAAACCAGAAAAGGCTGTGAGAAAATTCTCATTAGGAAAACAACACTGAGAATCTCAGCAGATATATTCAACCAACTTACCTGATTACACAGTTGTGGGTTTAGTTCCTGGGGCAGGAGCAATGCACAGCTTTTTTATATAAGGAGAAATGCAAAAGCCACCAATGAAAAAACGAGGTTTTCAAGGGTTTGGGACAGGTTTGGAAGAAAACCCCAACCAAAGGTCCACTAAGACCGTAGTCCCAACCTGAATTTACTGCTGGTTCTTAAATTGCTACGTGTTTTCTTTTTGAGGTGCTATTTTGGGTGCAGCAGGCTATGAAAATATGTAGGTTATCCTCACACAAACAGATATTTAGAACAGAACTATTTACATAATAGATGGACATTTTCAAGGGAAACATTTGATAGATGGATGCAGAGATCAGATTTCTCTGGTTTGCTGATAGAAGAGCTCTGCGCTGTGCATAGAAAATTCCCTCTGTTTGGATAATGTCTATTTGACTTCACCTTTTGCATATTGATCACTCCCTGACTTGCAAATCCTGAACCATGTTGCAAGCGTGCGTAATATGAATAACTTTATTCCAAACTTGCATGTCTTAAGCCATATGTTCACTGAAATCTGAGCATAAATCTACTAAAATTTACTGTCCTATACTGCAGATCAATAAACCCTACAGTATTTCAGGAGTGCTGGATGTATATTATGTTCGATGGCTTTGAAGATGCATATTTCCAGCTACAATTATTTACATATAGGGTCCAGGACCAGGAGATAACCTTCAGCTTTGGTAACATTAACACTTGCAAATAATCATCACTGCTCTATCACTCTCACACCCCATAATCTGCTAACATATGTCTACATTTTCTATGTGTTTATGTAGTACTTTATATGGAAATGTTTCATTACTGCCCGCAGCAACATGTGGCATTTCTTCAAGAACATTTCAGCACCTTTTAACATGGTTTCTTCAAACGTCTTCCTAATTGTGAGGATTTCATTCTGCAAATGTTATCACTGCTCAAGCAGATCAATTTTCTTAACTGCTTAATATGCATGCTCTAGGCATTTCCACAAAAATGCAAAATATACAGTACGGAATTAATATAAATAAACTACTACCAGGCTATTATGGAGCAGATTTAAGGCAGCAGGGTTGGAGATAACTCCATTTCCAGACTTGCAAGTCTTCTTATTGTGGCAACATGTCATCTAAGATTTGAAATATAAAACAATATTTTTCAATTAATTATTATTGTACCATTTTCTCTAAACCAAATTATGATATTCTTACTTAGCAGCATAGCGACTGCTGGTGCAGAGAGGGTTTACAGTGGGGATTTCTGTCACAATTCCAGATTTTCTGAATTTTGGTTGACTGTGCTCATATTTCTGGCTGACCAAGCATCTTCTAAAGCTGCACAAAACCGCACTGGGTGGAGAGACCTCCAGGCAGGTACAGATGTGCAGAAGAAGGTGGCATCTCACTAATACAAAGACTGGTGACTGCTACTGATGCTTCTATGTTTCATTCAGGCAATATTTCAGCCTTCTGAAAATAAGGGACCTGAAGCTGTCCAGGATAAAGGGCTCCCAGGCCAAGCTTCTCTCTGTCAAGAGCAGGTCTAGGCTAAATTTGAAAGAATTAAAAGCAGGTGAGAGCAATCCAAGCCCCATTATTTGATTGGAGACACTGTGAATCTCAGGAAATCATTGCTGGAACGTGTACTTCCAGCATCCTGTTCACATTCCATCCAGGCCTTAACAGTCTGGCTTGATATTGCGGAGTGTTGGCAAGGGAGGATTTATGGTTTACTCTTGATTTTTACATCACCACCCTCACCCTGGCTGTGCAGAGGTTCATTATTTGCTGATGTTCCTGTGGGTGATGTAACAATTAATTTAATTACATAAACAACTTTAAGAAGAAAAGCCTGGCAGAAGAGCACAGCGGAGTCCTCCAGACCCGAGCTGTCCATCCCGACCCTTTCCCCTGTACTGCCTCCTCTTGCCTTGGGTATGTTCATCCAGCCCTTGGCAAACACCACAGAAATTTCCTCTTTCAATAAGGAAATAGAACACAGCAATCCCTTGGAGTGGAACAAGCTGATTTCTTCAGGAAGGTCCATGGAATTTCTTTTTCGAAGCTGGAAGAAATGCAGTTTCCCTGCTGTGAGGTTTGGTGCCGATGCTGCTGGAGGGATGAGTCATTGTTTCTTTCATATATATCATCCGAGTACCTATAACTGTCTCTCATCTAAATGTTAATTGTATCCAACAGAATGACTTTAAATGAATACTCTGTCAATAACACTGTTATTAATGTTCCTTGATAGGCATGGTTGGAATATTTTGTAAGATTAGTCTAATATTTCCTACAGAATCTGCTTCACGTGTTGTGTTATTGCGTCTACTTTGGATCAAAACCTGCTTGTAAAGCCTTGGGTGGCTTTTTTTACTCTCCTCTCAAGAATTCCCATATCACTAAGTTTTGATAGGAACTATTTTACTACCGGCATAGCAGTGATCTTCATTTCTTTGAACCACAAGCATAAGTTTAGCTGTTAAATTGATATTTTCTGATTGCTCAGCAGGGCGTTTTATTGCCCTCACCCAGTGCAGCTGGTACTGTAGGAGCTGATGGCGTTAGAGGGGACAGAGTTAAGCTTGGTTTAGCCATGAGAATGTTTTGATTTATGCCAACTCCACCTCTGCCTCTCCAAGCGACCATGACAGGAATCATTTGGCAGCGATTCCTTGTTGTTGGCCGCTCACCTGCCTGAGACAAAGCGGGGCAGAGAGAAGAACCCAGGTGTTTGACTGGAAAAGGAGACAGAACATCTTTTCCGTGGTGCCCCTGGTGTATCCGTGGCTGGATCCAGAGGAGCAGCAGCAGTGCCAGGAACACCTGAGCCTTTGATGGAGCTGCTTTGCCGGCAAACCCTCGGCAAGTTTAAAGCACTCCCAGCCCACTTTGTTTGCAAAGAGCAAACAACCGATCCAAAGGCTGAAAGCCTCTGGTATTTTTTTCTTCTTCCAGCCCCCTCTCATCTCCTTTTTCTCTTCTCCCGCTGTTCCTTCAGATTTAGGCCTTTTGTTTCTTCTCCTCCAGACATCTGTCCTCTGCCTGGGCTGCTGTTCCAAGAACAGATATCCCACCTCAGGTCCAGCCCACTTTGATAGTTCACAATGAGACACCAAAGCTGGAATAAACACATAACTGGCGGGGGGGGGAAGAAAAAGTTAAATCCCTACTTGAAAACCTGTTTTGTGTTTTCTTATTTCTTAAAGTTATTTTTAAGTGTTTAAACCAGACCAATTATAGTCAGAAACTACTTCACTTAATCCATTCCTTTATCTCCTGGGAAAAATCACCAAAGCAATTCTCAAAATGTTTAAATCCCACAGTGTGCATAAAAGCAGCAAGTAAATCTGCTCCTTCCCAGGCAAACCTTAAGGATTTCTCTGACATCTTTAATTAAACCAGCAAATAGGTCGGTTTCTCTTGTATTCTGACCAACACACTGTCAACAAGGAGGAGGAAAAAACTGAAAAGGAGGATTTGTACTGAAAAATAGCACCAGAAACATTTGTATAATCATGATCATGGACTGGAACAGGAATGTAATCAGGAATTATTAAACATTATCAACTACTTCCTGGCAACATATTGCTTGGATAACACTCCTGCAACTACAGGAGAGTTAGTTATGAAATAATTAAACTCCAGAATTGGAAATAGAACAAAAAAAAGTGAACTTGAAATGCATGAAGCTGTGCAGAAGAAAAGTATGTTTATGTCTGTGAATTTATAAGGACGGATTTAATTCCAAAAGGGAGAATTGTGCAGTTGTTATTAGATCAGTAATAAGCACAGATGGCTGCAAAGGAACCATTCCCCAACCCATCCTGCCATCTCTACCCTGCAGCACTCGTGGAGGAGAAGGAAATACAAGAGTAGGGAGCAGCAGAACTGGGAATTAAATGCTTTTAAATTTCGAAGACTGAGTTTACATCCTCGTGTGTTATTCATTATCAGTAACATTCCTGGCAAGTTCACCCAACACAGATTTTAAGACATGATTGTCTAAGCTCCTTTCAGAAGTTAGACCCGATGCCACCAGGCAGCTCGTCACAATCTTCTGTCGATATCAGCCCCTTACAGATTTTTTTCTTTTCCTGCAGGAGGAAACTGATGTTCCCAGGGATGAAAAGGTTGCACGCAAAAGCAGGATCCAAAAATCCTGCTCTCAGCTCTGTGGAAGAAGGATTTATGATGCTCAACTAGCAAAGATAGCAATTAGCTGGAATACTCAAGAGCAGAGAGCTTGACAATCTGATGAGTTATTCTTTTGAACTGGGGCAGCAACTCATGCATAAATTTCCTTGTAAACAATTATTACAGAAATGCACTGTAAACACAATTAATCATCTCAAGGTGTTATCTCTAGGTATTTTCCCCACAGATTATGTGCCACTTGCTCAATAAATCAAATTTTAACATAAAGACATCAATAGCTGGTATTATTAATATTCCCATTCAGCCAAATATGGTTGGGTAGAAGCTAACAAGCTTTGATTACATTTTGAAAACACAGAAAGTATTACAGAAAATGGGAAAAAGATGTGAATTGCGAAACTTTGAATGAAAATAGGATTAAAGAGGAGACATATGAATCAGAACATTGGCTCAGATAAAATATGAGTACTTTGTAATTTAAAATGCATTTTCACTGATATGAACTGGAAGTAGTACAGTACGTCTTGTTAATAGGAATATTAAGTTTTACATCATCTTAGATAGGTTCTTCTTAGGAAACAGTATTTACAAGAGCCTTACAATAATAGGCTGCCTAATGTTTCCATAAGATTTCTTCTTATGATACATCCCAAGCACATTTTCATCCATTGTTCGTAATTATCAGCTGGGGATTGGAGTAGCCAGCAAAGGGAACAAACACATCTCGCTCCGTTTCATCTCCCACGGCTCACAGAGCATTAAACCACCTCCACTCCAGATTTATTTGAAACCCACCCTTTCAGAAGCCAAGCTCCCTTTGGAGATCATGCTATGGACTTTGAAAGGAGTTGAGGGGAAAGAGTGGTTCAGAAGAGTGGGGCAACCAGGGCTGGGGGAGAGCCTGATGGAGTGGTGGGGAAAGGAAAGAGGAGTTGTTGGAGCAGGGAAGAGGAGAGAAGGAATACAAGAGGAAGAAGATTCTGGAGAGGACCAAGAAGCATCTCTCCAGCCTGTCAGCTTGGAATAGTTTGCAGCATGGGGAAGATAGAAGAGATGCAGAAATACAAGAGGCACAGAAAATAGACACTGGAAGGGCTCACAAAAGTGCCCACAGGAATTTACCACCAGGAAAGGGGACAGGAGCAGCGCAGAGGAGTTACCAAAAGAGTTTGAAAGACAGAGGGAAGAGAAAGCATCAACATCTGCAGTTTCTTCTCAGTTATTCCTACTTATCTTCCAGTCAACATAATCATTCCTGTTTACGAAAGAACGACACATTTCCTTAGGCTTCTGCTGCTCTGCCCAATGGCTTGTGCAGCTTGTGAGACGAACACGTCAGCCCAGTCAAACAGGTGACACTGGGAGAAGGGCACTTGTGCTCCTAGGTTCCCATGGATGGGAATGAGTTCTGAACTATCCCCTGGAGAAGGCCACAGGTGATACCTGAGAGCAGAGCCCCTGGGAGAGGAGATCAGAGATCGTGGCCTTGACCTTGTCTTCATGTGTGAAACCAAAGACACTGAGGGAAGACGGAAAGCAGAACTTGCATCTCCTCAGGTTCCTTGGCTGATGGTCCCCAGTTGTCTGTGGTTCTGCAATGATCATATCCACCAAAAGTGGGGAATCAGGACAGTAGGAACCTGGGGGAGCAATTCTCTTTTTCCACTTCTCTGCAATTAGTCCAATGTAATCTTTCCTACATTTGGAATCAAGACCACAGGAGATGGATACAGAACTTTCAAAGCCTTTTCATACCAGTCTGCTTTATCTCTTCATTCATCTAATTTGGCAGCATCCTGCCTGTCTGGGGTGATGACCTGCAAGATCTTAAGAAGTTTGGTCACCTCTTCTCTTCAAGAAGCCACCTGTTTTATGATCATGATGCAAGATACTCATTTTCTATTCACTTCCTGAGCAGGATGATGGAAAGTGGCCAACAGACAAATCACACTAAAATATTGACCTAATGCTCCCTGAGATTTTTAAACTGACACTATTCAACAAGGGTAGGAATAATGAATGTATTGCATGTAGAGAGATTTATTGATTGATATGGACAGCAAAATAGCACTGCTCGATAATTATTTCAAAGATCAGGAAGTCACCTTGGTATATTATTTCTGGGTTGTTGCCAATTTTTGTTACTGTCCACTCCTGGTGTCCTGTACAACCCTGAAGATAATTTGGTGTCTGCAAAGCTCTGGCTTGCAAATGCAAGTGAAAATCAATTAAAAGCACGAGCACATCTGTGATGTGCAGAAAAGGGCCATGTTTGGAGACATTTGTCCCTTTATGTCAGGGATAGTCCTTACACAGCAAACTTTATCTCACCCAGCACTGGAGAGTGGAAGGGAGGCAGCTGAGAGCCCATAAAACACGAACAAAGGGGAGCAAAATCTACTTGATGAGCCACCTCAATTCACCTTAATAAGTTCTCATCGTGGCGCTCTCTGGCACTGCTGATGTGCTGCACACCATCAGCACCGAGTGGCTCAGATGAGTTTTCTGCTTATCAATGGCTTCTTTTTCTTTCCGTGTCTGGCAAATTTCTAATAGTGGCTGATTTCCTGTATGCAGATCCCATTTATGGTTTGTAGCACTGTATTATGATGAATTTACACTATCAATGAACATTGCTGAAGGGCCTCATTAACTTGTGCAGGCGGTGAATTTGTATTTTTCAAAATGCCACTCTTTCTCTAAAGAAATCTCGCTGACAGTGGCAGTCAAGTACTTGACTGGTTAATAAGGCAGCTCAAAGGAAACAGCTTCACTTCACTGCGAGTTTTTGTCCTTGTTTAATTTCTCCTCCTTTCTCGACAGGTTTGGAGGATGTGCGAAGATAATATATTTCAGTTTTTAATCTCGCAGTCCTGCTGACTACGATGATATAAACAAAAGCAGAAACACAGAAAATTATAGAGATACACTTAAAACAGAACCGGTAATAAAAAACCTGGGGTTCTGGCGGAGATTTCGCTCAGGCACTTCTCTACTTGGCATAATTAGGAAGTTTCTTCAAATCCTGCTAAATCCCAGCTCCGTTTTTCTATGCCTGCAAAGTGAACAAGATAATCATGCCCATAATGCGGGGCCTAAAAACCTGAAGGCATCAGCACCCAGCCCTCCAGACAGACTGCAACCTGCAAACAGTTCAAAAGCAAGCTTGTCAGACTGGCTGCGACATATGGAGCTCCAACGAGAGTATTTCCAGATATAGGAAATACCAAGCATTCTGTAAACAGAGTCGTTGGGAGTAGTTTTTTTGCAGGGATATTTTTACGACTGGTAAGTTGCAAGAATCTGTTCACAATATCTGCGCTCTCTGTTACCACCTGTGTTTTTCTCAGCAGAACGTGGGTAACATGCAGGCTTTATGATAATATTTTTTTTTTTTTTTTAATCCAGCACTGTGTCTTCCAATACAGCCTCAAAGCTTTGTGGAACCTTCAGGGAGTACGTGGAAATCTTGTTCTTCGACTATGACAATATTTAGCTCTCAGAGATCTTTAAATGTAGCTAAACGTTCACAAAGGCCATTGCGGGAGGGGGGGGTCCCTGGGGCCAGGGTTTTAGGAGGAGTTTTGGGTACTAAGGTTGGCAGAGCTTGGCCAGGGCAGCCTAGGGGAAAAAGTTTTTACAATGAGGGTGGTAAAACACTGGCACATATTGTCTGGAGAGGTGGTGGATGCTCCATCCCTGAGAACATCCAAGGTCAGGTTTGACGAAGCTCAAAGTAATTTGATCTGGTTGGAGATGTCCCTGCTCATGGCAAGGGGTGGGACCAGATGATCTCTAAAGCTCCCTTTAAAGGTCCCTTCCAGCTCAAACCATTTGATTCTACAATCTCTCCTGCAGGATTCCAATGGCTCAAGAACCACTCCTGCATCATCCTGCTCATCTGACTCACTGTGGTTTGTGCTGTAGGAGGGTGGAAATGGGATATCCCAAATATTTTAGGTGTGGCTAGAAGGGCTGGGCTGGGTCAAAAAGACGTGCAGGAACCAGGGCTGACCCTGCAGAAGAGACGTGCCCAGTGTTGCCTCTGCCATATGGGCAGCAGGAACCACAAACTGTGAGGTCAAGCCTGGGAAATGGCAGCAACAGGCAAGACAAAAACGCATTTTCATTCAGTCTTAGGATCCAAATCTTAACACAGAGCGACTATTTTCACTCTTTCTTTTAAACATACATGAACACATATATAACAAATATGTCTCTCTCCATACACACATTCCCATATAGATGGAGGTGAAATAAATCTGTAAAACATGAGAAATGACATCCACAAAGGTACATTTTTAGTAACATAGAAGAGAAGTGATTGACAGAACAAAGCATATGGAAACGAAGAAGAATCTAACCCACATTTAGATCTAAGAAAAAAATATTTGCCTGAAGGGAAAATATTAATTAGTTTGTCTACATGCAAGATAAAAGTCTGGAAGACATATCCATCAAAAGGCAGCAGAATAAACAGCAAAATGGAAATTATTTGTAAATTGACAGTAAACTTGGCAAACATTGAGGGGGTAAACAAGTTATTTGGCATGCAAAGCACTCAGAAATCACAGCCTCTGTCAGGAGGCATCTGTGCATATATTCACTTATTTGACAGAAATTAACATTTTGCAGAAATCTTTGTTGCATGCTAAAGATTTCTTCACCCTCCTTAATTATTTTAATTGCTGCTTCAAAAATGTTCCATATAAACATGAAAAAAGACATTAAAATCCACCAAGTCCAGTCCCACATTATCAATAACACACAGTCCCTCTGTACAGGAGTTTAACACAAAATACACGGAGAGAAAATATTGACAGAAAAGAGCCACATTTGTTTTTTCTCGATTGAAACTCAAGAATCATGCGAAGACTTTCTCGGCGTCCTTTCAGCATCGTGAAAGGCTTCAAAAACAAAACATTGTCTCACAAACAAATGAATCCAACTACTGAGAGGCCCAGGGTTATGGAGATCCTTGTTTTCCCACTATTTGGGGGAAAATGCGCCTTTGTGCACCCATAATTCAGGTGGAAGTTGGAAATGACCGTGCCATAACAAACTCTAATGGTCGTCGCTTTTGTTCAAGACTAATCCAAATTAATCTACAGATATTCCCTTTCTCCCCTGCATGGTGGGTGATGCTGAAGTCATCATCAGCCCAACCAATAATTGGATTCTGGTTGTTTGGGGAAAAGATGGATAATCTGAAGGTGTCAGGCTCAGAGGAGTCCTGGCACTACCCCTGAGGTCAACAGAGCCACAGGAGACCAATAGTTGCACCAAGAAGGCATCAAAAAAAGGACAAGATCCTTGACTTCGGGTTGTCCTATAGGAATGGGGACTTGAGCCAAGTTTCATTGGCCTCCTGCAGCAAAATCAGGCTCTGCTGTGTATACACAGACTTTGCCACAGGTGTTTTGGTGGCAGGACAAGGAGTTTTAGCTTGTTTTGTACCGAAGAAAGAGCTGATTCCCCAAATTACACCAGATTTCCTCAGTATGGCGGTGGTACTACACTGCTAATTATAGCCATGGATTTATGCAAGAAGCTACATTACAGATTCGATGTAAAAATAGGTTTTTCAAATAGAATCTGAATAACGTTTTCGGCAAAATGTAGACCCACATATCGCACTTGACCCTCCCCAAGTGTAAATTCACATAGGTCCAGCAGCAGTTTGGTATCAGGTGAAGGTGTAACTCTTAAAACACAAAAAAATCTTCCTTATCACACTGGAACCATAACAGAATCCACCAACAGTTTGCAAAGCTGAACAGGTCCAAAGAAAAATCACAACTTGATAACAAGAGCTGGCCCTTGATACACTGGCTCCTTCTCCCAGTGTCGCTGATTTCTAGCCATGCCAGCCCAGTTTGATTAAAACAGCAAAAGCAGGAAGAGTTCATTCAAACAAATCCAAGCACTGAAGGAAATCTCATGCGAGCCCAGATTAAAACCCAAAAAAAAAAAAAAAAAAAAGAAAGAGTTCAACTTTGCCAAATCTGAAACTGTTTGTTCCTTTTCACTAAAATGAAAAGCAAGTCAGATACTCCACTTCCTCCAGGAATCCATTTCCAGGTCAGCCTCCAAAGCCAAAACGTCTTGTTTCCTGCATTATTTTTACATTGTATTGTAACATCAGAGCAATTTGAGCAGTTGTCAGGCTGGATGCTGGTGATTCCAGGCATTCACAGCTATGCCAGGGCTGTGGTTGCTGCAACTGGAACAACAGCAAACCCTTGGAAAGCTCTCAAAAATGTCTATGCAACTTTTGATATCTATTTGTGATATTTGGAGACACAAAATTTGTGGGAAGAAGCCCAGAAATACAACACAACAAAATGAAATCAATGGGAAATAAATAATAAGCCAAAAATTATTTGTATTTCCATGACAACTCTGTAAATAGTGAGTTGTAACATGTTTCCACAGAGGCTCTGGGTTCTGAACAGAAAATTTCTGGAGGTTTAGTGACTTTAACAGGCAGGAATTTATAATGGCACTTTGGGAAGGAGTTTAGCAGGCTTTTGGGTCTGAACGTGCAGGCAGCTGTAGGACACCCCTTCCTACTCCTGGGAAGATCACTGACAGCAAACACTCGCCCCAGATATTCTTAGCTCAAAAAAAGTCCGGTGTTAATCCGTGGAATCACAAAGGTTGGAAAAGCCCTTTAGGATCTTGGAGTGCAGCCATTGACCAGCACTGCCAAATCCACCACTAACCCATGTCCCTAAACACCACATCCATGTGGGTTTTGAACACTTCCAGGGATGGGGACTCCACCACTGCCCTGGGCAGCTGTGCCAGGGTTTGAGAAACCTTTCAGTGAAGAAATTTTCCTTCATATCCAACCTCAACCTCCCCTGGCACACCTTGAGGCCATTTCCTCTCATCCTGTCCCTGTTCCCTGGGAACAGAGTCCAACCCCTCCAGCTGCCCCTTCTGTCAGGGAGCAGAGCCAGAAGATCTCCCCTTTTCTCCTTTTCTCCAGGCTGAGCCCCCCCAGCTCCCCCAGCCACTCCTGGAGTTCCAGACCCTGCCCCAGCAATGCTGCCTTTCTCTGGACACACTCCAGCAAAATTATCCTTTCTATCCAAGAAGATCCTTTCTACAGCGCCAGACCATGAGCCATTGCTGCTTTCATAGCAAAACATCACAATTTCCTCACCTTCAGAGACTCAAATTGTAGATCAGAGATATGTCCAGTGAGGAAATCCAGCCTTATATCTCTGCTGGGAGATGAGCAAAGCAGGAGCAATTCCCTATGTGGATTTCCTGAAACAAAACAATACTTAGGTTTATTAAATAGCTGAAAACAACAGTAGGAAAGGCAAGCTCAGTCCTCCAGGCACAAAGTCCATCACACACAGCTCCCAAAACTGAGAATATCCCTCAGTTGTCCCAGGCTCCCAGCAGCAGAGAAAATCCTGCCCACCTGAAGGAACACCCATCCTTACTCTGGCAGGTCCAGGTCTCCTTTTAACCATTCACAATTATATCTCCTGCCACAAACAACCATCCCAGCTTCCCAGGGGGTGGATTAGGACCCTCTGCACTCACACTGCTGAGGTTCCACAGCACCACCACAAAGCAAAGCCCAGGCTTAGGAATTGTTTAGGATCCTTTTTACTACTGAGTTTTAATGCATAATGAAAGTTGGGCGTGATTTTGCTGCATTTAGAAGAAAAAGGATCTAAACTGTTCTCCAGATTTTCCTTTTGTTGCAGGAAAGAAATCTGAATAATTAATTAATTAATTAGATAGACATGAGAATGTCGTTTACCCTACAAATTTTGCCCTAGTTGTTATCTTGGCTCTCTGCTACTGCCTGGGGCCGCTGCTTCTCTCCCAGCACTGTGTGGCTGTAACTCCACATATCCAATTCCAACCATTTTAGAGGAAAGGAGGAACTTTTATTATCTCATGCAACACCAGCAGTTACCACATTTTTGGAAAATTCTGAGCTGACAGCTCTTTGCCCCAGTTGTTTAACTCTAGGAAGCGTATAACACCCCTGGTAATCCAAACTCCTGCCTAAGGTGAAAGTATAGGCATAAAATAATTAAATCCTCTCTTTCCAAACCTTTATTTAATACAAGTTATAGTGGTGCTCTCCTTTCTGTGATGGTCTAAGGGCAGAGAGGTGAGGTTTGCAGGGAGTGTTATGACTTTTACAAGCTCGAGCAGCCTGGCTGGAAGGAGAGGGACAAGCTCCCAGGCACACAAGGACACACATGCTCTAAATAATTTATAAGTCTGTTGACAACTCCAAGTCGTGCCATGTGTTATTTTGGTACCTTACTCTTCAGATGTATAATACCCCCTCTGTCAACTCTCGAGTTCTCCTGTGCCCCAAAGCTTGTTCATTTTTTCCATCCCTAGCAGCCAGTCTAAGAAAAGATCTCCCCTCACCCTGCAGATTTGGCCTCTTGAGAACAATGTGGGCTTCTAAATGTCACCTGCCCTGGTCACATTTAGACCTCGGCTGCTTTACAAGGCCAGCCCGAGTAGTAAAGAATATCCACTGCTAAGGGGCTGCTGTAAATGCTCTGTGCATAAAATAAATGCATGAAATACAGGAATACTATCAAATATATAATGGCTTATAACAGATTATGGTTTTCTTTTCCTTAGCAAATATATCTTCAATTCATAAGGGAAATATTTCTATTAGTGTTTATCCTTTAACACGGCAAAGGAAAATATTTGGAGAGAAAAATCTCTTGAAGACACCACAGTTCTTTTGTATCTTTAGTTTTCAGCCCGTCACTCACATTGTTTCTCCTCAGTCAGCTCAACAGACTAATTCTATTTAATCCTCTTCTTTTTATATGTAAAATGATACAGTTTAATGCTCCACAGTTTAATATCTGTGAAGTTTTATCTTTATTTGTTTGGGAAATTTGAGTCAGATACTCACCTACTGTAATTTCCCAAGAACAAACAAATGAAAAAGGGCAGTCCATTTTCATGCAAATCCAGCCAGCTGTTTAGCTCGGCCTGCCCTTGCCTTCTGATGTGAGGATCTGCATAAAAACCAAAGTGGAGATATGATAAAATATAAAAGGCTGACAATAACATGCAAATCGAAACCAGTCATTGGAAAACTGTGGACTCATTGTCATCAAAAGAATTAGGTGGCAGAACAAAACAAAAGAGCCCGGCTGATAAAAGTAACTATGGCATGATGGCTT
This sequence comes from Corvus kubaryi, assembly GCF_017639235.1. Classification (NCBI taxonomy): domain Eukaryota; kingdom Metazoa; phylum Chordata; class Aves; order Passeriformes; family Corvidae; genus Corvus; species Corvus kubaryi. The sequence goes on from NW_024581101.1 coordinate 2,828,571, forward strand.
TAAAATCTACAGATTTCTTATACCACAAAGAAAATTGAAATTAAACACCTCTCTAGACTGCCTGCTTTTAATCTTTTCCTTCTGAGCTGCTTCCTGACTTATTCTCTGTTAACTTTTTATCGAAGGTCATTTATAATCATATTTCAGAGATAAAATAAAAATAAAATTGCATTTATTTCCAAAGTTTTAATCAAGTGGCCAGGAAAAATAATAAGCAACAAACCTCAACCAAAAAAAAGAGCTGAACTCTAAGAATTGTAGTCCAGACATGCTAAAATATTTACAGAAAATATTAGTGGCCCCTTATGTTTCAAATCTAGAATTTTTGGGCATAATTTTGCTGTCATTTAGGCTTAGAGTTAAATCTGATGATGAATTTAAGTGTTTTTGAGGCCACAAAAAACAACAGTAAATCCCTGGGTTCTTAGATCCCATGAGGCAAAGATGGTGCCAGAGGGTCTCCTGCAAGGATTAGTTTTTATATATGAGAATATCCCCATTTAGGAAGCTCAGAGAGTATTTCAGTGATTTCTTAGAAGAATTTTCTGAAAATCTTCAACAAAATATTCAACTTGGTTTAAAGTTTTCTTACTAAACTTGTTCCTGCCTCATAGAAAAAACCATGGATTTCCAACGTATTTTTCATTCCATGGGAAGAAAAACAGTTCCCTAAAAATTCCAAAATATTTTCATAACTATGCCACCCTAAGAACAGAAATTTAAGAATTTCACTCTGAAGCTGAACAGGAAATAAATTTAGTTTTTGTTTTTCTTTGTATGGATATTTCATTTATATTGATGGGGTTGGGGTTTTCTTTTAGAGACAACATCAAGAATTTGGTTGTAAAAAGAGAACTAAAAATAAGAAATTTAAAAGAGTGTTAAAAGGCAGTTTTTCAGTTCATGTGGATACATGCTTAGCTTAAAAACTGGGCTAAAAATTGCTAATTCCACATACTGAAGTGCTCCATAGCTGGGAAATGCTGGAACTAAAGGTCCCTCTGCAACTCTAATTTGGCCCTTGCCTGTCTTCACCATGATGTGGTTGTTAATTACTTGCTCACACATGACTTTTCTATTTTTTTTCCCAGAGAAACCCAGGCTCATAAGTGCCCAAGAACGACTGTGCATGGAAATAAATCAGGATTTTTATTTTGCTGCAGTCTGTAGTTGGTGAATACAGAGTAAATCATGGAGTTGTAGAATGGGTTGGGTTGGAAGAGACCTTAAAGCCCGTCCCAGTTTCACCCCCTGCCATGGGCAGGGACACCTTCCACTATCCCAAGTTGCTCCAAGCCCCATCCAGCCTGGCCTTGGACACTTCCAGTGACCTCACAGTCAAGATTTCCTTTCTACGAATGAATGAGGTGAATGAAGCCAGAAAGATAGAAACCAATTTATTGGTGCTTTGGAAATATCTTTTATTTCAGTGACTGATTATGAACTTGTAAAATGGAGCCAACCCTCTCTGAAAGGAGGAGATTCCTCTCTACTCATACAAAAACAATTAGCAAAGATTAGTTCATCGTAAAAAGCCCTGGTGAGAGGGTCAGAGGAAAATCCATGAGGAACAGTCCAAAGTTTGGACAGTGTTTGGGAAATAACAGATGATGAGCATGAGAAAACCACACTTGCTGAAAGAGAAGGAGACACCATTCCATAGGATCATGGAGTCAAAAAGGTTGGAAAAGACCTTTGAGATCATCAAGTTCGACCATCAACTCAGCAGCCCCACCATGGTCACCACTAACCCATGTCCTCAAGTGCCACACCCCCAGTTTTTGAATGCTTCCATGTAATGGTGACTCCATCTCTTCCCTGGCTCCCTGTTCTAGTGCTTAACCACAAAGAAATTTTCCCTAATATCTAATCTAAGCTTCTCCTGGTGACATTTGAGGCCATTTCCTCTCATCCTGTCAATTGTCACCTGGGAGCAGAGCTGAAAATCCCCTGGCTTCACTCTCCTGTCAGGGAGTTACAGATCAATAAGGTCTCCCCTGCACCTCCTTTTCTCCAGGCTGAACAACCCCACAGCGCATTTTAGTGCACAGCACAGAACAAAAGTCATATAAATATATAAAAATACACGTGTCTGCAATAGCATTTTCTGACTTTTCAGTCCTTAACTTGCCAACCTTTGCATTCCATTGCTCTCTTTCAAATGCAATTCCCCAAACAGCAAACAAGCCAAGCCTGAAAAGTGTTCAGCCTGCAGGACCAGATGACCTTCCTTCACTTCATCAGCAAAACTGGGACCTCTAGACTTGTTCTGCCACCTCCTGTGCCTGAGTTCCCCATGCACTCTGTGACAGCAAACAGCTTTTTGTCCATCCTCCACCGCTCCAGTCACGGAAAACCACACAATTTGCCGGCGTTTGCACAAACATTCAGCACCGAGAAAATAATGCTCAGATGGGTGGGGTTTGTGCTGTCTCTGAATCAGCAGGAGGTGACCCCAGAGCAGAGGGAGAAGTGTTCTTTCCTCGGCTCCTCCGGTGTGGCTGCACCAGGGATGCTTCGTATGGGCGCCGCATCCGCACTCGGAACTGCGAGGAGACGGTTCAGCCTCGGTGCAGATGGACTCAGCAAGTGCAAACAGATTTTGAACATGCCTATAAACTGGGGCACAGGAGGGTTTTTTGACAAGAACAAAAAAAAAAAGTGTCAAGTAATGAAGTACCTGCTCCAAGCCTGGAGGAACTGCTTGGGAAAATTATTATAATTTTGAAGACTGTGAAAGAACACGCATTCCCAGAATCTCTTAAAAAAATAAAAGGGAAAAAATCTTACTCGTTTTAGCAAAAGATTCTAAAAAACTGTTTAACTCACAGCTGGCACAGAAAATATCACCTCCAACATTTGAAATCTGCCAAAACTCCAGGCGGATTCCAGCAGGGAGTTAAACATGGAGCGCTGGGCAGCTGACCCAGCACGGAGCCTGTCACTGCTGCAGAGGAGATGCTTCGGGGGCAGAGAGATAAGAGGGACTGGGAATTTATGAAGGTGAATTGTTCCCAGCCCTGGTGTGATATCTCTGGCCAACTAATTTTGATTAGCACTGTGAATGCCTTGATCCTCATCCCTCAGGGAGGAGAATCCCCCTGCTGAGGGTTATCCCAGGAGGTGATGGAGAAGGGTGATTACGGTGCCCATGGAAGCAAAGCCCTCAGGCAGGGTGGGAGTCAGCTCAGAGGACCAAGAAGGGGCTCTGAGCTCTCCCTGGAGCCTTCTCTTCTTTAGGTGAACACTCCCAGCTCTCCCAGCCCAGCTCCAGAGGGGGTCCAACCCTTGGAGAGTCTCTGTGGCCTCCTCTGGATGCTCTCCAGCAGCTCCAGGTCCTTCTGCTGTTGGCCCCGGGGCTGGAAGCAGCTCTGCAGGTGGGGTCTCACCTAATCAGGGCCAGGGAAGCAGAATCCCCCCCTTCCTGCTGCCCACACTGAGGAGGAACCCAGGACAGAGGGGTTTTCTGGGATCCAGGGCCCATGGCTAGGACTTGTTGAACTTCACATCCACCAACACCCCCAAGTCCTTCTCAGGGCTGCTCTCCATCCATTCCCCATCCAGCCTGGATTTGTGCTTGGGATTGCCCTGACCCGGGGCAGCATCTTGCACTTGTTGAGCTCCATGAAGTTTGCATGGCATGGTGCTTTGGAAATAACAGTCATGGTGGAGGGAAGGATGTCCTCCCTTCCTGAGGATCCTAGAGAATCATCTCAGACCTGAGCAACCCCCTCTCCTCTTGTCTGACTGGTTTATCTTTGTCAGGTTTGTGGAAGATTCCCTGTTATTTCAGCCAGCCATTAATTTTGCTGGAATAAGAGCAAACATCACTTTAATTGAGCACAATTACCATTGAAATCTGTTACCTAAATCAGGATTTCAGGAATCATGACTCAAGCCTCAGGAAATAATGAAATTAGCTTCAAACTCAGAGATTTAAACAAAAATAAGTGATAAAGTTTTTTTTTTTTTTTTTTTTTTTTTTGGTTCTTAGTTTATAAAACACAAGGTAATTTGAAACCAGTGGACTAGCAACACAATTTTTTTTTTTTTTTTAATGGAAAGCAGGAATTCCCAGCCCACTGTTGCAGCTCAGTAAAGAGAGTTTTAAACAGCCAGCGGGTGTGGGTGGTTGTAATGTCCCCAAATCTGAACCCTGAACTTGGTGCAAACCAGTTCTCATGTCCTTGTGCATTTATCCAAACCAAGCCAGGCACCCAAACCCTCTCCAATTATCCCCAATACCTTTGGTGGCACACAGAGGTTCATCGGTGTCACAGGAGCATTGCGAGGACTCGAGCAGACCAAAATACTTCAAAAACAGCACAAGATGACACGAATGCTCAGCCCTGAAAATAAGTCATTCAGCAGTAAGTGCATTTTTCTTGTCGTTGAAGCACAACATGAAAGTTTTGTGTCAGTTTTTATCCTCCAGATGTGTTCCTAATGTTGTCATCGATAGCAGCACTTAGTATTATACCATTTTAATAGAAAAAAGTATTCAGCTCCCATTTTGAACTTTTTAATCTTTCCCTATGTACCAGAAAGTAGAATAACTAAAGCTTATCTATTTATGCCTGTGCCTAAATCTTCAATGCATATATAAATTTAAATCTCATTACACTATAACACACTGCTTTAAAAATACAGATACATTTTAAGAGTCTGCTACACATTTTTATCAAACAGAGGGACTTAATTTTTATTTTTCTTCCACATAAAGCCAGCGAAATCCAGCATGTTAATACTTCAAGAAAATAAACTTGTGTAAAGATTTGCCTATCCAAAGTACAGTATAATTTAAATTTAAATCCCTCAGAAACCCAAAGCACTGTGTTTATAATATGAGAACAGCGGGCAGTCATGCCCTTGACTGGAGGGCATGTCAGCCAGTCCTCTCCTTCCCTGCAAAACCATCAGGCTGGCAGTAGTGACAGATGAACAGCTTACCATTAATTTCTCCTCTTTCATGCCTTCAATCCAAATGGTGCATATTCTCCACAGGGAGGCATCAAGGTCTTTGCCTTTATTTCTCTTGCATACTCGCACTGACTTATAAATCAAGTGCAGATAAGAAGAGAGGGCAAATATCAATCTTTTTTTTTTCCTGGCCAGTGCCCACTGGCACAAAACTGAGCTTTGACTGAAAGGTTCTTCAAATCTTTCTGTGATTCATAGGCAAGGGAGTGCTCGGCGAGGACAAAACAACAAAGGAAATTTGAGAGAGAGGATTTGTATATCTTGGCTTATAAATTAGAAGGCTCCCATCCGTGATGTTTAAATATGGGTTCCCCCCCAAAAAAAAAGAATCTAAGTTGTTATTACTTTATTGAAAAAAATCTTTGTGGAATATAAAGCAGGCAGTCGCTGGAGCAGCTCTAATCAGCATGTGGTGCTTTCCCCAAACAGGCTGACTTTTGGGGGGGGCATGTCTTTGCCACTGAAGCAATTCGATCCTTCAAAACAGAGTGTCTTTTGCTGTTGCTTTGCAGCATTAATGATTAGGTTTTGTCTCTCTGGAAAAAAAAAAGTAAGAAATCTTATTTCAGTTTAAAATACAAAGAGCCAGATCTACATCCCATGCAAACCAGTGGAGCTCCATGGGCTCTCGTGCAGCTCTGCTGATTGACAGTCAGGGGAAAATTGTCCCCCCATGTTTTTTAAGTTCAGTGGTTTATTAATTATATTTTCTTTGAAGCTGCTGCTGCATCTTTCAAAGTTCAAGGAGAAAGTATTTTTATATATGTTTTAAACCAAGTTTCACAAACTGTCTTCATTTGCCGTGATTTGGGGGGTTTATTATAAACTTAGATGCTGATTCTGGAACCAACCTGCCAATGCAATGAGGGATGTGGGTCTTCCTCCTCTGGGTCTCTTATTTTCTTTTGGTGCATTACTAGAAGAATTTGCTATTCAGTTGCAATAAATTGATCTTGCATTTAAAACATATATTAAATCATTGGTGTGAGTGATGCAACATTATTACATGTCAAGAAAAAAATCTATATTATGATAGTTGTTGACAAATGATAATATTATTTTCCGGCTAAGCATGAGGTGTTAATGCTGCTAAATGGCTGCAAATGTTGACGTTAAAGGCTGCCTGCTGGCCATTTCCAGGTGACATATCTGGGGATTTGGGGCTATTTCATTTTCCAGCCTTTTTTAAGGCTTCAGGCCGCATCCATAAATTACAGCTGATGACAAAAGTGGAAGCTAACAGTGGCAAAATTAGGCCCACAGGCAAAATAATTATATATACAGCCTTTAGCAGTGAGGGAGAAAGCCATCAATCAGCCCCCAATTATTCACTAGTTAATCAGCTCTGCCCTTCCTTTATTGAAGGGTTACAGTGTAATTAAGTTGGCAGCATCCTTTTAATTCATCAAACATACAACACATGGCGGTGTTTGCTGCAATCAGGGGACAGCACCTTTGTGTGCCTGACCTCGCACTGCTGTAGGAGAGGGGGAAAACTTCAGAGGGAAGAGAGACTATTTCTGGGAGAGCAGCACAGCCCCCGGCCCTGCAGGGCGGGCAGGGCTTTACCAGCACGTGAGGAACACGTGCCTGCACCCAGGAGTAAACCCAATGGGTGCAACCCTTGCAGAAAACTTGCGGGTTCTTCACTCCTCACCCAGGGCAGGTGGTTCTAGACCATGGCTATAACACCCTCGTTCCTCTTCCTAGCAATCCTGCTCTGATAACGAGAGCCAAGCATCCCTCTGGGATCCCTGGATCAATGGTGAACTGACCACCAGAGGCAGGTTGGCCCCTTCCAGACCAGCAGAGCAAGCAGCCAATGGATTCATTTCTCCATGAAATATTTTTGTGGAAACCACATTTCAGCGAACAGCAAAAGCAGTTATTTGAAGGTAGCATGGAGTTTCTATCCTCTCTCAAATTAGTGACACTGGATTTTTATATTGTACAGCAGATTGGTGTTTTCAGTGGCTTTTTGCCAGCAAGGAAGTATTTGGACATTGATTTTTATCTCACCAGTAATGGAAATGACTCAAGATCCTGCACTTTTCTATCACTACTAAATTTTAACCTGTGGATGCCCTCAATGGCTCTAACTTCTGCCTTTTTATGTAAACCCCTGTAATGCCATTTATTGTGTGTGTCATTTTCATCCTATATTTACCTGACCATAAATCTGTTTTCCTGCCACATATACTTCCTGCTCACGGCATCCTTGGAGAGGTTGAATGTCCTAAGTGTCCTTCCTACCTTGCAGAATAGACACAGAATTATTTATTCATAAACAAGCTCCGTGTTTCTAACCTGCTTGTAATAATGAAGTTTTATACAATCATCAGCTCTACCGATGATTCAGGCAAACAAATCCAAACCCTTCAACATCTGCACGTGCTGGGAGTCTCAATGTTCAGAAGCTTTGGCTTTTAGACAAAAACCTTTCTTGTTCTGACATGAAAAGTTAAAGACCATTGTCCTTCTGGACACTTTTGAACGGTTGCTTTACCTCATTCAAAGAGATTGAAGACTTTGGGATTTTTTCACTATTTAGCAAAGTAGCTTTCCTGAAGACAGGAATTATAATGATATTTCATTCTGTTTTTGTGGGTTTGGGGTGTTTTTCTTTGGAGGAGAAACACACACACTGAGGAATTATACTTCTACCCACTATTCTCCAAGATATCAAGAGCAAAGTCTTGGCCAGATCTGGCCAACAACCTCCAGCAGCTCCAGCAGTGATCCCACCCTGACCTTGCCCTATCCATTTGCCCATTATCTGGAGCCTCACCAAAGACTCACCAGGAATGTTTGACGTCACCTGTGCTATTCTTGCTTTCAGCACTTTTGCCCCACCAGACATCCCACGGTCCAGCAACTTCACAGTGTTCCACGTTCTCTGGAATGGGGAGCTCAGACCAAGCGAGGGAGGACAGAAGGTGGAAACGTTGGCCCTTCTGGCCAGGAGCTGTTGTCATCTTGTTAACAACACACGTTCCCCCAACACCTTAAGGAACCTGATGTTCTGAAATCACTTTGGCTTTTTCAACCACTAAATATCCATTTGGACAACTGTCCTCGCCTAGGAATGAGCTTGGTTTGCCAGATCCTATGAGAGAAGACCTCTCGCTGACAGCCACAAGCAGAGATTTCTGATGCCAATCTCCCCTGCCATGGCCCCTTTTCCTCCCAGTACTGGCACCTGAACTGAGCCACCCAACATCAACATGAGCTACCAAAGAACCTGCCCCAGCAAAGAAATTTGTGTTAAATAACAGTTCCATTCTTGCTAACCCCACCAGTATTTGACTATTTATCTGTCTCCTGATTGTGCTCACACATCTCTTTACTCTTGGGGGATTTTTTTTCATGACAGAAGCTCAGGCTGCACAATTTAGATCCTGCATTATCTCAATGTCAATAAGTATCATCTTCTCCTAAAGAAAACACGTGCCATATTGCAAGCCAACCTCAGTCATAACTCAACACAATCATGTCATAATATAATTTTATACAATGAGATTGTATCTGTTGTTATTGAGGGTCATTGAATTCCGTCTGTCAGGGTGATGTTATTGAATAGGTTCAAGTAATAGTTTGTGCTGATTATCAGAAAATATGTTTAAAAACTGTCACTCTGTTTATATCTTTCAGGGTTGCATTTGAATTATGCAGATAAATGGGATCAAGAGGTGTAATGCAGCAAAGAACAATTCTTGATAGGAGCGGCAGAATTAAGTTTATATCAAATTTTCTGAGAAAAAAAGGAGCTTCGCACATGCTGGTTCTGTTTAAAATGTAAAAGACTGAATATACAACAAGCATGTTTAGATTTCTTGGTGTTAAGCCTAAAGTGCATTCCCAGATGACAAACAATAACTAAAAAAAAATGTTCGGTATCACCGTGAAAAGTTGCACATCAGCAAGAATAGTATTTTACAGATATATTAATTTCATTTTTAAAAAATTATCCCAACACATCAGGTCAAGATGGTCAGGGAAAACACTTTTTATGGACAAGATTCCTATTAAAATCTGCCTGCTACAATTTTAAGTCCTATAATAAAAAAAATTTCTAGCAGTGAGTAAGAATGCAAACCACATCATATTTTTTTCCTAACTACCTAATTTTGCTATTTTAATATACAATTTAAAATTCATTGCATCTTGGCTAATTACATAAATTATCCACTTGAAAAAAAAAAAGACAATCCAGTGTGCCTACTGGAGCTGAACACGACAGCCCTGGTTGCAACTGTATATTTTTGAAATTTGAATAATCTGAATAATATTTTGTTCTCACGTATTTTCCATTGCAAATATTTTAGTCGTTCCTATGAATGTGTTCATTTTTTTCATGGACAATTTTTAAGTAAGAAGATAACGAACGCTAAGAAAACACAGATTATGTGGGAATTTCTTCTCTTGGTGGTTTGTCTTAGATTACAGTGAGGTATAACCAGAAGAAGCACCAGCACTGCCACTGGGGTTTTAGTAAAGACTGAACTTCGGTTAAACTCACAGTTTTTCTGCAGCTGGTAAGAATAACACCCTCTTGCCCAGCAGAATTTGGAAGAGTCCTCTGTAACTGCTATTTTTTAGCAATAACTCTTCCTAAAAATAAAAAAAAGTTATGTATTACATTGCTTAGAGAAATTAAAAATAAAATATGAAAGTTCAGTCATCTTCAGGTTTTATATAATCAAGAATAGATCTTGTTTAAGGTCTCTGTCTAGATATTCATATTTCCTTATGCAGAACATCAAAGGAATTCAACTGCACTTACTCGTAGTTCCCAAGATAACTTTGGAACTAAATACTTTTTCTATGGTAGAGATATTGAGGGGTAGAGTAGAATCAGAGGACAAGATTCCTCAGAGACAAACTCGCATGACTCCTCTTTCCTCCTCACAAAAGCACATTTCCCCCACTTATCAATAGCCTAGAACAGAGATTTTTTTGGAATAATTGTGAAAACAAAACCTTTGATCAATCTGGAAATTGAGTATTTGGTATAACCTCCGAGCAGAAACAAGCACCAAAATTCATGCTTTTGCATACACAAGAAAATCTGCTTTAGACTTGACTTTCTAAGCAACACAACTTGAAATCATCAAGGAAAAAAATCAACTTCCTTACAGAGAAGTGAGAAAGGGGAAAACCAGACTTAGATGTGGAAGGGGATTCTCTGCCTTGATCGGCACATGAGGTGGAAGATGATCCTCATGGCATGAAGGGGTTTTTTACCCAGCAAAGTTTCCTACTTGTCCCATTGGAAAAATACTCCTTTTCTGTGATCTGTACCAAAAGCCAGACTCCAGGAAATGCATCTGTAAAAGGATAAGAGCTACAAAAACTGTGTGGAGTGGGCACCTCAATGGCCCAAAATTACACCACACTACCCCAGTGTGGCATGATCCATATCTGGGAATAACAGACATCAGCAGAGCAAGAGGAGACAATGAAAGGAGGCAGAAAATTTTGCATTCTTACCACATAAACTCCAAGGGGAATATTAAGCTGAAAAACTACACTTTATATAAAATGTTTGCACGGCTCTTGAGCGAGGATTTTTCTTTGCATTCACCCTGCAAGAATGTGGCTCAGCCTAATGCATTAGATTCATTTATTTTGTTGTGGAGCTAATGGGATGAAGATAAAGTGACTTCCAGGCAGAAAACCTTGTTAATCAAAACCAATTTGGGCCACTTGTACATGTTGTTCTGACTTCCTGAGTTGGAACATCCATTTTTTACCAGAAGTGCACATGCCTGCAATGAAAAAACGACTGGAGTTTGTGTTTCAGTTTTGGACAGCTACTTAGACTATGTCAATGTTTTTAGCTGAGATATCACCTATAGACGGATTTTTCCTCCCTCAAACAAAAGCCCCTTAAGTTTGGGAAAGGCCTCTTTCTATTTTAAAGGCTGCTTCCAAGATGCATTTCTGAATGGATTCACTCCTTGATATATTTTGCAGAAATTTGAGTAACTTGATGGCCCACTGGAAGCCAGATCACATCCTGGAAAGAAGAAAATTCAGAAAAATCTCCTAAAAATGTGTTTCAAACAGAATGTGTTTGTGATTCCTTAATGATTGGTAACTTGATGGTTTTAATATGTTATTTGAAGAAACAAGGTGCCCCATGGAGGCAGGCACCAGAATGGAGTAAGTGGCCAATAAACGCTTTGACCTCTTGCCATGTTTTCCACAAATTATTAAGAATGTGTGCTAAAGTTAAAGGCACTAGAAGGGAGACGGTTAATGTTAAAAGACAAAGCAACAATCACTAATGAAGCATTTGAATGCTTGTGAGTGAGAAGGAAATGTAAATTTACCAGGGACATTTATTAGCAGTAGAAGCAGGAAGGTGTTGAAATCTTGCATTTGTGTAAAAAATGCTTGACAGTAGCTCCCAGCACTGAATCTCTCCCCCCCTTCTACACACCAGGGCCTGCATTTCCCTTAATTTCTCTTCATCCTGTGTCTTGGGAAGTAGAGAGGCTGTACTAAGGCAGACTAGTGTACAGCAACTACAAATTTATCTCCTTTAAGCCTCCCTGTGTCCATTTTTCTTTGTAAATTCAGATAAACCACTGGTCAGGTTGTGCAGGTTCAACTAGACATGAGTGAAGCTCTTCAGACCGGGGGTTTAGGCCTCCATCCATTTATAGTTCCTCAATACCGGGTTAAAATCTCTGAGAAAAACTAAAAATCTGCTTGAAGAGTAAATTAAGTCAACAGAAAGTTTTGCACAGTTTCAGATGAATTATTAAATCACCTTCTGCAGTGCACAGCAAGAAACCCAAAACTGCCCTTGGGATTTCAAACTCCAGTGAACTTGGTCAGTGCTCTGCATCCCTAACAAGTCTTGCAGTCAGACCAAGGGGCTTCTTTGTGCACCTTTTTTTTCCATGCACCATCTGGTAAACACATCCCTTTTTATCCCACTTACTTTTTGTTTGCATGGTCCATGTATTTCTTTATCTGTATTTTCAGATGCTGTTAAACTCCCTTCAGTGTTTCTGAAGAAAGTCTCAAACTCAGTAACTCGGTATTCCCGAGGCAACCTACAATAACAACCAGCTCAGGATTGCAAAGGATACTTGGTCAGGAAAGGGATTTCATTTCTAGTGGGCAATTGCAAACAACAAGGGAAATATTATTTTTTTAAATTAAGATAAATACCTTAATGGTGTACTATTAAAATAATGTGTGCAGACCTGAAAAAAGAGGCTCCTATCAAATTTTCCCTCTTCAGGGATACGTTCTTGTTACCAGCACAGGAACATTAATCACACTGAGGCTGCCTGGTGGAGCCACACTGGAAAAACAGTCCCTTTGTCCCCATCTGGCCGAAGCCCCTTTTCCTTACACCCACCAACTTCCCCCTCTGCCATCCCCCAGCTCCTCCCCTATTGCCACTTCACTGTGGGGGTGCAAGGAACAGGATGCAACTCTTTCTTCTCTCCTGAACTGCAGTGATTTACTCTTGCATCATCTCCAAACCTCGGTACACATCTGTAAATGCCATGGAAATGCTGCTTCTGGACCCACCTCTGCCAGCCCAGCATGGCGCAAGAACCTCTCTAGAGCAAGGACTACGAGGCCAAAAATCACAGAATCATGGAATTATTGAGGTTGGAAGAGACCTTTGAGATCATCGAGTCCAACCTGTGACCCAACACCACCTTGTGACCCAGACCATGACACTGAGTGCCACATCCAGCCTTCTCTTAAACGGCTCCAGGGTTGGGGACGCCACCGCCTCCCTGGGCAGCCCCTTCCAATGCCCAGTCACCCTTCCTGTGAAGAATTTCTTACTATTGTCCAACCTAAACCTCCTCTTGGACCAGGTTAGACCAGATAGAGAAAAGATCAAGAGGCAGACCCAAGAATTGCATTTCTGTGAGGAGCTGCACGTTGACCTCAGGCACGGAGCAACATAATGCTGGTGTCGTGGGTGATGTGACAGCACCAGGAGCAGACCCAGGTTTGTGGGTCAACATCTTGACACAAAACTGCCGTGGTAGAGCCTGTCACACACTTGTACAGCTCTCATTTAGCAGGTGGGACAGCAAAGAAGATAAATAACCAGCACTGAAAGCAACAGTCCTGTCCTCTATTCTGCAGGTCATGTTACTTCTCTACCCTAAGCAAGGCAAGGAGAAAATAATGACATGTAATATAGTCAAAAGTGAATGCCTTCATCCTTTTGTTGTTTATCAGTTAACAAAATGACATTATAGAGATGCTTTATGTATTTATTGAAGGGCTGGGAACATCTATCAAAGCTCATTTTAGCTATTGTTAACGCCATCAGACTTGTTCTCTTCTGCCACAAGCTGGAGCAGGATTGTCAGCGAGAGATGACTGATATAGGCAAATGATTTTGCATCATTTGAGATACATACAGAAATATAATCATACCCAAGGTCAAACATTAGAGAAAGGTTGGGCATTTGGGGCAATGAAAGCAATGCTGTCAGATATTGAAATCTCAGCAGGAGATTCAGCTCCATTAAAACTGAATACACAATTACATTCAGCTTGCTACTTTCCATGCATGTATAACTAGTTTGTTCATCTTGGTGCCCCCTGCATTAGGCAGAAAAGGTAAGATTTGAATATTTGGAGGAATGGGAATGGTAGTCCTTTCACAGGAGTCATAAAATGACTATATAATACCCATGCAACTGGTGCATCACTTCAACAATTAATCTGCCTTGAAGAACAGACCTCAGTGATAGAAGGAACTGGCTCTACTCAGGTGTCTTGGAATTCTCCACAAGCCCCAATTGGCTGAATTTACGTGAGTGGCCTTCCAGAGGATGCTTCTTTGGTGGCCAGAAAAGGAACCTTGAGGTGCCTGCCAAGCAATGCCGATGGAATAGCATGAGGAAGAAAGGACCAAAGGAAAGACAGGAATGAAGGATCTTTCGGAAAATGAATTGTAAGTAGATATTAAAAATGGCAAAGGAGAATGATGGTGGGAAGGGCTTCGCTCAGATTTGGAATTGAGCAGGGAGAGCAGGGAGAAGCTACTGGGGTTACTAGTGTTTTGAAATTCAGCTGTTTCCAAAAGCTTCATAGTTATCCATAAATTGTGCAGGAATGAGAGAAACTCCACGTGCACTTGGCTACTTGTGCTACTCTCTGCCACTTAATGCATCCCTGAGGAGACCCCTCCAACCTCAGAGATGCCCCACCAGCTTCAAACAACAAATATTTATTTAAAAAAAAATCTTTTTAAGGATGTTCCCTCCAAATCTGGATTTTTCATCCAAGACAGCACTACCGTAAGTATCACTCAGGTATTTTAGACTCTGAGCTCAGTAACAGAATGGTATTTTGGGATCTCAGGGTCAGGCTAAATTGATAAATTCTTTGAGCTTGCCTTAGAAACGAAATAATTCCTGTAATATTGGGGAGATTTTGCATTTGTACGTGCTGGTTTTAATTTCTGAGAGTATGCACTGAACCTCAAAAAGTAACTTAATATCAAAGTTTCAAATTATAAGAAAACCCAAACCCCTGGTAATTTTCAACTTACATTTCCATGATATTAATGTTATGAAATTTCATCTAAGATTGAACTATATGATTATAGACTTCCTTGTATTGATGACAGCCACCAAAATTCTTCAGTTTATCTTATCTCTGTCCTTCATACCATCATTTCCTGGTCCGTTTAGAGTTATGAGTACCCATGTAATGTGGAATGCCAGGAACATATAAATAACTGCATTTACTCTCTGATTTTGACACATTATCATGCAGAGTTCAGCAAATTAATTTCAGATATTACACTCAAAAATTTTAACTCACACAGAATTTTTAAGGACCAAACGCTACTAATGAGTAATATGGATTAATATTGAATAGTTTTGCTATTTATTGAAGTTGCAATAAATAAAAAACATCCACGTTGTGACCTTCAACTTTTTGAGTATGATGCTGATTTACATTCCCAGCTCCAAATACCAAGGAATTGTTGGGAATGTCGTTTCCCATTCCCTGTTAACTCATTTGTTCTCTACTTGCCAAGACTGTGAGGTACTGGCTGAATATAAAAAAATTAAAGCCTTTAAATTTGGGATAAATGGGAAGCATTATTTTGTTAGAAATATTTACCCATGCAGGCTTTTACCTCCTCGCAGTTATGGAGCACCAGGATCCACGGCAGCTGCACCCTGGCATGCAGGGAACGTGTCATTTATCCAGTAATTCTGAACTTCTCACACCTCCCACATCAGCCTCCTCCAGGGAGCATCTCTGGGCTCATGGCTCTCCAAACGTCCCCTTTCCCAGGTGGGGACCTGTGTTGTTCTCTCTGGGGTCTGGGGTGTGAAGGCTGAGCTTCCCTCACACCCCACTGCAAACCCTCCTCATGCTGACCCAGTGCTTCCTCTTGAACATATGATTACAAGGCACAAAAATAACCCTCATGTACAATTCTGCCCTTTAAAGGCAAAAATACATTGTTGAGCAACATCTCCTGGAAGAACAAACCCTCTTGGCCACGTCTGTCAGAAGCAGCACAAGAGGAACTGCCACGCACTCACCTCTCTTGATTCCAGGCTGTGTCTCCAGCCATGGCTCCTCCAGCTCATCCCCTTCTTTCTCTGGGAAGCCTCTTGAGGTAAAATGAAACAACGATGAAATTTTTTAATTCTTTGAGGTTGTCCTCTTCTCTGGGGACCTGAGTCACATGTGTAAATGTGTACATGTGTGTGTACACACGTGTGCAGGAGAGAGATCACCCGTAGGATTGGTAGAGCAGCCTCTTGCTATTTTTAATTTTATTTTTTCCTGCTCCACACGTCCATGGTGTCTAACACATCTCAATGGTCTTTGAAGTTCCCATGCTTTCAAGGTCTCACATCTGTCATGCTATCAGTGCCCTGCCACAGATGAAAAGAATATAATTATGGATTTAGTGTAATCATTGATTTCTGGGCTCCAAACCATTCAAAGAAAGGTCACGAGTCCACATGGCTGTCCCTTAGGAAAAGGATTTGCATACGACTGTTTTGTTTAGCTGAAGACACCCCCGATTAAATGTAGACTCTTCTCTTCGGGCTCTGCACCTGAGGCAACTGGAAGAAGACGGATCAATCTCTCCCAGTGCCAACTGTGCCTCGTTTGCGTGGAGCTGCTGCCGCTCCCACCTGGCAGAGGCGGCAGCGGTGACTTTTCGCTCACCAGCCCCTTTCATTCAGGAGGCAGCAGCATCTCCCTTTGGAGAAGTGCCACGGCAAGACGTGGAGGACATGCATCTGAGAAGCTGCACTTTTGGGAAGGTGGCAGGGTGCCAGAAGATTGTGCCTGAAGCAGGGGAGCTGCTGTCAAGCCTTCAAGCGTTTAAGTTACTGCAGCTCTGAGAGAGCCGCAGTGCAGATGTAAAGACATAATTTTGCCCACAGTGTTTGGATTAGCAGTAAATCTACTAATCCAACACAATATCCAAGGGGGCATGGCTGGATCTATGGGTTCATAAATTCACACCACTCCTTTTATTATTCCGGGCCCCAGATGGTTTCAAATGGGCACGGGCATAATGAGATCTTGGAAGACATTATTATATTCTTAGGTCAAAATTCTCAGTCCAATCTCTTTTATCAGGCTCAGAGCCTTTGTGTCCCTGAAGTGCTAATACTTTATGCTGATTGACTATGCAGGCGTCAGTGGGAGTTCACATTATTTTTGATACAATTATTATTGACAGCAAAAACTCCACCAAAAAGAGAAAAATCCCATTTTTATTACTTATGGTATCATATTGCCTGGAATATACAATGCCTGAGACCTTCATTATGGTTATGTTTTCATAACAAAACAGATGAGAGGGGGAAAAGAGAGCAGGATAAAAGTATTATTTTAGTAACGGGAAGACAAAGTATGAGTTTGATCATAAAGACCAGTGAGCTTTATAAATGCATCTTTGAACTGAGAGAGGCTTTTTTTTTTTAAATAAATGGTTCTTTGAACCTGGTGGTTGTAAGGAAGTGAAACAGAGCAAACTTTGAAAAGTGTGCTTGTCTGAGGCTCCTTACACCGTATCTGGCTGAGAGTACAGGTGGCCAAGCACAGAAAGTTCCTGCCAATTTCTAAAGTTACACTTTTATCCACTAAACAAGCATCCTGATCCGGGTTACCAAGCAGGGCACTCAACAGGAGCCTCCAAGTGCATGTATTAAATATCACTTATTCCACAGCCTGGGCCATCCAGCCTAGTAAAGCTTGATCTAATACTGTTTCACCCTTTTCCTGTGCTCGCTGGATTTTGGGTAATGGACCTTCCCAGGAGACTGCTCTCAGAAAGTGTCTTCAGTAGAAGAGTTGATGCACATGCTTCTATTTTAAAAAGCACATGTTCAGCACATTTCACTTTTGTGAAATGGAATATGGTTTAAGTTTGTTTCAGTAAAAAAAAAGGGATTCTGCTGGAAGGACTTATGTCAAAGTGCAAAAGGTTTTGTACACAATGAACAGATTTTTTTTCTTGAGGGCCAGAGAGGAGACACTAAAATGAAATCTCCCTGCCACAAAAGCAGTTGCTGTTTTACACACAGAGAATCTACAAGGCAGCTTGTTATGAATTCTCCAGCTTTGTATTTATTTTGGATTAGACTGATTTAATCTAAGAGCCACATCAAGAAAACCAGACCTTGTCTTTAATGAGAAACTTAATATGTATTCACAGTAAACACTTTAAATGTCAAAGTTTAATGGACAGTATTCAAAGGCCATTATTATAGTAACGTGCTTTTATATCAGCATGGCTGATGAAGAGCAATTCTTTTAAAGACACTCTTCAAAAAAAATCAATATAAACTTTAAATAATAACAATAAAACCCCCCTACAGTGCATCTTAATCCAGAGAAAGGACAGTAACAAACCCCTACATAACCAAGAGATCCAAAATCAAGCCTTGGCAATGACTCTCAGCCTGAGAAAAAGGGTGAGCTGCACGACTCCAGTGCCCTGTACCAGTGAGAAATATGAAAAGAACAAATTTGTATTCAGCCTTCTTGTACCCTGAGTTCATTCCTGAACCCACGTCAGCATCAACCTCCCCGAGCTCAGCTCTTCCCTCCCCTGTGTTTTCCTCCTCCAGGTCCTTCTCACTCAAAGAGCATCCCCACGTCACAGGACACAGACAAATGCACCCCCAGGAGTCACTTGTACATCATTTAAAAGTTCTGCACAGCAAAACTTAACAGGGGATTCTTGTTCTCTGTATGAAAATGTCTGGAGTCTCCCATCTTATTAACAGGAGCCTCTTCCCCAAATCCCAAGTCTTCCAACACGCCTTCTCCATCCCACATTCCCGGGAGTGCGGGGGGTGTTGGGATGGAGAGCTCAACCCAGCAGGCACAGAGTGCTGCCATCACTTTAGCTTGATTTTACTGATTGAAAACAGTGTCATAATCTGCTTTTTTTCCTCCATAACTCCCTGCAAGGTCTGATCCACCCTTGGTCCCAACACATCCAAAGTGTCCTGCATTTCCCTGCACACTTGGTGTCATTATATCACAGTCTATTTGCAGATCTACGGTGGACACTTAGAACTCAACAGTATTTAGGGAGTGTTTGCATAAAGAACCTTACACATATTCCAGCATGATTATTGCTCACTGAAACAGAGGGTGGAAAAGCTCTGGAACGCCTGAGTGAAGGTTTGTCTTGATGTGGAAGGAACTGCTTCATACATCAGTCCCAAAATCGAAGGCTGTGACATTGTGATGTTCATCAGAAAGAAGAAAGCCTGCTCAAGCAGACTGAGTTTTTATTTGTAGCCATGGATACATTTACCAATTTATAGATAATTTTATTTAATTGCATTTAGAATCAATTAAAGCAGTTCATTTATATGGAACGATGTAGCAACCAAAAGCTGCTGCTTACTCATTCTCTACGCTGAGAAATTTTCCCTTCGGCAGTGGGGCTGAAGTTTAAAAGGAAATGATAATAGTTACACTCATGCTAACCCAGAAAGGCACCAAAATAATTCCTTTTCAAACAGATTCAGAGAGATCAAAACCTCTGGTTTATGTGGATTCGGTCTCCGTAACCAACTAACACGATGCCACGTTATTTTTATCTGGGCATGCAGAAAATACAGAAATGGGGGAAAGCAGAGAATTTCTTTATCCAACTGTTATTACTATACACAGTCCCTTAAGGAAAAGAAGCAATTATTGCATATTTATTTAATTTGCTGAGTAATGACTGCGTATGTGCTGTTTCTCTTTGGTTACATCTCTGCTCCAGTCTAAGCTGCTGACGAGGGAGAAAACACCACAGACAACCTGCAATCATGGAATTTCCAGAATTACCCTTAAACAATTCTTAGAGAACAGCGAATGGTACAAATGGTGATTGGTTCTGACTCCTTTTGCTCCACAGTGTGCATCTCTCTTGCTTTGTTGCCAGCTGCTAATAAAGGATGGAGTTCATTGGCAAAGAGCAGTGCCAGCAGTGGCACGGCACAAAAACAGCACCGTACACGGGACCTTGTTCTCTGCTTATCCCACTCGAATCAGATCCATCTCTGCTGGAGCAGTAGGCTTTGCACTGTGAGGTACCCAGCAAGAGATGAGGTCCATGCACTGCACATGGAAATGAAGGGTCAGCCCTAAAAGTCTGCTCTTGATACCCCCCAGCCGGAGCAGACACTCAAAGGGATGCACCACTGATCTGTTGGGTACACCTTGAGCTCTCCACTCAGATCTTTGAGGTAACAGCAGAAATGCCTTAAAAAAAAAATAGAAAAAAGAAGAGAAAAATCATAATAATCCTTCAATGAGGCACATTTTTGCCACTTTGTGGTTGTGGAAACCTTGAATCTACCTACAAAACACTTGCCAGCCAGACTGACAATACTCGGAAACAGTCAAGATTGGCCTCCTGAAAGTTGCTGCCCTCTTTTTGTCCTTTGGAAAGAACTTTGTGGCTACTGCTCTGAAAGGAATTTAAAAAGGCATTGATTGACCACAAAGCAGAAATCTCTGAAATCCACAAAAAGTGCAAAAGCAAACAAACCCATAAAATTTACTACTGCGTTTTAGTATCTGGATCCAAATCCGAGTGCACTTGATGACACAGCATTTGTAAAGATGCTAAGTGGAGGTGCAGTAGCATCTTCAACATTAAATAGCACATTAGATAAATGCAGGCAGAATTCTCCAAATAACCTTAAAATATTCCTTAGCAGTTATCCTCTCAAACTGAAAAGCTGTGGTTTTCTTATTGGCTTTAATTGCCTTGATTGGGGAAAAAATAATCCAGAAGAGATTGTCCTTCACCTCTCCATTTGTTTTTATTCCCAGCAGAAGCCAAGGGATGCCTTTTGGACATTTTGGAGCCAGAGAACATGTCAGAAGCCTGAGCAGCCCTTGTTTTGCTCCCTTGTGCCTGGGGACAAATGGGGCATCCCTGAAGCCAAAATTGGGAAGGGAGAGGTCGATCCCTGTCCTTGCAACTCTTGCTGGGCTATTTTGAATTTCTGAGGATCAGCTAGTCAGTTTAATGATGTTAAAAACACAGTGAGAGAGACCCATGTCTACCATGTCTGCTCTCTGAGCAGTCAGCACTGAAAGTAGCAGGAATCTAGTTTTTCATATTTAATATGTTATGCCACGTCCTCTGCTCGGTTTTAGATCACAGAGATTACAGGATTATCCCTCTCCCAAACTTTGAATCATCTTCTCACATGTGATACTGTTAAAATTGCTTTCTGGCCTCTTTTCAAATGGTGGCTGCTGAATGATCTGCTCTGAATTCTAAATAAAGTGACACTTTAAATATCCCATGCTCTGTGCTTGGAGCATTCAGCTTTGGAATGTGCCGATTCCACATGCTCAGGAGAAAAAAAGTCCTTTTAATTAGCAGGTCAATCCATAAAGTCAGTGCTATTGTAACCTTCTGTGTAAGAAGGAGCTTTGCTGGATGCTCCAAACTCCCTGAGAACATCACAGAAACACCAGGTGTGATAAAGAGGAGCACAAGAAATTGGCTCTATTTTTGTTTCTGGGATCTATTGTTACCTGGCACAAGAAATGGATGGAAACTTTTCAACCCGAACATTGAGATTATGCAAAGATCCCTGATGCACCTGGAAACAAAGCAGCAAAGTGAGAGATGCCTCAGACAACACCCAAAAGGAAAGGACTGGAAAGCAAGTTTTCCAGTAAAAAAGATGAATAAAACAACGGATAATTGAAGTCAATTTGAATCTGGATTTTCTCATGAGAATTGCCATTTTATCCATGGCACTGAAGATGAGTGAAGAAGAATTTTTTTCACTGTTTGGGTTTTTTGGGGGGTTTGTTTGTGTGTTTCTTGGTTGGTTGGTTTGAGTTTTTTTTCCTCTTGGATTCCAGCATAGATGATTGGCATCTTCCTTAAAAAAATAGTATTTTTTTCATGATTTCACATTTTGGTTGTTGCTTTAGTCACAAACTGCTCAGGCAAGGCAAGGAGCTCCAAAACCCTTTTCAGCCTGGACAAGTAAAAAACCCCATCCCTATTCAGCAAAACCTGAAGTTTTGAGATGCTCTGATTTAAAGAGCTGTTCCCTTTCCAGGTAAACTCCACCAGGACACAGCTATAACAGAGTTCCTGTCCCAGGATTTTGCCTGGAACACTGAGGAATCTTTAGGGATCTTCCTCTGGCCAATTTTTTTCCAAAAACCTTGAGCTGCCATGGGTTCAAGACAACCTGTATTACCAAAATTGGGGTAAATTCTGATTTTACTGCTAACATTTCTCAGGAGGACAAAGGAGTAAACCAATTTTTACAAACATGGACATAGGGAAACCTCTTGAGCCAAGTTCTTCCTTGTTGCCTGATGATTTAAGTATTTCACCACTTCACCTGACTACAAGAAATCCAGGTTTTCCAGCTCCTTTAGTGCTCCTAGACTGAGTAAGTGGATCCCCTACCCTTGACTCCCCACATTCCAGATGTGGCTGAGGGTGGTTCACATCTGGATGATTTAACCATTATACTCTGGTTTTGCTGTGTTGTCTCCAAAATGAATAATCCAACCTAAAGCTTTGCCGTGCCAAGAACCTGCAATTGTCCCCTGAAACCAAAGGTTTAATCACTGAGATCCAGCAATTCATGTGTCTTCATTTATTTCTGACATATATGTGTATATTTGACTTGTAAAATTTACTGGGTGGCTAAACGGGATTCAGTTGTTTATAGAGAATGTAATTTTCCCTGGAAAGTTTCCTACAAGTGCCTCATTGCTTTGGAACTATTTTCATTCCTTGCTATTTTTTATTTTAAGTTTTTTTTTTTTTACTTGCTAAAAGACTAAGCATTATCTACTAATAACGTGAAGATGCAGAAAAGAAAAGGTCAATTTAATTGGAGCTACTATTTCCTGGGGTTTAAAAGGAAAATGTTGAAGCTAAGATGACATTGACAAATTGCTACTATTTATTTAAATTGTGTAATGCAATCTACCAGTAGTTCTATAATCTGCATGTTTGAAGCAGTTGACCCGTCCAACTAATGCAAACAAATTAGCCTCCTGGGCCCTCCCTAGATCCTATAAGCCATTAAATATCCTAATCTAACATCATTTAACACACAAACTCTCTTAGTTAAAGTGTTACAGTGAATATGTGTTATAAAAATTACAATATACGGGGTCTAAGCGCACTGAAGCCCAGGTCAGCAAATTTGTCTTTTCTGCCACTCAGTCCATTATTTATTTATTTCTTTTACTATTTCTTGGCTATTTAACCACAATAGGGACTCATTTTGGGTTTCCCTGTGCCATGGGGTTCAGTCCCTCAAAAGTCCAGCACTGGTTTAAACGTTTTAAGTTCAAGAGTTCCTACCAAGAATATATTGTACAAATTTCATCCCAATCAGTAAACTGGTCTCAGGGAAGTATTTGCATGTTAAATGTTCCTAAGGAAATTAAGGCTCTATTATGCCCATGATACACAGGCTACCAACAACTCTACTTCTCCCCCTGATTTATAGAAATGCCAATCCCGAGACTTCACAATTCATGCAAATAAACTCACCTGAAGGGAATGGGATTGTTTGTCTCAGTAAAAAATGAATAAAACCTGGTGTAATTAGTAAAGCAATAATTCCCCCGGGAACTCAATTCTGGTGCTTTGTGAAGAGGGAAAATTGCCTGTTCTCCATTATGATAAATACACCAATAGAAACCCATGTAATTATTATTTTATCATACTCAGAGGTCTGTTCTGGAATTTATCCATGAGTAAAGTCCACCTCAGGCAGGAGCAAAACCTAGAGACGTCTGAGGGCTGCCATGTCCTCCCCTTGATTTCTCTCGCCCTTGGATCAGTCCTTTAAAGAGCAGGGAGTCAATCGAGTTTCATAAGAGCGAGGAGATAGACAAAGGTAGCATGGAATGATTAAATCAATCAGGAAAGTAATAGTCCCATAACCAAAGGAAAGTCAATAGGTTATATATCACTGACAGCCTATAAAGTCATTACAGGAGCTTATGGGACTGAGTCATACAATTAATTGCCAAAGAAAAATCTCGTGGTTGCAGTAAAAAAGTGTATTTTTAGCATATTGGTACAAGAAAGCTGATCCTTTCCATGGACTCTTCTGGAAGATAACTAAGCAACAACAAAAATAACCCCACAAAACTGAATCCCCTCAAATTACCAAACCATGTGGAAGAAGCTTTTTCCAAGCTGTTATTAAACTTCCTTCTCACAAAATATGTTTTAGGTGGAAAAAGAGACCTTATAAATTTCATAAGGAACAAGCTGAACCTGTTTTTCACAATGGAAAGAAATAGATGGGATCAAGGACCACCTAGAGAAATTGCACAAATGAGGAGAAAAAAGAGAGATTCTGCAGAAATTTGGGAAATCTTGCTGCCAGAGTACAGATATTAATAGTTTCACGTGCCTGGTTGTGAAAAGCACAATGGATTTGAAGAGCTCTCTGAAGAGATTTAATTTCAATGAATGTAAGAGCGAGAAGGAGCTGAGCAAAGTGCTCTGATTCAGAGCCTGTGACCTTTCTCAGCAGAGTCATCAACAACTGCTCCACTTCTCATATTCACAAGTATAGAAAATAAACCCTTGTTGTTTTAAAACCTTGATCAATAAATTACAAAACCAAAGAGACTTAAGCCAATCCAATCACGAGGCCCTGATCTCTGCCTCTTGCTGCAGGTGTGATGATTTTACCTCAAAGGGGGCTGTTTTTTCACTACAGAAATTACCACATATTTTCCTTTCTCTGAGGAGTAATTAAGTGACTCACGGATGAGATCTAGAAAATTGATACTTGTCAGAGGTAAAAACAATGATCAGTGGAAGAGGTAAGTTTATCATAGAATTGTGATTTTAGGCTTTTTTCACATTCCTTACCTAGTTTGGAACTGTTCTGGTTCATAACAATCAGCTATTGTCAGCTGCTAATTACTAATTTCTCTTGGTTTAAGATCTTTTAAGCTGAAATGACGTTGAAAGGAGGTTTGGAAGGTAAAGTCACTCAACCTTTTCTGACTTTCAGTTCAAAAACCTGTTCTTTAACTGGCCCAATACCAACTGGTGGTTCAATTTTCCCTTTCTATATCATATTGGAATACCTTGGACCTGCATTAAACATCCCATCACCCTGAGAAACCCGAATTACTTCACAGGTTACTTCAACCTGCATTTAGGATTTACAGAGAAACGTTTACAGAGAAACAAATCCGCATTACCATGAATGATAACATATGAGGTATTTTAAATGAATAGTAATTAAAATTTAGTAGGATGATAATATGGTAATTAAATATCAATTGTTTGCGCAGGACCACTTATTGAGTTTAATAAGTATGTAAAAGATATTAATCTAGTTGTCATGCAATTACCTCATTGAGGGGGAGTGGGAATATGTGCGTGTGTGTGGGAAGAACAAATCATGAAATGCAGAATTCAGTTTTAAAGCTGCCTTAAGGTTATGACAGAACCAAAGGAAAAAAAAAAAAATTAATAAATTGCTCTTCCTCTTCTCACTGTGGGGTATCCGGGGAGATGCAGTGGGGTGAGCTGTGGGCATGCAAAGGGCTGAGGAGGGGATGTGGGCAGGGAGCAGAATCACAGGATCATGGAATGGGTTTGGATGGGAGAGACCTTAAAGCCCATCCAGTGCCACCCCCTGCCATGGGCAGGGACAATTTCCACCAGCCCAGCTTGCTCCAAGCCCTGGCCAAGCACAAGAAACCATGGCAAACACAGCTCTCTAAATGTTTCATTTTAAAAGAGCATCTTTGCATTTATCATAACACCTGCACAAGATCAGGTATCAACCAGCACACCTAAAGCCCCTCTTTTAGCACTCAAAAGAATTATTTGGGTTTCTACGGGCTGTGGGCTGATGTTGCACTAAGTGTCCAATACATGAGAAGAAAATCTTTGGCCATTTCCCTGGGATTTGCACATTAATGACATTTTCTGCAAGGTTATTGTGACAATTGCACACATCCTTATCAACTTCACAACCCGGGGCGGGGGGGGGGGCGGGGGCCAAATCAAAATAGGCACTTAGGGATCATAATTCCAACCTGGCAGGTTTTGAAAACAGAAGATGGGACAGTCCCCGCATTTTTCTTATAAATTATCCATCCTTTCTGCAGCAACTTTGGAAGCAGTGCCAATTTTTTTATAGCTCAGAGCAGTTATAAAATATTAACCGTATCAGACTTGATTTTTCCACAGCCCTGTGTGGAAAAAGGCAAGATTTTTATGCTCCTGTGTTTACATAGACATTAGAAGCAGAGAAGGGTGGTAGGAGATTTGAGTTCACTTCCCTGCCAACCAAGGGGAAAGGACTTCACCTACACTTTAACCAGCAGGACTTTGACAAACCTGTTCACAAAAACTCACTGAGAAGAGGAAGTCTCGCTTTCCAATCTTAATGTTTAACCACCCTTTTTATCCAAAATCTTTGCTGCAGAGGAAGCTAATTCCTTCTTTTCCTAAGCCCAACAGAGAGAAAGAGATATTGACTTTTCTGCCAGCAAACCCAGCTCCTTCAGCCCTGTCTCCAACTCACTTTTCTGAATCTTTCATCAGTTTTGGTCCTTCTCAGAGCTCCGATTCCTGCACGGCATCCTTAAAGAACTGTGTTTTAAAAGGGATCCTGCGGCACCCAGAGCCTCTCCTGCCCCCAGGCTTCGGAAAAACAGCAGAGGCATCTTAGAAAAATGTTTTAAGCACAAACAGAAATGAACATGAGGAGAGGCTTCAAGGTAAATTACCGGGGACAGTGCTTTTCCCACCCCCTCCCAGCACTGCTTTGTGAAGGCGCCCAGATTTAGGAGCTGAGGGCAGAGAATGGGCAGCAAAATGTGTTTTCTTCTTTCAAACACGAGCTTTTAGACTATCAGAAAGCTTAATATGAAGAGAGAAAGGAAGAAAAGATGAGTGAGGTAAAAATTAGGGTTTGTGGAAGCAAATGGCACCCAGTCTGTGTGAAGACTGGAGTACCACCAGTGGGGTCACGGCACGGCAGCTCCCTGGAGCCTCTCAAGGGAGCTTCTCTCAGCCTGGTTTTTTTTCCTGCCAGTCATCCCTGCAGCCCTACTTCAATGCATCCATGTTCTGAGCCTCTTTAATTAATTAAAAGGAGAGAATAATTAATGCATCAACTCTTATTCTGGTTTAGGCCATCAGAGATAAGGTGGGAAGGGAGGTGGTGGGCAAATGCACCTGAAATCGAGCTCTTGGGTGAGGCAAAGCTGCTTCAAACCCAATAAAGAGGTAACTCCAAACAATTTTAATACAGTTCTACATCCCCCGAGGCAGCTGCAGGATACTGGTGAGTTCAAGCTGCAGAAACAGCCAAGCTGGAAACCTTTCTAGCAGAGAAAATACTCTCTCTAAATATTAGGAGCTTCTGTAGGCTCAGATATGTTGATGGGTCGCATCATTTTTGCAGATCATACCAGTAGATATTGGGAAGACTTGCTGTGCCCTATGTGCATCCTTCTTCTCTTTCAAAGCCATCACTTGTCGAAGGGAAAAAATAAAGAGTTGTGTTTGGGGGAGAAAAAGCAATATGCACTGAAGCTCAAAAGCAGGCACGCGTTTGAAGTGTCACTTTTGGTTTTTATCACCATTTTATCACCACTAAGGGAAAGTGCTCTGCAGCTCACAGAGCGCTGCCTCATCCAATAACCCGTTCGGAGCAGGCTTTTTAGCCTGGTGATAGAAACAAACAGAGGCAAAGGTAGAGGCAGATGATTAAATGGGCTGAAAATCCAGCCTGACACGCTGGTACCAACTGAACAAAACTGGGGTCGGGCGAGAGGTACAAGAGCACGAACCAGAGCTTAAATTATCCAGCCTTAATTCCTGCTTTTCACAGTACACCCCCAGCTCCTGACATTGTATCACCTTGATTTCACGTCTGTATTCTGCAGATGGGGCAAAACCTCCTGATTTTGAGGGTGTAGATGAATATTTCCACAATTCTACGATTATGCAGGAGCCCAAACAGGCTCTTCCAGCATCATCCCCACACGGGTAGTGCTGTAAAATCCTGTTGTTGACTCAGACCACTGGGCCAATTCCCTGACAGGATTTCTTAGGAGATATTGCTCTCTAAGATCTCTAAACCTACTTACAGAATTTTTTTTTTCTTCATTTGAAGATCACTGACCTGGTGCAAGAAAATATTTTCTCTCCATAGGAGGCAGACCTCTTCCCTTCCTGTGACTTTCAAACCACCAGAACTTTGAAGAGTTACTGTGCATCTTTTCCCACTCTCTCGAGCACCCAGTTCCTTACCCAGGCAGACCCCCTGATGTTTTCAAAACATAAATAAACACTGTATACATTCAAACTTTCAACTTGCATTTATACCTGAGTATGTTGTGCAGCTTTCCCTCCCAGCCCACTAAAAGTATATTTTTATCGACCTCTGTAAGGATTCAAATGAACAAAAAATGATTTTTATCCTTGATTCTGCTGTTCTTTAATATTGGATCCATGTGAAGTTCTTCCACACTTTTAGCAAATAAAGGCTCATTCCTAGATTTACCACAGAATAGCAGGAAGCTGACCTTCCAACTGCTCTGACCTGGTCTTAAGAATGGTTTTTATTCTATTACATAGATATTTGGGGTTGTAGCTACACAGAGCTGGGTGGGCCAGGTCAGTCTGGTTATGATAAAAGGCTGGTGGAGAGCTGGAACTTTGCTAGGCTGTTTTGGTGGCAGGCATTTGAATGTTCTGTAAAATCAAGGACAGTAGAGGAACCATAAAAAGGAGAATTCCGAGACTTAAAGAGCAAATTTTCACTGGATTTGAAATCAAAGTGAGGGAACCAAGTCATGGACGTAGCACATCCAAAAGAACCAGACTTCAGCCAAGCACCCAAACTGTGAGAATACAAAATCAGCTGGAAAGACCATTATTTGTCAAGGCATCACCATCTTTGGACTTTGAAAATGTCCTGCCTTTCTGTGGGAATTTCCATGTATAATAATGAAGAAAAAAAAAAAAACAACTTAAAAGAGAGCTTCCAGAAAAACAAATTAGAACTTTGTGGTTGTTTTCTATTCTAGTGCCTCTCCCTCCCCAGGGCTCTGCCCACACATCTTTTTCTATAAAATATTACTGTCAGGGTGCTCTGGAATGGCCATTACAGCTTCCTGCAGGGTCACAACAAAACCATTCTTAGAAATAAAGGAGTCACAGCATTCCCAGGTGGACAGAGCTGGAACAGGAGCTGGAGGACTCGGTCTGGTGCAATGCCTTCCACATCATTCTTTGCTCCTCAGTAGCCAACAGCTCCTCACAGAAAGGGCTAATCTTTCTTTTATTCACATTTACAAGATCTATAACAAATATACCCCAAAAATTAAAAGGGTCTGATCCTGCTTCCTCAACAGCAGTGTCTAAAGCAGCAGATGGACTGCGGCTGCAGTGCTTCAATATATTCATTATTTAGGCCATTAATTTCCTTTGCACTGAAAACATCTGGCTTCTGATGCTCAGAGGGAAAAACAACATGACCCAAAACTAGTATTAACTACAGGTTCATCTTCTAGGAGGGCAGGTTAAATCCACAACCAAGTAAAAAAAAAAAAAGCAGATTTTGTTCACTATTGGAGAGCGGGGAAGGAGATAAAATTTTTTTATAACATTCTTTAAGTGATTTTTGTAAGGAAAGCTCACTGGATACAGTTTTCTAATTGCTGCCTGGAAAACCCATGGGAAGAGCTGCTGCTTTTTCTTTTTCCTCGGGTGTTTTAGTTACTGTACCAGTAACTAAAGCAGTGGAGAATCCCACACGGGGGCTCAGAGCATCCCCTGTCCCCAAAAACCCTCTCCCTGAAAGATTCCAGCCCCAACAGGGATTCCCACACATTCCTGCTTCCCTTGGACCCTTCCCCATGACACCAAATGTGTTTCTTGTAAAACCAGCAGTGTCTGCTCAAATGTAGGTTTTTAAAAAGAGACTTTTATTGAGATTGCTGAGAAACTGGGGAGGGATTTCACACGAGGGAAGGCAAATTCCACCGAGTAAGACAGGAAGGTGTGGCACAATAGCCTGGAAATTAAACTGTATTTTCCTACAAATAATCTCATATGAAATGTTATTAAAACACAGTGAAACCAATTATTTTCAGGCTCTGACACTGTAATTAATTATCTTATGGCAGTGTTCCATGTTAGATGGAACTAAGGTTGTTGTTCAATAAACTAACAGTCCCAGGGAGAAATTATTAACCTGTTTCTAGATTATTATGATTTCTTAAACTCTCCAAGTTTCATGGTCTCAAGTGAAAAAGACAGGAAAAAATAATCTGGTGGGATTAAAGAACAGGAAACAGGCTTGTTTCCTCCAGATCATCTCCCTCACTCGCCCAACTGGTCAGAAAATTTGTCAAGATTTTCTGTGTTCTCATACCAAGATGAGCTTTCTCAAAATTACTTTTCTGACTTTTTACCTCTCAAATGACAGGGGTGGCACAGGTCTGTAGACAAATCAGAATTTCAGAGCCAACATGTGCTTTTTCCACACAAATTCATCTTTGATGAGGTAGAAACAAGCCTTTGAAGAGAGGTGACACCTCCAGCCACATGCTCTGTGTTGGGGACCTTATTTATAAACCACCCTCACCCACCAGGTTTGGAGAGAAGGGCTCCCAAAGTTTAACAAAAAAATGAATCACTGCTTTATGTTCCTGGGTTTGCAACTTTTTAATCTTTTTATAAAATACCTGTTCATTAAGCATCAGGAAAAAAATCCAGATAAGCCAAACTGTATTTCCAACATATCATTTCGCAATAAGCTGTCCTCTTTCCATGCCTGAAAGCTTCCAAACATGGAATATGAAAAATTTCTCAAGTGTTTGTGGTTACAGATGAGCTTATTTTTAAGCTACTCACAAAAGGAGAGAACTCCACTAGCCTGTAAAATAATTATTCCTGCAAGAAGGTGGATTATGCATAAGAAAGATTTCAAAGGTTAGATTTTTCTCTAAGAAAATACTGCTTTAAATCTGAAGCTGCTCTTCAGCTACAGCATCCCCCACACTTTGGTGCTGGCCTAAACAGATGATTTGAGGAATTTCCTGCCCAAAATGTTTTACCTTTAAATTATTGGAAATTAAATCCCTGATGACAGATTGAGAGAACATGAAACAGATGATGATGTCCTGCTAAAAGCAGAGGGAGAACTTATAGAGCACCTTCTTCTGCAGTGGTAGCCTTTAAAATCTCTCATTAAAAGAGCTGTAATTTTAGATTTACAGATTCTCTGGTTCCTCCTCACCAGAAACCTGAAGTCCTCAGAATTCACCTGTAACTGGGACAAAGACACCTCTCCAAGAATTCCGTGTACAGCAATGAAAGAGTCAACAGGGCTGCACTAATCCAAGGGAGAAGCAGCTCTCATTAGATGACTATCTCTGCATGAATAATGCACTATTACCTGTTTGGGTTTAATTAAATGTAATACATAACATTTTCTTGTAATGACTATAGGTATCCATACACCTCTATTATACTTGACTTCAATAATTCATTCATTTTTCTCACACCCCTTCATTTGGACAATTTATCATTTTGCCAGGCTCCTAATGTAAGTAATTTATGAGAAAAGTTTTTATAGTGTTTTCCAGGCTAACGGGGATTATCACAGCCACTGCAGACCCTCGGCACTCCTGGAAACTTGCACTGGACACTAATTCTGACTTGATAACTACCTTTGGAAGGAAAAACCAAGAGCATCCTGACATGATGAAAGGGTTTTAGGAGGATTTAGCCTTGGATTGCTCAATTCTTGTATAAAGATTGATGTGCATGTTGAAAATCCCATTTCCTTTCTATTGTCCCTTCCCAAAACGCAGGGAGAAGAGGGAAGGAATACTTTGCCCAGCCTGGGACAAACAGTAACTCAATCTGTACTGAAAGTTGGGATCTGCATAGATGAAGCTGAAAAGTGCTGGAGTCAACAGCCCTGGAAGGGTTTAAAAGATGTACAGATGTGGCTCCTGGGGACATGGGGCACGGGTGGCCTTGGCAGTGCTGGGGGAGTGGCTGACCTCTATTATCTTTGAGGGTTTTTCTAAGCAATGCTATGATTTTATAAAACATTTCTTTGCTCCTTTTATTCCCTTATTTTTGGTGCATAGCATTTTTGGTGTTGATGGATTCCACTCCTTTTCAGTCTCTGGGTACTTGGAAATCTCGCTACTTGCAGACTCCTAAACTTGGAAACTCTCCAGAAGAGCTTTTTTCCCTTTCTCAAGACTCACCTATTCCTGCAGAAGAGATTCCTATATCCCTGGGCTCCTTGTATTCAGTAAAACCTGCTTTGTTTTAGGATCCCAGCTGCAGGTCTGACCCACCCCAGCTCTCCCACCCCACCTGATTTCTGCAAAGCGAGGAGAATTACACCTCCACACTCCTTCCCCAGCATCTGCAGATCTGATTTCCCTCTGTAAATAGATTATATCCAATATTTATAAAAAGATTAAGCTAATCTGACATTTAATTAATGGAAACGGCAATGTTTGACTTTTTATTTTAATAAGCAACACCCTTTGTTCCCATAGAAATCATTACTAGAGGTACACTCGAAAAAAAAAATAAAAAGGCAGAAAGATTTAACAAAAGGTTCCATTAAATTAGAGAGCAATAAACAAACACAGCCAATTTATGCATCAGAGTCATTAAATGTGTATCCTCTCCACCACTTCCTTCACAGACACTACTTAGGGCTGCTGCAATGGATCTGCAGGGAGCAGTTACCTTAATTATAAAATGAAACACCTCTGCTAATGCAGTCTTGGAGCCTTGTTAGTTTACACCCCAGACATGTGGCTCCGAATGGGCTCCAAATGCTAATTCCAGGGATGCTCCGAAGTGCCGTGCCCGGCGTTCCATGACCGCGCTGCCCACAGGGCTCCCTGGATTTCTTTCCCCTCCCTCTTGCCCTTGGGGTGGAGATAAAACGCAGGAACTCTTTGGTCCAGCTCAGCATGGACTTGTGAATAGTTCATTCATGGGCAGCCATTTGGACAAGCAGCCTCTTTATCTGATTATCTGCCCTCATTGTTAGAGCCGTGCCTCGATGTGATGAGCCTTGCAGGAAAAATTAAAGAAGATGTAAACAGTAAATGCAGACATTTTGCAACATAGCTAAAAATAAATTGCACTACAGGCAATTATGCAAGTTTTACTGGATACATTAAAAAGACATTAAATGCACAGCTGTTTTAAGTGTCTTTTAAGCTGATAAATTAACTGTCTAATAAATTGTAAGATTTGGCAGCTAATAATGCTATTTTATCTGCTTTAACATATGCCTTCCTAGTTCATGAAGCATTATTGTAAGTGCCAAAAGGAGATAATGTGCATTTTACAGTGTTATGTCTTAAGTGGAATGGATCATTGGCCATGAAGAAGTGTGTTAATAAATCTCCTAGGCTTTGTTAATTGCACTCAATGAAGTGTCACTGTTAAAACACAAAAGATGTGATAGAGAAAGCTGAACATAATGTCTTTCAGTTTTACAATTAACAGTTCACTAGGCAAATCGACCAAAAAGACCATAATTTGTTGAAGCCTTATTAACTTACATTTTCCTAGTCAAGGTCATAATTGTGAATGGCTCAAAGCTATCTTTTAATGCTCATCAAGAAGAGTAACCTTGCTGGAGAGAATGAACTTTTCCATCTCTCAGCAGCACTTATCCCTTGCTTTGCAGGTAGCAGACAAATAAAGCTGAACTTTGCTGTACACCCCCAATGAGCACCACTCCTGAGGTGGGAAACACGACTTCAACCAGCTTTCCTTTACAGCAAATAGAAAAAGTGACAACAAATTTAAAAAAAAAGGCTTTTGAAGAAGTGCATAAACCTATCAGCGCTGTTGTCATGCAGAAAGAGTGCTGTTAATTTTAATTTGAAGAATTACTCATCAAGATTTGAGGTTTTTCCCCTGGAAACTGAACCCAGCACAGAAGACAAAACAAATAACCCAACACGCTTCGCAAACAATTATCAAAATCAAATACAATCACTAAATACCCTTCATGAAGAAGAGCTATTTCCATAATTCTTATTAAATATTGATTACTGAACATATTAACACATGTCAGCATCTCATCAGACTGACACTACTGGGCTTTGTTGCAAAATCCTCCCACTTCAGATTGTTTTGTGATAATGTAAAGTATTTTCTCCACCAGGGTAATCAGAGTAAATACCAATGATGATGCCTTGGCACACAAATACAGATATATGATCAGCAGCTTCCTAATCCTCATGAAGCAATGAGAGCACATGATTGAGCAATAATGACCAAGTGTTAACTCAAGTCTTTCATTTCTTCCTAAAAGCCTCAAGATGCAGAACATGATGATTTAGTGGAAATCACCAAACATTTAAATCTCAGACCACAAATGCCACCACTCACCATTTGAGCACTTTAAAGTGCTCAGCACTGGTGGTTTGGTTGTGACACTCTGTGATGCACGAGATGTTGGGATATATAAAAATACACATTAATAAATCATTCCATGCATTAAAAATAATGAGTTGCCCACTCTGCTGCTCTGAGGTTACAGGTTCCACCCTGAGCCACGCAGGAGATCAGAGCCTGTTTCTCCTGAGCTCAGTGATTGCCTGTGACTGGACAAGGAGGGTGTTTCCCACTGCGGGACCAGGCTCCTTGCTGTAGGATGGGTCATGGAAGAAGGTAGAAGTTGAACAGGATGGGCATCATAGACAAGTATGTCCAAAAAACCACAGTTTGGGATGAGTCTGAGAGATTGCACTGGCACAAGACTCACAGGGATAAAACAGCCATCAGAAAACAAAGAGAATTCCTTCCCTTCCCATAAGGCTCTGCCTTAATGACAGGATTGTTTAATCATAAAATCCTGGTGTGGTTTATGCTGGAAAGGACCTTAAAGCTCATCAAGTTCCACCCCCTGCTGTGGGCAGGGACACCTTCCACTATCCCAGGTTGCTCCAAGCCCTGTTCAGCCTGGCCTTGAACAATTCCAAGGATGGGGTGGACACCCAGCAGTGTATGTCCATGTTAGAGAACACCTATTATAAATTAATTAAATTAATATCTTCAACTATTATCTGTGAACATGGACCTGAGAAACTCCTCCAGAGGAAAGAACTCATCCAACCAGAACAGGGAGAGCGAACATATCACTCGTGAGCCTTTCAAACTCCATAGGCAGCAGAGGTCAGAAATTCTCCTTAAAAACTGTGCTGTGGATGATTTTCATAATTTTCTATTAATAAGTAGACTCGGTGGAAGAATTGGACTAAAACCTAATTGAGAATAGTATCTGATAGGGATGTTCACGCCCACAAGTAGAGAGTGAAATACAAAGGAGTACACATAAATATATTTCCAACTCCCAGCTACCCCACAGCTGACAGAAGCAATTTCAGGAACTCATATTGAAACCACTGACACCAAGATAACACAAAATAGCTGAAACACTGTGTTTTATAAATAAAGAGATTTATGTTTGCACTAGAATAGCTCAGCTCCATAAAGAGTAATAGCTATGGGAGCCAAACTGGAAAGCTGGGAGGCCTTTAAGGATTTGAACATCACTGTTGCAGCTGGCTCACTTTCTTCTTCACATTCCTTCCTAGCTGAAGGGCTGGGACAGGAGAACCTGCAGGAATTCAGGGATGTGCTGCTCTGCTTCCACTGGACTGCATCTTCTTGCATAAGACTTGATACCACAGCTCAGTCTTGTCCCTGCTCAGGTACAATCTCGCATCTGAACCATTAGGGGACAAGTAGGGGAACGCTGTGCTCCCAGCTACACCCAGACAGCTCCCTCCCCTCTTACCAGTCGCTTTCTCACGGTTTTACAAATCAGAATGCCGAAGCCTGTTATTTGTCTTTGTGTGCTCTTTCTAGAAACATGATTAGCAGAAATGCCCTGAAGGTTTCGCGTTTGATTTCCTGTGTAAATCATGCAGGCATATGCCCATCATGAAAAGAACTGCAAACTTTGCTCAGTCTGGGGTTTCACACACTGCTTTAAACCATCTAATCAGGCTGTACAGTCAGATTCCAACCTCTTTGAGTGAAACTGAGTCCAGTTTTGAGAGCCTGGATTTACTTTATGATGATGCAATTTGATGAAGGAGAAGCCGTTGCTGTTCATGGACTACTAGAGTGAAACCAGGTGAACAGAGCTGGTTTGGCCTTGGCAAATTGAGATCCCTTTAAATCTCAGCACCAATTGATGCTTTGGGAATCACAGCAGGAAGGTCTCGGCCATCCCCCATCGACCCAAGCCCCACAAACAACCTGCGAAAATGTACAGCACGAGTTTTGCGGAACTCAGGGAACGAATCTCCTGTGAAATATATAACAATTCCCTCCTCCAACCCCAAAATGTTTAACTTAAGTAGCAGGATTTCCTGAGATAATAATAAATTGCCATTATTTGGGTTGAAGGAGGTTTGCACAACCAGATACATTTCCTGGGCCACTCCCACGGCACCCTGGAAACTGCACTTGGGTGGAAAGGTCCCCGTGGCTCCCTGGGAACAGCACTGGCTCCCCAACTTCAGAGATGCCCAGGCAAGAGCAAACAAAGCAAACTTCAAGGTGCTCTGCTCTACTTTTTGTTTTAAGTTAGGTTCAGCAGTTCTTAAAGAGTTCTTAAATCACCTTGAATTTAATTTCTCTAAGCCACGTTTAAAGTGAAGAATTACCATCTGTCACAGTTGGTTAATCAGAATCAGCGCGCTCCATCTCACTCACTTTTTATTAAAAAATAACCCTTCAGTTACTAAAGTTTCTGAGATCTTTTCCATGAAGATGTAAGCCAT
This sequence comes from Corvus kubaryi, assembly GCF_017639235.1. Taxonomy (NCBI): domain Eukaryota; kingdom Metazoa; phylum Chordata; class Aves; order Passeriformes; family Corvidae; genus Corvus; species Corvus kubaryi. Next base: position 2,864,904 of record NW_024581101.1, read on the forward strand.
GCTTATCCCATAGGAGCTACTGACACCACTCACAGAAGTTAACTAACCCATGAAAAAGCTCTGGATGCTGGTTTATATAATGTTACCACATCATTTTTATTACCCATGCCTATAGCAGCGGCTTCTTTTTTATTTCTTTAGTCTCTTGTGAAGCTCAGGAAACATTAACATGATTCAGATAAATGTCCACACCATAAAGAGATGGAAGTTTCAGAAAGTGGAGTCACCGCAACAATATTAAGATTGTAAAAATAAATGTTCTGCTGGTGTCAGTTTGAAAACAAAATACTCAAGGAAAAGCAGAAAAAAGAAAAAAAACCCCAACCCTGCTCACTCCCAGATTAGTGGATGTGAATGAATCCAGGGAAACCTGAGCGTTGGCTTAACCAAGCATGGCTAAAGCTGGAACAGTAGCAAGAAAAGATTGCAATTTTCTCCAAACTGTGAACAAAAGACCTGAACGCCGGCAAAAAGCAATGAATCCTCTTCATTCACCGAAACCAACTAAGTGGTAACAAATTGTGAGTTTCCAGTTGGAGACAATCGGGCAGGAATAATTATGCAGGATGCTAAAGGCTGATTTAACCCTTTCTTCCTCCATTTCTGGGAGGCATCACAGGGAGAACAGTCCTGAGCACACCCATACAACCAATTCACTTTCCCACAGAAGGTTCACCCTGCTGAGGAAGCAGGTTCCCACAGATAAAAGATGGAATCTCAAGACAAATTCAGGCTACATGGGGCCTGCCCATGTTTTTCTGGTGGCAGGGAGAAGCTGTTATGACTTAAGCAGGTAACCATCTGAGATATTTCAAATAAATGAAAGAGCTGGAGTTTCTTAATCAAGCCCAGAGCACTGGAAAGAACAATAGAGGCTGTAGCCTTTTCTTCCTCTAACATTTCAATCCTTCATTATTTAAGAGCAGCTTGGTGGGAAGTGTAGTCCTTAGGCCAAAAATAACCCCAAACCAATAAAAAATTTAAAAAAAAAAAATGTACTCAGAGATGGCACAGGATGATTTCAAAACCTTTTGTTTCAGATTATATTGAAGCACTGGGGAGGTATCCCACAAGTCTTTTGAGATGCTGTTGGATTTCACATTGAAATGTTACATTATCAGCTTCTTGTCTGGGTTTAGCAAGGAGTACAGATAAGAAGAGTTTTTTAAAGCACTTTTTTCTGAGTCATTTTGTTTACAAGCCAATTTTTTCGCATACATCTCTGTGAAAGCACATTTGTTTTGACCCACCCTCCACGGCCTCGCAGAGAGGGGGAAATGGTGAAATTATTTGCAAACGAGAATCATCTTCACATCCAGAGACTGCAGAAGAGGCAGAGCAGAAATTGCCAATCCCAATAGAAATTGCTCAGCATAGGCATGTAATTAAATTTCTCACTGAAACAACAAAAAACCCCAACACCATTTGAAACATGAGAGACCTGAGCTTAAAACTTTGGCCAAAAGCTACATAAAGTCAGGCCTCTGAATTATTTTCTGTATCGTGGCATTGACATGGATTGAGCTGCAGGGGTTCTGAATCCCAGAATCCCTGAGACTGGAAAAGTCCAGCCTGTGTCTGATCCCCACCTTGTCACCAGCCCAGAGCACTGAGTGCCACGTCCAGGCCTTCCTTAGACACCTCCAGGGATGGGCACTCCAAACCTGCCTGGGCAGCTCCAATGTTTAACAACATTTCCATGAAGAAATTCTCCTGATGACAAACCCAAAGACTTTGCTTAGTTTCCTTTACTTATTTCTTTCTCTTCCCTAAGGTGTCCTCAACAGAACTCTGGCACTGCTTCCCTTTCAAACTCAGGGAGAATTGTTTGATCTTGGATTTAAGGAGAATCTATAAAGCAGCATTGGTGCATTATTATACTGGGTGTAATAATAGAATCATTGCAAGATAATTATACTGCAATAACATTATATTATTATAACAGCAATATAGCAATGCTATAATAACATAATACTATACATAATACTGTATAATAATAAAAATATATCCTAAGATTACACCCTTCAGTAATAATAAAATAATTACAAGATTAAATGCCTGCAGGGAAAAAAAATTTGTTGATACACCACCCTGCAAACCCTCCCTGCACAAGTAAAAGCCCAGTTCTTCCCAAATTCCCACTTCTGGCACTATTACTTTCTTATCCTCCTGTAGTACAGACCCAGGTGTTATTCACACCTTTAATTCACAGAGGTGATTTATTAGGAGATCTACTGGAATGCACTTGCCAAGGGAGGATGGGGAATTTACTTTTTCCTGATTATGGCTCATTCTTTAAGAGCTCAGTAAATATTTTCCTCATCCCTTTAACACACATTTGAAGGATAAACAACCCAAAGGAGGGAAATCAGTCAGATTAAAAAAAAAAAAGGCCATGCAGGTTTCCATCAGCCTAAGTGTATATTTTGGCAACAAACAAAACAGATTGCAAGAATTGCCAAAAGACAAATGCACAGATTTGGGGGAAATTTGTCTATTAGTCTGCTCAGTGCACAGGACAAGCAGCCTCCTCACTGAACTCCAGGATATATATGTGCACCTTCTATATATAAAGGATTATAAATAAAGAAAACAAGGGGCTTGCTGTTATTTTAGATGAGATAAAGCCGAGCCCACCTTTGGTGTTTATATAATCTCTTATTTTAGCACTTAACAACTTTCTCTCTTGCAGATGTGCGCGCATGGAAGCAAAGCCCAGCCTTGTCTTCAGGGTGTGGATTGGGAAGACAAAGCTGGGAACATCTCACTGAGGGGCCCAAGGACCAGGAAAAGGCATTTTCTGACCAAATATTGAAAAACAGCCTTTTACACCTGCCCTCATCCTCTTTTTCAGGCCAGCATTTATACACACACACACACAAAACAGACTCACAGCTTCCACCCACCACACAAACTCGCCCCATTTCAGAAACTTTGTTTCAAAATAGAGATTAGCAGCAGCAAAACAAATTCTAACCAATCCTTTAATGATCTTAACCCCTTTTGAATCCTCCCTACAGGATTTATGCTCGTTATTCTGCATGATACTCCCCACAAAAGCCAAGCCTGCCTCCTTTGCACCCGGGCTGGAGCAGCACTCCTGCTCTCTGATCCTCTTCTCAGCTTTTATCAAACTCTAACACTTTTTGAAGCCAAAAGCACTTTGGTCTAAAGACGTAAATTACATGCAGATATTGGCATAATCTTTCTTTTTATACTAATTAAAAATAATCAAGTGCTACCTTCATTGTGACCATTGAAAAATTGTGGCGAGGGTTTCAAAGTGGGGTGTTTTGATTCTTTATTTGTTCCATCAAATCCAGAAGATTTCTGGTGCAAGGAACCAGGATCAAAGAACACCAAATCATCTGCTTGGTTGCAATCTCCATCAGAATTTTATTTCCTCAAAGCACAGGAACACTTTATAACGTCACAAAACCTTACGCATGGACCCTAATGAACAAAGTCCTGGAAACCTCACATGAAACCCTCTGTGTCAGCCTCAAGTAGTAGCAGCAACATGCCTAAAATAAAAACTCAGGTTTAAACAGCAGTTCTTGACCCTTGGGTCTAAGCAGATGAGCAACATCCATCCATCAATCGCTCAGAATTGTTGTCATCCTCTACTCATATGCTTTCCATAAATCCCTGCTGAATCCAATGCAGCTGTGCTGTTGGAAACATAAACCTGGAGTAACCACCACCCAAACTCAACTACTCCCCAGCTCACCCTGTCCTTTTGCCCCACTTGCCCAAGATAATCTCCTTTCAATAGGCCATCGCCGAGGGTTAACAAAGCTCTTGTTACCTTCTGTGGGAATTTCAGCCCCAAAGTGTTTAGGAGCTTAAAAACCAGAAGGCAAACAAGCCTAACATTCACCACAGAGCTTGTAGCAGCCAGCAGGATTTACCATGGGTATTAAGGAGATTGTGGTGTGCATATGCCAACACCACGGCCCGCCGCCATCCCGCTGCTCCCACCACGCTCCAGCCACCCCTCCAGCGCCGCAGGACTCAGAGCTGCAGCTCCCTTTGTTTCCGTTTCGTGCAAGAAAAAACTTGAGTTACTAAAATATCCCCCTCTCTCTCTCCTTTTTTTTTTTTTTTTTTTTTTTTTGCTATATTAGGTTGACACGTCGGTGTCAGAGCGAACCCTCCCGCTCTCCAGATGCTCCGCCCGCTCCCGCAGCACGCGCTGCGGAGGGGAAGGTGGCAGGGAGCCAGCTGGAGCGCTCATCCTGACAACATATTTTTGCAGATTATGCAAAAGCGGCAACATTTAGCTTTAGAGGAACATCACAGCTGTTCCCCTTCCCCTGTCAATCCCAGGCTCAAACCCGCAACAGGTTTCATTTAGGAAGGGCCAAAAGTGCTCCCAAAGTGGCGCTTTCCGCACGCGCGGCCACGCATGGGGAACGTGAGAAGTTGAAGAGCCACCCTTCAAGGACAGAACCAACTCTCCCAGCCAGCAGAGATATCACAGGCTGCCAGGAAGGGACCAGAACAGAAAACTGATCTTTGTCATCACTTTAGGTGCTTGTGCCAGATTTACTTCTTGATGAATTATAAAACAAAAAAAAAATTAAAAAAATACAGTATCAGGCAGATTTCATTCATTCATAGTTGTACAAATGCTCAGAGCCCAGAAGGCTCCTGCTCTAACAGAGAGGCTGAAATCGAGGAGTCCTTCAACCACAGAGGTACCTCCCTGGCTCTGGCCAAGCTGAATGAGGCTCCCAAAGAGCACAGGAACACTCTAGAGACAGAAATCAGACTGAAACTCCCATTAACAGAGTCAGGGTGACTCAACAACGCACATTTAAGAGGATATTTTGATTTTAAAACTGGAGCGAGCATTGCACTTGCTGATACACAAACTATTACAATGCTCCAGTCATCCATAACGTGTAAACTCTTTGGTTCATGGCTCATTTTGGACCAAATGCCTTCACATGGTGCTAAAACCAGATTTTTGTCCATCAGCAGGAGGCTCATCTACTTATTAATGCATTGCTCCTAACAGCAGTACATGATGATTTTTCTAACATATTTCTAAAGGCCCATATGGGGAAAATAACTTGTGAAAAACTTGAATATTAAGCCCATAAATAAAATTAAACTTGACATCTTATTGCACGATAAACCAAATGGAGGTGACACTGAATGTGTAGGTGTGCTCAAAGGGAACAGAGATGCAACAGAACAAGCTGCATTCAAAGTCTCAAGATTTCTCCAAACACCCTTTAAGATAAGCGAAAAATTTCTGCCCCAGATTAAGACAGTTCCTACGGTAACTTTTCCCCCTGTATAAAACCTATAGAGCTTCCTGTACAGAAAGAAAAATGAGAGCCCCCACAGAAGACCAAAAAATTAAATTACTGTGAAAACTGTAGATAAAAGTGAGATCAGAGCCTCAGTTTCCTTAGGTTTTAACCTGTTTTCTTCAGTGTGGCTTCACACCAGGAGTTTATTTACACAATTTGTGGCAAAGGAACGTGGGGCTGGGTCCTGCCGTGGTGCCTCTGCTCAGCTCGGGCTCTGCAGCCATTCCTGCTGACACAGCTGAGACTCCATTCCTCCCATTGATTATTTTTTACTGTCCATTAGTGCCATTTCTGGATTTCTGACACAAACTACAACCAGGTCCCAGGTTTATGGCATCTTACAGTGCTCCACTGCCATGGGGGACAAGACCACTGAAAGGCAGAGGACTGTGCATAAAATCATTAAACCAGAGCAAACCTTCACTGATTTTTTATCTTATTTTTGTTACGATCTACCAAGAGACCTGTGAAAAAAATATGAGCTATTGAAAGACTAAAAAATGTTGAAGGACTTGAAGCTCTGTGGCAAACTTCTTTCAGTGAACTGCAGAACAGGAAGGGCAATCACAGCCTCCTGTGTAATTCTAGAAAACCTTTGGTCACAACTTTTTTCTCTAATAAGGAGTTTATTCCATGGTTGATTGTTCCTGGCAGCCAGAAGGTGATGGTTGCTCTAGAGAAACTGCTGATAAATCTGAACCAGATGCTTTTTAAGGTCCCTTCCAACCAACACCACCCCATGAAGAAAAGCCAGTGACCAGGGATGAGCTGTGCTCACGTGATAACCTTGACACAGGGCAAGGCTGGACTCACAGGAAACGCCACATCCTTTTTTAGGTGCCTTTTAAACACTATTTAGGTTTGATCACATTGGTCTAGGCAAGCCCAGGGTTTGTCAGGTGGTACAATGAGGCAGAGCTGTTCCTGCTCCTGCATTACAGCTACATTTGCCATTCCACAAAACACATCCAACCCCACTCAGTGGAAAGAGGGCTACCTGAAAAGCTGGAAAGTTAAACTTCAGTTCTCCTAAGTTCTTCAGTTCATCTCTCTAAGATGTTTGAAGAGAGCAGAAGGGGTGGCTGTGAAATGGAGCAACAGATGGGAGGAAGATGGGGCTGCACAAAGGTTTGGTTTAAGTTGTAAATTTGCAGGATTACTGGTGTCCCCACTCCATGTATCAAGGCAGAGCATTGCCAACAGCTGCATTTGATGGGCAAAGGGAGCAATGAATTTCTTATCACAGAGAGACGTGAGTTCTCGGATCTAATCTTCACTGATATTGGCACAGAATTTTCACAGCTTCTTCATCTACTCATATTGAAGTCAGTTTTAAAATAATACAGGAAAATTTATTTTTATTAGAGGCTGTGAGCCTGGTTGTCCGCTCCAGTTTGCCCAGCAATGGACATCCAGAAAAGGTGGAGTTCAGAGCCAAACATCAGCACTGATATCCAGTGCAGGTAATGTCAAATTCTTCCTATGAGGCACAAAAAGGCACCAGGCTGGAAATCTTGTGCTGAATAAACATGTCACTTCAACAGCAGCGAGCATGAAACACCAGCCTGGCTCTGCACATTTCTAATACGTGTCAAGGTGTGTTAAAGGGCTCAGTGCAATGATTTTCAAAGGGCTGACATCAAGCACCAGGAAAAAAACCATCTCTTCCCTTTATTCATTAAAATCCAGCCAGGACTGAAACACCCCATGAAGGGATTTGAGGGGTTAAATTGTTATTTCTGCTCAAATGTGTTGCAAAAGGCATTTGAAGAGGCTGTTGTGTGAAAGGAATGGAGGTGGTCTTTTTCTTTTTTTTTTTAATTGAGAGTTAGAACTAAAAATTCCCATATACTCTCACTTCCCTTTAGAGGTCTGCTGGGCTTGGCTTATTCCTCTGCTTTGATATGCAAATGGGCAGCTTGCTTTCCTGCAGGGGACACTGGCTGGGGGCCAAGGAACACAGAGGAGATGTCCTGTCAGGAGAGCAGCCCGGCCACCTCGAACGCTCCTTGGGCAGCGCCGGAGCCAAGCTTGTGCTTTGGCTTCAAAATAAAATACCTTTGTTAATAGTTTCTCCTTCCAATATAAATGTTTATGTATTTACCCTTCAAGTCATCTCTGCTGGCCAATGGCAGGAGCATAACAGTTGAGCTGTTCCTTTCAGGCCAGAGTGGTGCTAAACTCAGATTCCCCTTTGAAGATGCTCTTTAAGCTGCCCTTCATTTAAATCATAGAATATGGATTATTTAAGGAACATTTAAACCATCCAGCTGCAGTGAACAGCCATATTTTTAGAAATGTGATAAATTTATTTCTACTGGGCAGTTTTCTCATCACTCTTCTATCTGGCCCATTTTGGGGGGGCATGGTACAAGGGAGACCCCATTTAGTTTCTGTGTCCTGGTCCCTTTAAGTTCCACTCTCTCACTTTGTTTTTCTGCCTTTTCTTTTAACTGACATAATGGAATACCTATAAAAAAAGATTAAATGGGACCATAAAGTTTTATTAATGCCTTACATCACTGATATCGTCTCTGTATTGATAGTTCCACTTCCATTATTGCTACTTAGGCATTTAATTAGTGATTCATACAGTATGTTGTAAACTACAGTATTAGCGTTAACCATCTATATAAAAGCCCTCATTATGTAAAAACTCTTCCCGATATCATAATTGGAGTATAGTTATCCACTTTAACTGACTTGAATTAGATTATTATAGATTAATTTATAAAAAGTTACTTGTAAAGGACATTGAAGATCATGGAATATTAAGAGTGGAACTTCATTACAATAAAATGGACTTCAAGAACAATGGCACTGTCTGGGTTTTATATAAATCCATTACAATCTTCTGGTAATATGAACAATAACTGTGTTATCTGGCAACTCAGTGATACTTAAGGATGGAAAGACAGAAGGTAAAAAAAGAAGTACGCAGAATTAAAGGGAGGACGTGCTCTTAAATCCTGGATAAAGCAGCAGAGAGATTAATTGCTCTTTGCAGAGGAAATTTGGGTAAGAGCATAAGATATAACAGATGCCTCATGTGGAAGAAGTGCATGGAAATCTGTATTGTCCAGAGATTGATGGTTAAATATCAGAATCATCTAAGATTAATATGAACTCCTAAGAAACCTTTGATCCAAATGGAGTTGTTATTAGATCACCGTAAAAAAGAACAGAATTTGGGCCACCTCTCCAAAAAGCTATTCATATTTTCATCTTTCTTCTCTCCGCTGTCCCCATCTACATAATTCCACGCAGCTCCTGAAATTAAATGGTCTGATTCCCAATTTGCTGACCTGGCAAAGGAAGTGCTGAGCTCAGGCTGCAGTTCGGCCCCGGTGTAAGGGAAGATGCTGAAGTTCCTGTAAATGGGGTCTTGCCACACATAACCTCCACATGCCACTGGATCCCTCCTGGTGAGCAGGGGATGCAGAACCTGTTCTTCTGCCCCAGCTCCGTACTTCATCCTTTATGTCCAAGCCATCCACTCTTTGCCAAAGCCAAGAGATGAGCAGATACCTCTCTGCTCTTTGCTGCTGAGAGATTCCCCCTTGCTATGGGATTTCTTAGAGAATCTTCTCTACTGGCTTTATAGAGGCTTGGCACCATCAAGCCCAGTGGGAGCTTGGAATTTGTGGCCTCATTTCTCTGCAGTCATCCCAGGCTTTGGGGCGGGCAGAGTCACTTTTCCTCTGCAGTTTTGTCCTTTTCAGAAGGATTTCACTTTTCCTGACAGACAACACATTCAATAACACTCTCTCAAATATCCCAAGTCCATTTTTATGTGGTTGAGTATTTGCTTGCCTCCCAAAGAGGAGGTCCTCCCCCTGTTTCAGATTTAATAGGCACAACATACCATGGGACAGCAATACCCCATTTGCCACCTGGATATTTGCAGGGTCCCTGAGTGGCCAGGCTGTATTTCCTCTGGGATGCAGGAATTCCAGGAGTCCTTTCACTGAGCAAATCAACCAGCCTCTCTACCACCTGTCAGGTGAAGTTGATGGTCAGTAGGAAATTTCCTTCAGCACACACTTGCCCCAAATGGGCCAAGAGAAGCCTGTCAAAGATATCACCCCTCTGCACTGATTTCCCATATAATGCAGAGTCATGTCAGAGGCTCAGACTACAGCTTTTATCTGGCTGTGGACCATCATGCACCTAAGAAAAGATTAATATGTAAAGGATGTCAAATAACTCCTTTCCCTGGCACAGTGAGATTTTCTAGATGTACCCCTGTGGGACACAACTTCCTTGGGAGCTGCTTCAGGAGGAAAGCTCATGGGGGAAAGCTCCAAGAGAGAAGATGAAAGACAGAAATCATCACTTTACAGTCACAGAACCAGACATGGTTCTTCAACATCAACCTTCATACCCACACACCAAGGGGTACCCCCCGAGTGAAACCTCGGAGGTGTCTGTATGGCTCTTGCTGCAGGAGAAATAAATCCTCCAGTGTTTGGGGGCGTGGTTCCAGAGGTTAATGCACAGCTGGAACAGGACCAAACAATGCTAACAAGGGCAGTGAGGAGAAGGGACTCGGCTGCAAGAGCACTTGTCATCTCAGGCCACTCCAGAGCTCTAATTAATTAATTTCCAACACTCATTTCCCTGCTCAACAGCACCATCTCTCCTTCTGCCTTTGGCCAGGTTGACTAAAGGCACTTCCATTACATCCCACCTCTATTAAAGCTGGTTTAGGTCACATTTTTTCTGTCTCTCACACACCTCAACCCCCAAAATTTTGTTTTAATTAAACTAATCTGACATCCTTTCCCAGCTCCCTCCTTGCTCTTTATTTCCCTTTTCTTCAACTATTCCAAACCCTTATATTTTTTAAAAACCTTAGTGCACTACAGAGAGTAGAATCCAGCTCTGCCTGCCCATACTGTTTCTTGCAGTCTCTCTCTGGCCATAAATTTTGTAGGAGAGCAATAGAATGCAAAACACATTAGCAGTAACGCGCCGAAATCCCTGTGCTACAGGGTAAATAGGAAATGGAACAGCACATTTACAATTTTGGCCAGCAAAGTTCCAGCACTATTCATTGATCTCATTAAAGACCAATCTACATTCAGGGAAGAATAAGATTGATGAGCTGTTAGACTCTTTAAACACAAAAAAAAGTTACCAGCTACATGCATGTGTAAACAGCCCAAAGAGAGGCACGAGGGGCTCTCTGCTCCTCCAGCCTAATGGCAATAATCACTGGGTAATGGACGTGGAGCCTCCTGCCATTCCAAGAATTGCATGTGAACCTGCTCTGCCACTTTAGAATAAGCAGGAAAAAAAGTGATATATTGAAGTTTGATTTATCCTGGAAATTTAATATTTCGTTTAATTCTTATTTTATTGTAAAAGGAAAGGAGAAAAATACTTTCCTTTAGATATTTCTCATCTCTCACTAAGCATAAACAGGTTTAACTGCTGCACCTTCACCCACACTCAACCCAGACATTACAGGTGCCTCTTCCTAGGATCCTGAATTGTTATCCCAGTTCTGCCTCAGCCTTCACTCCCTTTTTGAAAACGGTTTTTTTTTTTTCCCTCTAATCTCGAGTTTCCCCAACTGAAAAATGGAAATGCTGATACTTGCACAGCTTTGGAGCCCAGAGATGTAAAGCACTCCATTGGTGCAAGGTATTACTGTGTTGATGATGATGAAATAAGCTTTCATACACCACTAAATTATTCAGGAACATCTACTTTGGTTTCACCCCTGGCACTCCCAGAATGCACCTCCAGTGCCATTATTCTGCAGGGAACAGCAGTGGTGAGTAAATGCCTATGAAACTCATATATTAACCTCACTTGGTGGCTGGAATATTCATTTCTTTTTGAGTCATTTCAAGCAAGAAAGGAAAATCTTCACTCTTGGAAATCATCTTTAGCTGACACATTAAGGAGCAGAGCTGAACAAATAATTTCCAATGAATAATGGGATGAATTTATTTTCTTTTTCTCTGTCCCCAAGCAGACTGGGATTTCCTCAAATGTATTTGTTATTCAAATGTATTCCACAACTATCCTTTGCAGTGTTTTTCTTCTGTGTTTATCGTGCCTGAATGTGCTTAATATCCTTCTTTCCTTCTGCTTTCAGCTCTGGGGCTTTTCTGGGGTTTTTGGGGAGCAGAGTGTGGGGGATTGCTTTCATTGATCATCCAGGTGTATTAAAGGGATGTGAAAACATCTGATTTGCAATGTCCTGACATAGTAAAAAGGTATGACGGCTGGATGTGCCTGTCCAAACCCACTACCCAGACCTCCCTGGAGAATTCACCAGGTTTTTTGGGGGATTTTGAGTGCCCTCTGTGTCTGGCACATAAAGGAGCAGGTGAGACACAACGTGTGTCCAACGTGCTGCCCAGGAGCTGCTCCTCACCCATCACCTGACGTGCAGCAGAGCCCTGCAACTCCAACCACCCGAGCACAGACTCTGTGACAGAAGGAGAGGAACTGCTGAGGATTTTTTTCTCAGTTTGGACAGCCTCTTAATGTGTTAAGAGAGACATCTTGTCAAGGATATTTTCAGTTTTGTCGTTTGCTTTATCCCAAGCTATGGAGTTGGCACATTTCGGAGCCATCCTAATGTATTAGCAAAAGTATGGCCTTGGCTGTTATCCTTAACTCTGCTGTAAACCTGGCACAGGACTCTTCCCTTTTCCTGCTGTAAGTTTTGCTCCATAAAAGGTGGATTATATCACTTTTTGAGAGCTCTTCCAAGACCCCCTGACCCAGGTATTACAGTCATTTATAGGTACAGAGCTAAAGAAGACACTTCCCAGCAACGAGTGCCCAGAGATGTATTTCCTGAGTTCAGTGAGTAAATCAAAGCTGGAGCTTGTACATTCCTGCTTAAGAAAAGTCTGAGCACATACTGCATATTTTAGATGATTTTAGTACCCTCTGATATGTCCCATGGTGGCTCCCCTCCATACCCAGAAATATTTGAAGCACAGGCTTACATATTTTCTTACTGTGACTTTGCTACTGAGCAGCCTGGCCATACAAAGGGAAATAAAGTAGCTAATCAATACTCTGGGATTGTGATATATTAACAGGCATCCCCAACCATTAGCTGAGAATTACCCATTAACAGATTAATAAGCAAGGAACAGCTGGAAAAAATACGTTGTTATTGCTTGTGAGGCAGTGGTTTTTTTCCCCCTACAGCTTAATTCAAAATAAGCAGCCAAATTTCAAGAAACTCAGAGGTCCCTTCTTCCAGAAAACTTTTTCTGCATTTAATTACATCAGCATATTCTCAAGAACCACCCCTACCAGAACCAATCCTTGGCAAAAATTGCCTCTTCAGTGACTGGAATTGAAACAATTCCATTATTTAACTGAAAAAAGGATATTTTCAGGCAGTTGCTGGCCCATGCTCAGGGCAGTCTCCCTTCCCTATGCGCTGCCAGAGAGGCCAGGTCTGGTTCTGTGAAAACTGACACTTTGTACAGGCTATGCCATTCTTATCCTGACATTCCTTTCCATTTCTTTAAAATTACATGCCATCAAGTTTAACACCACAGTTCGGAGTGTCATCGAGCCATTTCTAACCAAGAAGCCACACAGAAATATTTGGGGAGTTCCAAACCTGTCCTATTTCACGTGCCCCACCCTTAACAGGCACCCAACACCCGCATGAGAAACTGTGTGAAACATCATTTTTATAACAATTTTCTAAAAATATTTCCCTGTTGAAATAAACAGAGACTTCAGTGACTCCTTTCTGCCTTTCTTCCCAGCCTCCACACCTCCCAAAGCCCGGGGAGTGGGAAGGAAATGTTTCTTTCAGCGAGATGCTTGTACCCCTCGCCTTTGAATTCTTAAAAGAAGAATATTGTTTCATACTCTTCCAAATCTGCTCTGCCTTCCCCAGCTCTCACCTTACCTTCTCTTCCTCCCTCTTCTTGATGACTATTTTCTTTCTTCCTCACTGTTTTTCTTTCCTCTCGTCTTCTCCTGCCTCTCCTGCTCTGGTTTCACCATCTGGTTCTGTTCTCCTTATCACTCTCCTTCCCTCTGCCACAACCCGCGTTTCCCCCTCTCGCACCTTCCCCATCCTTGTTTCTCCTCTCCTTTCCACTCACTCCTTTCCTGTCTTATTTCCCCCAAGGTTTTCAAAGGGAAGCCCAGCCAGGGCCAGCTTTCCCTTCCTGCCTGCTGCTAATTGAGCAGTTCATGAATTCCCACTTCTGGTGGCGGCTTTACAACTTTCCAGTTTGCCGTTCAACGAGACGGGGACAGCACAAGACAAATCTCAACCAGAAAATTATCCTGGAGGCTGAAAGTCACAGTTCCCACTTGGGTTTATTTTATTTTAGCACTTTCTTTTTAAAATTTCTTTACCATCTTCTCTGCTTCTTAAACAGGCGAGTTGGACTTTAATATACAGTTAAAAAATTCTTATCAAGAACCTTTATACGTTTTCAATGCTGAAGCAACAAGTAACTAAATTGGGAGCCTTTTTGTTTCCTTATCGAGCAAATCTGTTCCTGAATGCTAACAAGCAGGTCTTTATATACTTTGTCCACTTGATAATAGACTAATAATCTTATCACGATGTTTTCTTGAACTTGAACTAGGTGTACAAAGTTAAGGCTGGAAATGTGGGAAATTACTAAATTATATAACGTGGCAGAGATATTACAAGGAATTTCTTATATTTCGCAGCGAAATATTGCCAATTATTGTAGCTGTCAATTTAACAATAGGCTTATTCACTATGGTGTTTGATTAATGTGAAATTATTCAGTTGGCTACCTTGTAGTTGGCCTATTTTTGTGTCCAATTAGTATGCTAATAATGGTAATTATGTTCTATACTGCATGTCTCATCACCTAGAGGGTTTTTAAAATGATAAAATAATGAGAATAAACAAGCTGATGCTGACATTCACTGGGCCATTCTAATTACTTACTGAGAGCACACTGGGGAATCAACACTCAACCAAAGAAAATGATTCTTGCTTACTTTGTTAAAACTACTCTTTTCAAAGAGCATTAATAGTTTGCTGCTGTTTTCTTTATTACAAGGGACTGCACTATTTTCCCTTTTATTTGCCCTGTTAATGTACAGTACCAGGAAAAAAGGAAAAAAAAGATAATTTGATTATGTTTGACTGAAGCGATAACTGTTTGCAGGGGGTGTCAGAAAAAACAAATAACTGTAATTGCTGAATTATACACCTTTGTAATGGCTCCCATTTATTTCTTGGCTGCGTGATAAACATACCATCACCTTTCTCACCACGGGAACGGGGCGTTTTTCCAGTGTGCTGGCCGTGCTGTGGGATGGAGGGCTGCCAGGGATATACTCGCGGGTGGGATGCCCGCGGCAGCCGGACCCGCTGCCTCTGCTTTCCCTCCATCCTCTTCCCCACACTGACACACCCCTCAGGGTTTGGGGCTTTTTGGTTATTTGGAAAGATTATGCCCTACAATTTTTTTCTGATAAAAGCTTCTGCAGTGCATAAGGAATGTTATCAATAAATAATAAATAGTAGCACATACTCTTGTTTATAGGCTCAGCTTTAAAACAGTGCCTGGCACCTTGTGAACAAACACACAGAGTTTGAAAACCCCTGCCATTCCTTAGTCCTCTCCTTTATCCAGCAGTAACAGCATCCCTACTCACTGGCTGCTCCAGAAACACCGGCTGAGGATGGGGCTCAGACATCTGTTGCACTGACACCGGAATAAAGAGTCAGGATTTTCCAGCTTCAGCACAAAAGAAAACAGAGCCAGGCACAGAGGGTAAAGCTGAGCCGAGCGTGTGGGAATTCTGAATCCTTCATAGAGCATTTTGAGATTCATGCACAGCTCTATTTTTTTTTTAATTGAATTCAAGTGATAAATGATATAAAAGGAACAAATATGATAAAAGGAAAAATATTATTTGAAAAGTTTCTATGCCAGGTACAAGGGAAGCTGTACAAAAATTTAGGGTGTTGGGAAAAAAATGCAAGGAAGTTGCAGACCCGAGGCAGACAGTTGGTCAGGTATGCCCTAACCCTCAGATTAATTGATTGTGCAGAAGAGGGATACTGAAATACCTCCAAGCTTTAGAATCCAGACTGCCTTGGGAAGCCTATTTAAAACTATGAGCTGTGATTAAAAAGATTGTTTGAATGGAAATCCCTACAAAGACAGTATAAAGGAAAAAACCCTCCATTATAGCAACACTGTGTGTTTATATGGATGCTAATATTTTACTCCACATACAACCAAGCTCCAGGACAATCCATCATAAAGCTGTGCTGGGGGATGGCTGGAAATGCTGTTCACCAACATGGAGCAGGGGCTGGTTTTAATAAAGGATGTAATACGTGACATGTTAACAGGGAGTCATTTGTGCACCATGTATTGGTTACTCCTGTCCTGTCATTTTGAATTATGTCTCAATAGATCTCACTTGCTAAAGGAACCAACTACCAGCAAACAGAAAGTTACTGTAACCCAGGAAAAACAACAAAAAAATATTGAGATAAGGAATTCCAAAAGACTTTTTCTTTGCACCAGAACATATATGCAACTTCGAAATACAGTTGAAGTGCCAAGCAGAAAATCCCTGGATGTGCCTGCTCCCCTTTCCCACCTCCTCCCACACCAGCAGCAAAATCTTACCCTCATCTCGTGGACTATGAGCTTAAATTTCTGTTTGGTGAATAATCTCCAGTGTTTATTTTCCACCTCACTGTACTGGTGTTTATGCAGACACGGAGAGTTTGAAGAGGCTCAGGAATATTTGGAATTGCTGTTTGAACTCCACAGTGTTCCCGCCGATGCGGGAAGTCTCCCTGTCACCTCCTAATTATTTTGGACATAACTTTTTTTTAATTTCAGAATAGCAAGCTACTGCAGGGAAGGGGAAACAACTGGGAATTTATTTGAGATCAGTGGTTATTTGTGCCTTTTGTGTGTCAGGGAGATCACCAGCAGTATTTATGCTGCAAATTGCTAAGAAATGATCCCTTTAATAATTCTCGAGACAAATTCTGAGCGACAGCTTCACTCCGAGGTGTGTGGAGAGAGTTCAGGGTGGAGAGTTTGAGTCACCAGTGCCCAAGATAAATTCATCAGCCTCGTGGCAAATATATTCCATAATCTTAAGCTGTTTTTAAAAGCAAGACTGAAGGAGCAAGGAGGTAATTTAGAAGTGAAAGCTGGTAGTGCAGGAGCTAATAATTAACTGCTGTACAAAGGTGATCTGGATCAACTCATCTGTAAATCCTGGAACTTTTACTAAGAGTTGTTATAAATGACAAATTATGCCATGCTGCAGATACCTTCTACTTGATACCCTCAGCAATTACCACCTCACAGTAAATTCTAGGCTGATATCTTTGATTTAGCATGGAATTTAGCACTATATTCATCATTAGCCTCGTAAGTTTTTCCCAAATTAATTAGCCATTAGCATGAACAAATAAGTACAACCAAGTATTAATAAACAAACGTGCATTTGTAGATAATGCTTATATGGACATAATTTATATAAACATTCTTGCAGTGTGTACATCTTTGAGGAACAGTGGGAAAATCATAAGCAAGGAAAATCCTGCTCCAAATCTCCAGGTTTCACTGCAAAGGTGAACCATTAATGATTTGTAGGTATCCTGGATTATATTGTTCAATAGGCACGGTGTCAGAAAGCTGGGGACTTTTACAGACGGGTTGGAATCTGATAAAGAAAAATACAGAGAATGTGAACTTGGTAGTTCTGAGACTTCAGATCTCAGTAGCTACAGGAGATCGATCTGTAAAATCCAGATTGCTATCTTGGCATTGGCTGCTGCTATAAATTAGGGATTTTCAAATACTAGCTAGAAAAAATAGCTGATATTTCTCACAAGTGCTTTACTGATAACTATTTGCTAAAACTTCATAGAGGGAAGAGGAAAACTGCCTGATTTTTTCTTCCACCCTGAAAGAATTAAGAGGGAAAAAATGTATTTTTCTCTTTGTGTTTGCTGAGCACTGCCTGGTGAATTATCTCAGAGCCATATTTTCTTTTTGTTACCCAAGGGTGAGGTTTGGAAGGCTTTTATTACTTACTTAAATTTGCATTGCTGTTAGCAGTTGAACTTCTGAGTACTTTTACAACTAAGACAAGCCCCCCCCATATCTTCCTGTGAGTCTGCTCCCTGTAGTACAAATATGGGGGATTCCAAAGGGGAAGGGGGGAGAAGGGAAAAAACAGTTTGGAAAATGACATAAGCAGCTGACAGTGCACACAGCAAAGCTTGAGAGGAGAATTTACCTACAGACCGTCACTGCCTGCCATGACTGCCTTAAACCAGGGCACGATTTAACTAATTCTTCCCAAAACAAGGTAGCCACCCACCTTTTAAATCCCTCGTTCTCTTTAGAAGGGACGTTTTGGGATGAATTAACCTTTGTTGCTGTTAGTGAACATCTCTGTTGGAGATAGAGGGAAATCACCTGAGTTTAGCACCCTCTCAGCTTTTCCAAATTGAACAGAGGTGTTAGAACAGAGCGAGTAGGAGACAATGTTTCCTCTGGGGCTTCTGCTCCCCTTCTGCATTAAAAATCAGAGGGGAGAAAAAACAGATTTCTTAATTTTTATCAGAATTTGGATGGAGCAGGACAACGAAGTAGAAAAAAAGGGATGTGACCCTCATCCCCTACAACCACCACCAGGAACTGCAGCCAGTCACGGAGACATTTATATTTTATGCCATTTTAAGCCTGGCCTCTCATGTATTTTTGCACTCTAACATCTGATTTCCCAGCACATGACATCAGCAAGAAGTGGAATAGATAAGTATCTTCCACCAAAACATAGTTCAGTGACCTAAATTACATATTCAGCAATGGGAACGCTGCGAGTCCTAAATCTCACCACCATCTCTCTGGGATCAAAGGCTGTTTCTGCTACAGCAGCACTTTTGGGATGAGGAGTGATCCCTTCCTGAACTCAGTCTCTCTCCTCTGCTTCCCAAGATCAGCCATAGCAGCATAATGGGAAAGGCAGTGCACATACAAATAAATTGCACAGAATCCATTAATTAACGTAGGTTACAGGCAAACTTTGGATGTTTTCTTGTGCAAGAGTAATGCAAACATCAGGGCATTATGTTTCTTCTCTGGGTTGGTTCCTTTAGAACTGTAATTAAATCATAAAACACACTTTTGAATATGTATTAATGTATAAATTCACTCCTGATTCATCTGAACCTATATTGCTCACTTCAAAATGTGCAGCATATTATTACAGTTAATCACTTAATTATTAGCTAGTGTTGGGTTTTTCTCCTTTCAAGTCTGAAGATGCAATGCACTAAAAATAACATTTTCAGTGGACGTGAAAGACAAGCTCCTGGCCTCCACTGACACCTCTGATATAAAGACACTGAATTCATCCACTAGGATTTTGGAAACCTTTAGTGCTGTCCCAGCCAACCAGGGGGTTTCTCATCTTTGCAATGTGTCAGAGATACAGGAGGGGGTTTGGAGCTGTGTTGCTTCCCCTGCCCTGGTGATGGGCTTCGTGGATACCCCAGGACAAAAGGCTCCAGACTGACCAAAGGGGGCTTTCCCAGCCCAGCTCTGCAGTTTTTGGGCCACCAGGTCAATAAAACAGACTGAGGAATGTTGGCCACTCCCAACCTTAAGTCCCAGACTGATACCAGGCCATGCTCTACAGGCGGACTCAGGGCAAAAGCCTCGTCAAGGAAACTGGGTAGGGCAAATTTGGGTTTGTTTTCATTTTAAGGCATATCTATTTCTAAGCTCTTTCTGTCTGTTTGTCTCATTGGTTTCATCTTACAGGAAATACTTGGTCAATTAGGAAGTCTCCCATATTTTCATTCAGCCCCAAATTCTCTCCCCTCTCCCCATCCAAATCTGTGGTAATTAATTACACAGTTAAAACCTCAACTGCTCTTCCTTTGCTGGAGCCAGGCAGCGATTCCCACTACCCAGAGCTACTCCTAGACACCACTTCAGTGCCAGCAGCTCCAACCTATTCTTGGCTGGGAATTGCCTTGCCAGGGGAAGCTCCGGTCCCTGCAGCATCATCCCATCCTCCCTGCCAAAGTAATTGGGGCCAGGCAGGGAGTACCCAGCACTCAGAAACCTGGGACTGCACGTGCCACTGGAAAGAGAAAACAAAGTGTTGCAGCCATTAGTGAGTTGTCATTAATTGTTCTCCCGGCGAAGGAATGAATGAGGAATCTTGGAGGGAAGAATTCCCACCTTCTCCCAGTAATAATTATTTCTGCCAGCCTGACAAGACGTCTCAAACCAGGAAATCCACACAGAAGGGAACACTTCCCTGTTTTATTTGAGTGTTGTTTAGGCTTGGATGGCACTTCAAGCATGTGCTGTGGGTTCAGTGGGAGCTGCCAGGAGTTTTATTCCCTGGCAATTATTTCTCACACACAGCCCTTCTGACTTGGGATAAACAATTGGATAAAGACTCCTCTGCATTATAAAAAGCCCAATTCTCAGCACTGACAGCCCTCAGATCCCTACAAGCACCCTGTCCAGTTCAAAACAACCTCAAACTGAACAAGATACAGCAAAATAAGCCGAAATTCCATACAGAGCAGTTTAAGTTTTATAAACAACCACAATTTCTCCTCCTCGGTTTAACACAGAAAGATTTGTAACCCTCATTTTAGGGACTAGATAGAGAGCTTTTTTGGGGTTGGGAAAACCATTCTCCCAAAGATTTGCAATTATTGTGGTTTATTGGATGGGAATGGTCCAGCTTTTGATAATTTTCTTGGAAGATGCTAATTTACAGATTAGTGCTGTGGCCCCAGATGACCTCCACATGGGTTTTCCAAGGGCTCTCTCCATCAGCAAAGCACAAAGATCTACATGTGACACTTTATCTGGTTTTTGCTCCAACAAACAGGAAACACCAACTGCAAATAAATGCCAGCAGTAAAAAAACTCTGTAAAATACTGGGAAAAGACCTCTCCTCACCTAAATATTTCACATTAAAAAAAAAAAAATCAAATAGGAGGTGGAACCAATGGGTCAAAAGTGCAAAAATCTCACCTCTGAGCATCTGCTTGAGCAACCCCTGGACTGGGCAAGCAGGGAGATGATGTTTTATTATTTGTGGGCTGCTGTAAGTGGTGTTTCAGGGAGCTGCAGGCCCAAGGAAGGGCATCCAGCATCCGTGTGAAGGACGTGTGTTTACAGCTATATTGAATATTGATCTATGCATACTCCACTGGCAATAAACTTCTTAATATGTACTTGAAAATCCCAACTCATACATCCTTCCCGCGAAGGCTCAAGGGCAGGGGGAGGTCTGATTGCTCTGTGTAAGTGAAATTTCTTCGTGTGTCTCTTGAAGGAGTTAAACAGGGTGTGATACATGGCCTGCCCTGAGGAGGGGAGAGCCAAGAGCAATTCTGCAGGTTGGTAAAAGCTACAGTAGGAACTATTGTGCATTGCTGAAATTTAAAATGGATGCACAAAAATTTTTTTGAATTCACCTCTTATTCTGCAACTGTTTTAACAGCCACTGTGAGAAAAATAATTTTTAAAAAAGTCAAGAAACCACCAAAAAATAAAAAGAAATATCAAGTGTTTTGACTTGCAAGTGCATGAAGAGCCCACCTCAGCTTTATATTGATGTACAGGAAGCCTAAAGCAAATCCAAGAGGCTTTAATACCAGCTCTGCCACTACAGTTCAGAAGTTACTGTGTAACCAACTCTTCCTGCCATTCCTTGGCCCTGGGAATCAGCACTAATAAATGTCAAGAACAGGACTGACCAGCTTCCATCTCTTATCAAAGGGCAATGGATGTGGTGCCTTAGGTGTCACTTTGATGCAATTTTTCATCAAAAATAGTAAATTATGTAAAATCGTGTGCAGGTGACTCTTACTGCAGGGGATTTTACACCTGAAAAGGTTGAAGATATCAAAGTCTTGCAAGTAAATTCAGACATTTGTTTCCATACTGCCAAACTCCAACCACATTTTACACTCTTATCCGGTAAAAGAAAGGGGGAATAAAGCTTATTTGCTTTCCAGTCCCCACTGCAGCATTCCTTGTAAGTTAGTAGCAATTGCATATCCACAAAAGGCAAGTATGACCCCAGGTATGAGACTAACAAGAAAAAACCCTTAATTTATTGCATTGCCTCTTTTTCCATGTGGATCTTCCAAGAAACAACATAGAACAGACCAAAATTACACACACAGAGACTCTTGCTGACTTTCATTTCAAATTTGACATTATCCTCCTCACCACTGCTTTAGCACTAAGTTGCCACAAAATTCATTCAAATTGGTTTCCCAAAACCACTGTAGAAGCTGGGTCTGGGGGAGAGGAGCATCCAGCCAGAGACTCCCCTCTGGCAGTGCCCTGTCCTGTCCTCTTCCCAACTAAATCCACCTCTTACTCTCTGTGCTGCCCCTTTCCCCCAAACCAAACCAGGTTCCTGCACCACAGACCAGGAGCTGCATAACCTCCCTGTCATGGGTTGCAGTGTATTCTATTACCATCCCCATCAGCCATTGAAATCAGGTGGGGCAGTGTTTCCTTGCCTCCTTCCCCCCAGACTATCTTTCTGTTAATTGCCCATCATTGTCCTGCCGCCTGACTCAGAGATAACTCCCTCCGGACTATCTTCTGTTAATGAGCCTAATCAACACTTTGCCTCATGACTCATTACCCCATTGTGAGATGCTCCACCCAGAGGGAGGAACCAAGCATCCCATCGTGGATATGAGCTGAGGCTGAACACCAGAGACACGGGCTTCCCACTGGATTTCCAGAGGACAGGAGCTACACAGCCACCATTGGACTTCCTGAGGAAGAGCAGACTGTTTTACTACAGGATCACTGCTTCAGAGGACTGCAGCCACCATTCCACCAGACTGCTACCACCACCCTGCCTAACAGGGTGTCAGGTTGTACCTTGACTCTGTCAGTTTGACAGTGTTTTCTTCTACCTTTTTTCCCCCTTTTTCTTTAATTTCCATTGAATTGTTATTCTGACTTAGTGCCTCCCACTGGTTTGTTTTCAAACTAGTACACTCCCCAAGCCAGATTTAGCATGAGAGATGCAACCTCCAGGCCAATTTCCAGGCTTCTGGCGACTTTTGAACAAGAAATGGAGATAGGAACAAGCCAGGATGAATTCCGACATCCGGAGTTCCAGTGAATCCTACGGACGGATTCAACACTTCCTCCACCACTTCCACTAAACTCTGCAGCTAAGCATTATTGGGAGTTTGTTTCATCTTTCTCGATCACCTCCCAGAGCATTTCCACTTGACAAGAGCTGAATCCAAGCTTCAGGGTGCAGGATTTGGATGCCTTGGTCCATCACTTTTGGTCAGCATCCTACGAGTCACAGAAATATCGCAGGAAGAGGGGCTGGGACATCCCCAGGAACAATGTGTTCTGATATCCATGAGCATTAACTTTGGCACAGTTAATATTCCCTGTCTTTCCCAATTTTTATGCTTTCACAGTTTTTCCCTGCCTGTGACACCACTCCCAAATAGACTTGTTGGTGTTTTGGCTCGTGGGCAGTCCCACCTGACACAGCTTGGCACAGCCACAGCAAAAAGTGAAGTTTGTGAAGCACAATGTCAAAAATATGACTTTAGAGGGAACAGAATCTGTTCCTGGGAGTCACATCCTCCTGCCTTTTCTGAGGAGAAAACAGGAGAAAACAAATGCTGGGAAAACATGGAGAAAAACAGGATGCCTAATTCTTGCCTTAAAGCACCGTGATTAGGTTGAGGTCAGCTCCAATGGCAGAACACAATGACGGAACAAGTTGACCTTCTCTGGCATAGACATGATTTCTCAAGCAAATTAACCTTTTTCTCACCTACAGACAGAACAACAAAAACAAAACAAACAACCCATAAATCAACCCGTAAACCTGTTATTTTAGAAAAGACAGAGTAGTGAAGTAAATTCTTCCAAAATGCCCTTACATCATTCATAGAGACAGAAAAACAATTACAAAGCAAATCAGATCCTCTCTTTAATTGATTGCGCTCAAGTTCTTTCCTCAAGTAGAAATGTTGCCAAAAAAAAATAAAGTAAAAATCAACGAGCATTTCAGTTCCAGGCATCAGTGAAAGTAACTGCCACTGGATTGCTTTCCAGCAGTTTATACACTACAGGAAAGATTAAAACAGTCCTTGATAATCCCTTCCAAAAATGAACTTTGAAATGTTGCCTTGGATTATTACACAAACACAAGAGATCATTAAAAATGCAACATGGAGCTCTGGAGAGGGTCCTGTAGGTGTGCAGTTTTTGCTATTTGGGAGCTTAAAACTTCTCTTTTAGCAAGAAGAGGGACAGAAGGGTTAAAGGAAAGCAGCAGGTTTGAAAAAAAACAACCAAAACCCTCTCGTCACATCTGTCATCAACCCTGGCCATGCCCTACTGACACAGAGCTTCAGCAGGAGCTGGAATGATCCTCTTCCACGGTGGGGACAGCTCTGGAACCCCGGTAGACCTGGGCTAAATGAAGCAAAACCAAATTAAAGCCATGAGAAGCCTGTTTTTTCCACATTTAGCATTGAAAGCAAGGTCAACCCACGCTGATGAGGAGTGTTGCACTTGTTCAGTTATTAAGGATGTACTAACTCAAAGTTTTTGCCCTAAAGCTTTAGTTTGGTGACTTCAGCTTTCAGCTGTCACTGCCCCAGCACATCAGTCCAAACACCACGGAAAATATCCTCACACATCCCCTGAAAAAGTGTCATGCTTGGACCTACACAGTGCTCCTCTGCTCCTGCTGCAGATTTTCCTGGGAAAAACCTTCACTCCTTAATGCAAACTCCACCTGTCACAGCACCTGCCCTGTGCTGGAAAGGCACGAAGATGAATTGCCCTGATTTTGGAGCTTATAACAGTGCAGTGCCACTGTTGTCACCTTCTAGGAGTGCCAGAGTTCAGCAATGGGGAAGAAAGAAAATGGATTGAAGTCAGAATTCTTCATCATTTGAGATCCTAGGAGTGTAAAAAGTTACAGCAACTTGCATCCTTAATTAGGGGTGTTTCTCTGGGAAGGCTGACATTCCCATCCCTCTGGCTGGGGGGGATACAGCTCTGGTGCCCAGAAAAGCAGCTCCTGACAAAACCAGCTCTTCCCCTCTTGGCCCTTCACTGCAAGTCAAAATAAAATTCTTATAATGACCTGTCCAGTCTCTTCCCATAACTTGCTCAAGAATTTGTTTTCATTTACGAATCCCTCTTTTTCCCAGGTGGGGCTTCTGGCCCCTTGTCTCACCCAAAACATTTCCAATTCTCTTGGCTTCTGCCTTGGACTTCTTGCTCTTGTATTCCAGTTGAAACAAGGCAGGGATCTGGATTGAAACCCTGTTGAATCACCTGACACAAAGTGGTCTAATGGAAAGTGCAGCCAAACCCAGGAATACTTTTCCTGTGTCAAGTCCCCGATTGCAGCTCAGAGGGCACTTTGGCCAAGCTGGGTGTTGAACTAATGACTGAACAAATTCCTGGGCAAAAGCCACCAGAAAGTGCTAATCCTTCTCCTGGAGAAAGTTTATCATGCTGGGGTTAGGTTACAGCCATGGCAGAGAGACCAGATAAATCCTTTTAAATTATATTCCACTAAATGATTATCCATTAAGTGGAAGAGGTATCTTCTGCGCTAAAAGCTTTGCTACTCAATAGAACTAATGACAAATTAAAGCTGACCGTGTAAATAAGCAAGATGGGAGCTGATCTGATTTTGCACTTTACTGAAAAAAGTGACAGATTAATCAATTCAAATTCACTACAGAAATATTTATTGTGAGACCCAACAGTTACAATTAGAGCTTTCTCCCCCTCCAAACAAACACTTACTTGTGAAGAATACTTTTCCAGTTTGAGCAGAAAGCACGGGTTCTGAGTGCAAGTTTCCGCTTGAGATTAAATACCAAATAAATAAAAAGAGATTTAAGTTGCTTTCATTTAACGCAAGAAACATTCCTTCTTATTTTTGTCAGCTGCCTTTCTGGGAAAAAAGGCAGTAGGTGGAAGACAGAAAAAGCAATGAAGGTAAAGACATGTTTTCATGTTGCACTTTATAAAAATTTAACTACACCCAGATATATCTTTTACTGTGCTTGAAAGAATTTCTGAAAAGCACTTGGCATTTCAATTGTATTTTCCAAAATACATGCACTCAATTTATGATAAACAAATGTATGTGATCATTCAACGGAGAGGGGGGAAAAAAAAGAACATTACATGATAAAAAGCTTAATAAGCCATGACATTGATGAGGTCAATTAAAGTCAGTATTAAATGTGTTAAATACATATAATATGAGAACTAGATAAATATATGGAAGAACAAGACAAACACTCAGGTTTCCACTCTGATAAATTCCCAATGCATATAAAATTCTATGTGGGTATAAAGAAGTGCTTTTAATGGAAATAACCACCAGGAGTTTCCTGAAAATAGTTTTTCAGGTCTAGAAAAGTCCAGGGCTCATCCAGAGTGTTTCAAGAATTGTGCTGATTAACATAAAGGCCTTGTGCTTAGCAATCCAAGTTGGTTCTTTTTTAGGGAAATGTATGGAAGTGTCAGAACTGCAGCACTTGAGACCCACGTCCCACTTGCTCAAAATCAGGCAGATGCTGAAACATTCAGCTGAGACCACATTAAGGGGAAAGAAATCTGGAGAGGGGGAGAGGATTGTGAGCAACACCTGGGGATTTGGAGAAAAATTATTTCTTTACTGTGCAGGGGGTCCCAACACATATTTTTTCATCATCTGAAGTATGTCTGGGAAGAAGGTGGCTTTTTATAAGGAATAATTCCTGAGCAAGGCTCCTGCACCCGCAATTATGAGTGGATGCGAGTGTGGGGGAGACTCTGGGCTCAGCCCTTAAGGATTTCACCAGGATTAATGTTCAACCAGAAGTTAGAAAACAAGTAGATTAGATTTTAGCAGAGCAAAGTTGGGAGAGTAAGTGCGGGGTGAAATTCAACATGATAAAGCTGGGGAGAGAAAGGACACAGAGGAAATAGAAAGTGTTCAAAGATAAATTAATGTATGCCCGGGGGTTGTGTGTGCCACCTCCCAGTAATTGCACAGGGAATGTTCAAGTTGGGTTGGTTTTTTTTTTTTCCCCCTGTAAAGCCAGTGTGAAGGAACATCAAAATGTAAAAGTAATCAACAGTGGAAGAAAAGGCAGACACGAGTTATAAAACATCAAATACAGAGCAGGGTTGGAACAATTGCATAATGAAGTTGAGAGCATAAAAAGCGATAAGAAAAGCAAAGGCAGTGAATGAAAAGAAACTTTACAGGGAGGTAAAATAAAATTAGAACAGTTTTCAGGTCCAGGGAGGAAACAGGAGGCTGGAAAAGCAGCCCAGGTATCTGCCAGAGTCAGGACAAGGTGCTACCCAAAGAAGTGACAGTGCTCAAAGCCTAAAATACTGCTGTGTGATTGGGAAAGTGACTAAAATTTCAACCATCTCACAGAAGGTGGCATGGAAGAAATGAATCCAAACGAGTTTTCTGTCCTTTGAACCGCCAAGGCAGCCCGATGAGGGCTCCTGGGTAAACACCTCAGCAAGCTGACCCAGTCCTGAGGATCGGGGGACGGAAAACACAACCCGTGGACAAGGTCTCCCAACCTGGATGAGCCCAGGAATCCACCACCATCCCTCAGAGCCCTGCCAGGATCCAGACTTCCTGTGCCAAGTCCTCTCCTCAGAGAGTCCTTACATGGAACAGGTCCCACAGAAACAGCCTCAGAAAGGACACAAGAAATATCATTAACTTTTGAAGAAAGAAGCTGGAATTCGGCTGCCTTGACAATTATCAATCCCAGTTGGAAGGAACAGAGTTTGCACTTCGCTCTGAAGTCATCAAGTTCCTCCCTCATGGAAGAGTTTCCAGTTCCTGGACTAATTCATGTGACCTCCCAGGTCAGCTGTGTCCCAGGGATGTAATAAGGTCACTACAGATTCTGGCCGTATTTTCCTCCTCAGGCCTTCCCAAGGCAGAACTTTCCACCCCCCCAGGGCCAGATGGAGCTTCCCAAGGACGTGGGGGAGTCTGCACAAGTTCTCCCCCCAAACCAGCCAAGGGCAGTTGTTCTGCAGCCCCACATCAAAGGGGACCTGAGCTGCACCCCAATCACTTTGGGGTTGGGGGTGTCTTGTGCTCTCTGTTGATAACAGAACATCCTTTGGCTCCACACTATTTTCGGCACCAGAGCCTGAAGGACACATTCTCCCTGAATTTAAGATGCTGTTTCAACCTTCTCTCCATGTAATCTATTAAAGTGAGAGTTTACACTGAAATCCTCACAAGAAGCAGGGACTGAGTCATGGGGACTAAAACACCAATGACAGATCCAGAAGTCAACCAGGGACAAATGCTTGAGCCAGGCTCCCTCCACAGATCAACCTTTCTGCCCATCTAAAACAAGTATTAACGGGTTTATGCTCTTCTTGGGCAATTAAAGCACCATCAGGAGATGGAAAGCAGAAATAGGACAGAAGAGGGAGGTTTTATAGAATCCCAGGAGGGTGTGGGTGGGGAGAGATCTTGAAGCTCATCCCATTCCACCCCCTGCCATGGGCGGCAACACCTTCCACTATCCCAGGTTGCTCCAAGATCCATCCAACCTGGCCTTGGACACCTTCAGGGATCCAGGGGCAGCCACAACTTTTCTGTGTTCACTGTGCTTATTATTTGACTTACAGGTGCTGTTCAGCCTCTCCTGCTTAGATACAAAATGCTGTTCCCTTTCCTGTGGGGGCATAAGGACAGTTTAGTCCTTGAGAGCACATGGGTTTACATTTTACATGTCAAAGAAACACAGTAGCCCCAGATATGATTCAAACACTCCCCAAGGCAGTTCTCTGAATATCCTTATCCCTCCCCCTCTGCAGGCTGCACAGTGCCAGGCATTGCAGGGAGGGATGCTGAGCTGATTCCAGTGCTTATTCCCGAGCACGGTGTCTGCCACATGGCTCTGCCACCAGGAAATAGCAGGACACCAAACTAACCAGAATCTGTGTTTCTCAAGTTGTCTCTGTTGTACTTTGAGCCACAAAGTCTTTTTAAAAATTAGAGAAATACCCTTCAGTGTGTTGGTTTTAAAGTATTTCAGTGACTAAAGAGAACCAGGAGGAAGCTGCAGATATTTTGTGCCATATGAATATTTCTTTGAAGCTGTAAATAAACAGCAGCTCTTTTACCTCATATGATTTCCCAAAGGAAAAAAAAAGAAGGAACTGCCTGGTCCAAGAGCTCTGCGTCTCCCTTTCTGCTGCCACTAGAGGGAGAAACCTATTCCTGGGATCCCATGGCTTCTAGGCTGTTTTTTGGAATAGAATCGGAATTATTCCCGTTACAGGGAAAGACGTTTGTCCCTCTGTGATAAGCAGGGATAAGGCAAAGGGAGAGCCTCTAAAATGAAGTGAGATAAACATTTCCTCCCCCCACCCTCAAATAAACTCCAACTACAATCCTCAAACCTTGTGAATTTAAACACTGCTGCAATTGTTCTTCTTTGTTGGAATACAAATCCTTCCACTGTGTTTACTCCCGTTGCATCCAGGGCAGAGGAGGGCAAACAGGAAGAAAGCAGAATACTGCGTTCCTATCAATATAGGAACAAAGGATGTTTTCTAGTGGCTTGAACTAATTCTGATTGAAAAACCATAAAATTTTCTATTAGCTGTAAGGAACAGTGGAAATTCATTGTGGACAGGAAAAGATCCTAAAGTAGCATTTAAATTAACTAAAAATCCTAGAATTCTGGATTTGCACTTCTTTTTCTTGTCCTAATTCAACTCAAAGGATCATACTGATGAATCATTCTTATGTCACTATATTTTAAAGGTTTGAACCAATAATGATTGCTTTGGATAAGTGTTTATAGCAGTGGCAAGGTCATTTCACTGCTATGGAAGATATTGCAAATCAGCCTCAAATGTGGGTGCAAAAAACTTTAGCACCTTCCCTAAATATGAAATGTCTCAGTCTCAGACATGCAGAGTTACCCCCAAAATGTGCTTTCAAACACAGGCTGCTGGTGGCCAACAATGTGCAACTCGACCTGGCTTTGTGACACAGAACCTGATGAACATAACACACTTAGAGGGTGAAAAAGTCATTTTTCCAGAAAATGAGGCACTTTGCAGGCTCCAGGCTTGGCCACATCTCTTCCGGAATAGTCATCGTTTTTCTCTCCAAAAAAGAGCAGCAACACTGATCCTTAAGGTCATCAACGATGAAACTTTGCTGATCTTAGGCTTAACAGCAGGTGCAAACGTCACTGTATTTCTAGAGGAAAACATATCCCAAATCATTCCTTCCTGTCCTTTAATGGGTCTGAAAAGGGACTAAATCCACCCAAAAAAGCCTTCTCATGGTTCATCTGTCCCAGCCTGCTACTGCAGTGGCCAAGGTTAGCAAGTTAGCCCTCCTACATCCACTGTGTTTTCCCCCAAATATATCAGAGTATCCTGTCTATGGTTTTGACTGGAAGAATACCAGTCCCCACCTGCTCTTTTGTCACCGTCCTACAGCCTGGATACAATTAGCTTAGATATTGTTCCTCACCAACACAGCCTGAATTCTGCCTCTCCTCATCATGCACTAAACAGGAAAACTAGTTATTCCAAATGTAATCCCAATTGTCTGACAATTAATAAGGACATTTTTAAAAAGCAGGATGAGCAAAGCAACAGAAGGCTCCCAGGCTCAGTGCAGGGGCTGCCACTGAGGCTTGGAAAGAGGCACATCCTCACTCATCAGCCGAAAACCTGGGGAGCCAAAGCTTCAACTACAACAAGCTTTTCTTTTCCTGGTGCTTTACTTGATGTTTTTTCAGACCAGCTGCAGTACTTCCCTCACTGAATGGGAGGTCACTTCAGCACTGTTTCTGTAAAAGAGGCTGGAATCTAAAATTGGTGTTAAAAGTTCAAACTCATGACCCATCCCATCGACAGTATTTTGTTGTCATTTTTGTGAGAGTGACAGGGTTTGGGATTTAAAAACTGCAGCTATATTTGTATGATTCAAGTGATTTTCTTCTCCTATGATGATTTCATAGCAGAAAGCTTAAGACAACATTCCAGGTTTTTCACCCTTTGGTGTGCATGTGTCTATGTACACGCACACATATACAGAAAATAGAAAACATTCCCCAGTAAGTTTTCCTTTCTGAAAGGATTTTCAGCAGCCTTGCAGAGTAACAGCATATGCAATATGTGTGTCACTCAAACATTTCCCTTAGCTGCAAAGTTTGTGTCAAAATCTGTTCTGAAACAACTCCACAACGTGCACTTCATATAACCCTGAGCTGCAGGTTAGGCTCCACTTTAAGCATGAAATATTAAGTGAGCTCATAATAGCTAAATCACTCCATTGTCATTCCAGCACTAACCCAGGTTGGCAGAGCTCACGCTCCATGATGTCACCATTCCTACCTTGCTGCAGTTGCCAGCAGAGCCCAGTTTGCATAAATTAGCTTTGATCGATGAAAAGTGTTAACATCTTTTATTTTTACCTTGGAGCACACTTGGAATGATCCTTTTTAGTGTTTTAAAAATGCATATGGGTGGCTTAAGTGCCAGGTTAGAACATACTGTGGTGCCAACCACATGAGGATGGTCAGTGGCAACCACAGGAGAATGGTCAGTGGCAACCACAGGAGAATGGTCAGTGCACTGGAAACTGGAGGGACTGGGGACAACGAACACCTCAGACCATCAGCAACACCTTGATAACTTCCAAAAAGCCACCTTCCAATTTGCAGGTTGGAAAGACTTTCAAAGCCAGCCCTGAAATAGCAAGGACAGCTGTAGGATGGATTTCACCATCCCTCCACACATTAAACCCCATCCCACTTTGCATCAACTCCCACTGAAATAAATAACTCAAGAACTACGCAACATAAATAACAGCAGAACGGTTCAGGAAAAAAAAAAATCATCTCTCCATCTTCTAAAAATAGCTTCCTTTTGGCTACGCTGCTCCTTTATGTCTTTCCTTGAGAAAGCAGGGATGAACTGAATACTGATTGGCATTCACTGGCAGAGGCAGCCTCAGGAGCAGCATTAGAGGCACATTTGTCCCCCAGCCTGCTGATTTTCTAGAAGGAGAGGGTATTTTCCATCTCCTTTTTCCCAAGGCTGGCTTTGTGGCTGCCCTTTCCCTGCTCCCCTTCATTCATGTGGCTCTCGAGGCTGTCTCTGCCAAAGATGTGCCATGGAGTGGCTGAGATTCTGAGCTACCACACCACATCCAGCATGGCCCCAAAACTCCCTCTGGGCTTGCAGGGAAGTCTCAGAAGGACCTACAGACACACATGGAAGTGCAGGTTTATCCATCCAGCCTTCTACAGCCCTTCCCTGGCCATCTCTTATCATCAATTCTTATGTTCACAAATGTAGTGGTTAAACTCCGACCAGGGTTAAGCTGAGGACTCCCATCCTTGATCTTTTCAATTTCCAAATCCTCATGGATCAAGTGAAATCTCCCTCACATCAGCAAGTTTAAGCTTGATCACAGTAGGTTCACACAAATCATGGAATCACAGAATGGTTTGGGCTGGAAGGGCTTTTCAACACCAGCTAATCCACCCCCTACCATGGGCAGGGACACCTTCCACTGCCCCAGGTTGCTCCAAGCCCCATCCAGCCTGGCCTTGGACACTGCCAGGGATCCAGGGGCAGCCACAGCTTCTCTGGGCACCCTGTGCCAGGCCTTACCGCCCTCAAAATAAGCTCTACTCCGCTGCTCCAAGATCTTTGCCCCAAAGCAGAAGAGATTGTAAAGGAATTTTTCATTTTTCTATTTTTTACTATATACCTGATTGCAAGGGTATCTTTGGAAGGAGAAATCACCATCCTCTCCCTCCCTGGACTGAAGCCACAGAGACCTGGGATGCTGTTGGGACTTCACCCAGAGGCTGTGAGCAGATGGAAGGTTTGTTTTCCATCCAACCCCTCAAGCTCCTCTGAAGGAAGAGCTCGGGCACCCGAGAATTCCTTATTTTCCCACATTGCTGTATTTTTGAAATTCCCCGAAACACCGTGAAACGAAGGGAAAATACCTGTGCTGCTGGTGTTTGAGCTTTACAGGCTGAGGGGAGCAATGGGAGTCACACACACACTTACAGCCCAATAAATGGAGAAGAGGTCAAATCAAAGACTATCCCCATCTGAGGTTTATTTCGGGACCCCTTCTCCAGCACTACGAGGGGAGCCCCAGCCCTTTCAGAAACAAGCTGTTCCTGCTATTGCTGGCTTTGGACAAAAAGCACACTGCTGCTAACCTCTTACATAAAGTGAGCAGACAAACAGCTGAATTGCTGACCCCGTGTGGCCTTTCCCCCAGGATTTGCGGGTTTGCACAAAGAAGCCAACGTTTTACATGCAGCCCTCGATGGAGTTTGGAATTGTGCAGAAACCCTGTTTGGAGTGCACACTCTTAAACCCAACTGTTTGTGTACGATGTTCCTCCACTCTGATGCCAAACACTGTAGGTCTCTGGGTTCTTTTTTCTATTTTTGTTTTATTTTTTTAAAGCTGCTGGGTCATACACAACTTTGAGTGCCTGCATATACCTCCACTGCCATTAGTATTGCAATATAATAAAAGTCAGGGATGCTTTTTTTCCTAGGATCTATCCTTTTTTTTCAGCTGAGCACTCAGAGCTTGCTAGATATGAGCTCCAAAATTATTAAACACTCCTTGGCTCAGAGTTTTCTGTGCGGGCAGAGATATATATCAGGTTTATTTTGTGAGTGGGAGATACTTCGCAAGAGCAGTTGACTCAGTCTGCGTTTTGAGTAAACAATTCTCTTCATCTTTACTTGCAAATTGATTGATTTAAGATTTGTGAAGGCTTTTGCCAATTGGTAACAGATATAAAACATTCATAAGGAAGTGCCACTTCCCTTTGAGTGGGGAAAAAACCTCAGGCACAAGGTGCCAGCAGCTCCTTTCATTGAGCCAGAGGCTGCACTGACTTCCCCTGCCCAGCAAATCCCAGTGCCTCCAGCACTGCCCCCATTAGATCCATGAAAACCACTCGAGCACACCGGGAGAAGCCTGTGCTGCAGCAGGGCAGTTCAAGGACCACACACTCCTGTTCCCAACGCTCTGGATGTTTAAATCATCCCCGAGTAATCAAGTCTCACACCTCGGAGGATGAGAAAGTGCCAGTGATCCGAGAGCCCAACTGGTGGATTACACAAGGCGAGGATGAAAGCACAAAGCACCACAATGCTCGAATTCAACAACAACAAAACAGCATTGAGGCATCACAGCACAAAAATCCCCATTGTACGTTTGATTTCCAGCCATCCCAGCTCCGAGCTGCTAAAAACTACAGGGTATACCATTCCCTCCTCCCCAGCTATCCCAAATCCAACCTTGGCATTTTTGTTTTAATTCAAAGACACATTGATTGTTGTAAAGGCACAAAGTATTACCTGGAATAACACTTCAAATGCAAATTAAGGGCTGTGTAAAATTATTGTAGTGCAAGAGTACCATGGTTTATTAACAGCAGATTTGCAAGGTTAATTTTCAATTATGTATTTCTTATTAGTTTTCTAGCTGTCTTGCTATTATTAAATTTAAAGAGGAAGATACTTTCAATGTGTCCAGCTTCTGTGGCGTTATTACTGATAATTATTCCTATTTTCCAATTTGTGTTACTCTCATGTCTTGCAAAATTTGTAATTAATGAGCAAATAATTATAGCAGCACTTACTAGAGCTGCTTTAGTTAAAGCTGTGTCAGCTTTTGTATTAGGATCCCCATTTTTCAAGGGTTTATAACTCAAGCATAAAAATTCACTCTGGGCAGAGCCTTGTCATAAGAGCTGTCTGCTGAGCATGATTTTTTGTTTTTAAATATTTCTTAGCAGCATTATTTTGTTCTTTTTTCTTAAAGTTACGGACATTTTAACATAGCTTAAAGCTTCCAAGGGCACTAAGTTTACAGCACTCAGTTTTTCTATGCTCCAACATCTCAGAAATAAAGACATTTTATTTTAAGGTGAAGGCATTCACCTTTACAAATAGGAAACAAGATGCCTCAGCATCTCCAAAGCCCAAGATTGGGTTTTTAATGCCTGGTGGTCATGAGCTTTAGAAAACAGACACAGAAGAGAGCTTGACATTCGGGGATGTTTGCGCTGATCCCACCCAGTTAAAGCATTCAGGCACTGCCTCAATTAAGGCACACGAGTGGTCCTTGGGAGTCAACAGGGCTGGCCAGGCTCTCTGGGATGCCCAAACCATTCACTGCCCAGTTCAGCAGAACAAAGCTCTGCTTTTGACGGGAGTTTTCAGCTGTCCCCACGCCTGGGAGCACTGAGCACCACAGGGATCACTCCTTCAGGATGCTGAGGGCCCACAGGGCTTAAACAGCTCAGCACCTTCTCAACGAGGTGCTCAGAATCCCACAGGGGCCTGGCTGGTGCCAGTTTAAAATTTAGCACAAAACCGGTGTTTGGTTTTTTGTGTGGAAGAGGAAACCCCAAGGGAAAAGCAGCAGACCCCAACACATCAGGTTTGCTGGACACACTTCGCCACAAAATAAAATTGGAAAGTGACAGCTCTAGAACAGGCATTCTGCAAAATTTGGGCCCTACAGGAGAGCCCGTCACAGCTGCTACCTCCAAGAATTCCATGTGGTCATTCATCCAAAAACACAGGACACATCCCTTCATCTCTCCTGGTCTTCTGCACCCCTTCTCCTGCAAAGGGCCTTGGAGCAGTCACCCAGCTCCTGGAGAGCCACCATTAGAATCCTGGAATCATTAGGGTTGGAAAAGACCTCCAAAATCATCAAGTCACTCTTTGGAGTGTTTGACCTTTACACCAAGCTTAATACTGACCCTGTTTGACCTTAATGCTGAGCTTAATTAAAGCAAGATCACCATAACTCAGCAAAGAGGGAACAGCAGCAGGGCAGCAGTGCTGTGAATAGCAGCTTTAGTACATTCTACTTTGAAGAGCAAGGTGGATTTAGACTCTTCTAGTGATGCCTTTTCCTGGTTTTAAAATCAGGAGTCGAGCACGGTTAGAAGGGAAAAAGGGATTTTACCTTGGTATTTGTTTTAGGGATCCTTAGGTGCACACGTCCAGGTCGAATGCACCAAAATGCACACCACAAATGCACACCCTCAAAAGATCTGGTCTAACATTATAGGTGTTACTAATTAGCAGATCTATCAAAGATCCCCCAATGAGAGCCTCGAATGAGCCCCCCTCCACAAGGAGCCTTCCCCTGGATGGTTCTATCTTGGTTTACAGAATGTGTTCTGGAGAGGACCTTGGGGTCTGGGGCACACTGATCCCTGGCTACAAAGCTTCTAAAATGTTTAGTCTCTTGCCTTGACAAATAAGTCCAAGAATGTAGGCAAAAAACAGTTATAAAAAGGTATAACCACTAAGAACACAGAAGTTTTAAAAAGGTATAACAGGGGCATAAAAGAAAAGGCAAAAAACTCTTCATGGCATCACCAGCGGCAAACAAACAGCAAAGATGTCCAGCAAAACCTCTCTTTTACTGGAAAACATGGTCAGAGATGAGCTAAAACCAGAGAATGATGAGACCTACCTGCATCAGCCAGAGCAAGTCACGGAATGCAAGGTTTAAGCTCTTGAAAATCCAGGCAATTTACTCCTTAAACCTCTTCAGCAGGAAAGGAGTCTGGGCCTTCCCTGCACCTTCTGTTTACCCTTCTGTGACTACCATCAGCTGAGGCTTTCCACACCCTCATTTGGGATAATTATCTCCTCGTGTTTGAGTTAATTGCTGATGAGGGGGACCCAGTTTTTAATCTGTTGGTTAATCCAGATTTGTAGCATTTGGAACCTTTTACTGGCCAAGGCATTCCAATGACTGAGAGATCCCAATATCCCTCTTCTCTGGTGCCACTCTCATGGCTAAACCATATTTTTAAAGCCTGCCCATACTGGCAACCCCCCAGTCATTTGCAAACCTGTCTGTGTTACAAGAATTCTGGTATCTTTATTTTACAAATATGCAGAGCCTGGTCCAAATAAGGCTGATAAATATATTGTATAAATAATATAACAAATATAATAAAACCCTGCCATCTAAACCAACTGCTCCCCCTCATTTTAGGGGCCTGTTTATCTTGCAGGTAAGTAATTTTCCCTAACTAACCTGTGTCATGAGTTTCCCCTGGTTCAGACTAGTCTGCAAAATCATGGGAATCTCTATGTGCTGATATTCCCTGGTTTCTGATGGCCTCTCATTTTGGCTGTAACCATGGTGCTGCTGGATTTATCATGGCTGCATGGCACAATGTGTATCTCATTCTCTCCTGGCAGCTTTGTATGGCTTTTATTTAGCTGTAAAAATAATTTCCATTTCTTGAGCATCTGAATTAAAGATAGAATAGAACTATGACATCGAGAGCTGGAGATTTTATGCAAATTTATTTATAAATATAAATCACATTTAGAATGCAAAATTACACAAATGTCTTCTACAGATTGCCCATCTCTTAAAGAAATGATTTCTTTACTTTTTTAAGGCTAATGCCTTAACATGTTATCCATGTATTTGCAATGGGAATGGAAACTCAGTAGAAAGTCCCAAGTGAAATTTGGGAACCCAGTGGGATCAGTTATGTGACGAGGAATTTTTCCAGTTCGACATCAGTGGCTTGACATCGCTCCACGTCACCAGCCCGTGTCACACTGGGATGGAATTCCAGCTCTGCTGAAGTCACTGACAGATTCCTGGCTGGATTTACCGGGATCACGATGCTCCAATGTGCCAAGGGATGCCCAGGAAGAGCAGTGACGAGTCCACCTCCCAGTGCTCCTGTGCCCACACCACACCCCCCAAGCGCCTGTGCTAGAACTTGTGTTACTCAAATATTCCAGCATAACATTCCTGGGAAAACCCAGCTTCTTGCATCTAATTCCAACACTCCCAAGCATCGTAAATTCAGGTGTTTTTCCTGCCTTTTGGGATTTCAGAATGGTATAAACTTTTTAAAGTGGGATACAAGTGATGAGGGTTTTCTGACTATAGAGCTCCTCCAAGCAAATAATTTAACAGTACTTCCTTGGATTTCAAAACAATCATGGATTTTGGATACAAATATGGCTTCATCAGATTTCTTTTACAAATTTTGATACTTTTTCTCTGCTCTAATCGCAGGTTTTCCCTTTTTCCTCTTTTGGGGCCAGGTTGTTTTCTCATTGTCTCCTCTAACACTGGTCTGGGGAAAAATTCGGTGGTTGTTTTCTTGACTGTCCAACAAAACAATCTGTGAGGTCTCGGTTTTGATGACCAGTTTTAGCATTACATTCCTTCTACTGGATGGAGGTGACATCCAAACCATCTCAGAAATCTCCATGCTGCCCATCCTTCTGCCACAAGGAATTCTCCACTGAGCAGTCCTATTCCTGTTGCACTTTATCCCCTCAAAAAGGGGAGAACTGTTTCCTAGGGAAAGAAAACAACAAAAAAAACCAAACAAAAAACCACTGTAAAAATATTGACTGCCAATGCCCTGCTCTTTCCTTAGCTCTGCTTCCACATGGAGGTTAAATAGAACTCCAGAATCAAAACTAACGCAGAAAATTACTTTTTCTTTAGTCAAAGCAGCTCCACAGGGTGTTTGCTACCTTGAACCTCTGTAATTCACGTCAGGATCACAAAATCATTAAGTTTGGAAAAGACCTCCAAAGTCATCCATTCCAACCTTTGACCCAATTCCACCATATCCACTAAACCAAATCACCCACATTTCTGAGCCTCTGCTCACTATTTTACCTATTAAAGCGTCCAGCT
The DNA here is from genome assembly GCF_017639235.1 of Corvus kubaryi. NCBI lineage: Eukaryota > Metazoa > Chordata > Aves > Passeriformes > Corvidae > Corvus > Corvus kubaryi. The sequence continues at coordinate 2,903,048 of NW_024581101.1, forward strand.
GATGTCATTTGGGGTTTTTTTTTTTAATTCCACCTTCTGAAAAACTGCAAAGGGAAGAAACTCCAGCGTTAACAATTGAAAAACTCAAATATTGATCCTCTGGAATTTACCAGGTCAGAAACTTCCTGTTGGTGTTTTTAACCATGCCACAAAATTCCTTAAAAGACACATAATTTTTGGTTCAGTGTCATGAAAAGCTTTTAACACAAATAAAGTGGATATTCTGGTGGATGAACACTGAGGATACGTTACTAATTTTATACATTTAGGGTGACAGAAGGAAAATACCTTTTCTGGGAAATTATTGCTTCATCAGCATGCTCAGAATTTGCCACGGTGTTGCGGGCAGAATAAAGTCTTATTCCTCAAAATCACATTAATCTGGGTATTTGGAAGACAGCAACATCTACTGTGAAGAGCAGGAGCATGATGGCCGTGGATGCTCAGCTTTGCATCCTGGCTGGTACTGGACCAAACACATCCATCAGGGCATCAGAACATTGGAGAAGAGATGAACATACTAAAAAGAAAAAGGACAAAAGGCAGGTGTAAGGATGAGAAAAGTTGTAATTAAGGAGAGCCGAGTTAACTGGAGACTGATTTAACAAATGTAGAATAATTTTGTACCTCAGGAGGGAATTGTGCTGGTACAACCTCAGGAGCGGTTGATGTGCTCCAGTCCCACCTCAGACAATTGGATTTAAGCACGAGTTTAAGGACAAAGCTGAGCTGGGATAGTTTGCAAAATCACTATAAAAGCACAACCTTCCGTTCTCCCAAACCATATGGGTTTGACTTCCCATATGGAGTCACAAAATAAAAATATAGTCTAAAAATAGCTCTCAAAAATGCACTGGCTGAAGGCTGCTTCCTGTGTCACTATTTGATTGGCCTTGTGTTTTATTTCTTCAGCAGCAATTTCCATTTATCTCTGATTTGGAGCATGAAAAGCTGCTTTTGTAGTTGTAAGCAGAGGAGAAAAAGGCATCCGGGAAGGAAATATAGAGAGCTCTTCTGGCTTTACAGGAGCTGCAGGAACAAGGAAAATTATTTTAGAGCAGCACAAAACAAAGTGATGCAGGGAGAGGATCTCTCCTTGCAATCTGCAATGAAGTTCCCTGTCAGCCCAGTGCAGAGCATTATATATTCCGTGCAGCTCCGGAGGAACCTAAAGGAGCCAAAAATTGTCAGAGCAGAAATCCCCCGTGCACAGGGAGCGGTGCCAGCACGGCTCCCAGCCCGCCCGGCGCGCCGGCCCTGACAGCTCCTTCTGGCCACCAGCGGAGCCCGAGGAGCCGCTCCCGCCGTGATGGATGGCATCGAACGCGAACATTCCCACTTGGGCTCTGCTGGATGGTGCCTTCTCAAAAATCAGAGATTTATTTTGGGGGTTTTTTAGGGGAGAAAATATACCAGCCACTCCTCGATCGCTGCGTTCAGTGTTGGGCTGCTCACTACAAGGGAGACTTCGAGGGGCTGGAGCGTGTTCATGGAAGGGAAAGGAGCTGGGGCTGGAGCACCAGGAGCGGCTGAGGGAGCTGGGAAAGGGGCTCAGCCTGGAGCAAAGGAGGCTCAGGGGGGACCCTGTGGCTCTGCACAACTCCCTGACAGGAGGGGGCAGCCGGGGGGGTCGGGCTCTGCTCCCAGGGAACAGGGACAGGAGGAGAGGGAACGGCCTCAAGTTGCACCAGATGAGGTTTAGATCGGATATTAGGGAAAATTTCTTCATGGAAAAGGTTTAAAGCATTGGAATGGGCTGCCCAGGGTGATGATGGAGTCACCATCCCTGGAAGTGTTCAAAAAACATGTGGATGTGGCACTTGGGGATATGGGTTAGCAGTGAACATTTGGGTGGTGCTGGGCTGACAGTTGGATTTGATGATCTTAAAGGTTTTTTCCAACCTTAATGATTCCATGATTCTAAATTTTAAATTCTTTCCTGCTTCAGCTGGGGCAGGAAACAGACCATCATCCAAGTACCTGGAGATCTGCTGGTGGCATCCAAGACCTGAAACCCCTGGCTCTGGAGGAGGAGAAGGAGGGAAGATCAGTCTTGGTGGGAGCCTCCTACCATTGAGGAAGACCTGAGCCACTACATGAAGACAAAAAGGAAATGTTCCAGCTGAGCTCCTCAGCGATTACTTCCCCCACACTGGAGAGCCCAAGCTCCAGTGAGGTATTTCTCATTATTTGTGACTTTTGCCAAAAAAAGGTGAAGAAATAAATAGCAGATAACTAAAAGAATTCATATACAACTTTTCAGGATAATGGAGAATATAATGTCTTGCTTTTTCAGCACTTCAGTTTTCCCACATCCATGGGTTGGCCTGGGTTTATGCAGGTTTATGGGTTTCCTGCAGGCTCTGACACTGCACAATCTGGGACAGTTTCTGTCCTGTTTCTGCATTAACATTTGTTACTGTGCATGAAAAAGTGAAATAAAACTGAGAAAAAAAAGGTGTTTGCAAGAAAAAAATGCCCCTCTCCTCAGCACACGAGCGGCAGAGCAATGCCAGGGTGGGGTTGGGGAGGGAGGAGCAAATCCCGGCTCTGCTTCAGCCCAGAAGGAATGAACAACCAGCAAAGGGCCAGCCCCTTCACTCTCCAGGAATCTGGAGTGAGGAAAAGCCAGACTGAAGTCCAGCAGCCTGCTCTGGACACAGGTCAGGCTCTGGACACACATCTCCACACCACGGCCCAACACCTGCCACAGTGCACAATAAAGTTCTTCTATTTGATGTTTTCTCTCTTTCTTTCTCCAGTTTCTTAAAGCTCTAGAAATGATTTTCCCAATCTGAGCAAAAGCTCTGCACTCCCCCTTAAAAAAGATTTTTATAATATCTAAGAAATATTAAAATCCAAAGAGGGGAAAGAAAATATATCTAGAGTGGGAAAAGGCTGTTTGTCATTGGCGGAATAAGGATTAGAAATCAGCTTTTCTCTGAAGAATTTATAGAGAAGGGAAAAAAAAAAACCAACCCGACACTTTGGAAACAATTATTTACAAAGTTCAAAGTGTTTGGTGCCCTTTGCTTGGGTAAAATAAGGGGCAACACATAACACCCACAGTCACGAGGAGTTTAACCCAATTACTCCTGTCAGAAAAAACTAATTTTACAAAGCACATTTCTGCCAGGAAGAATCCTTTCCTTGCCTCCAATTCCTTTTTACATTGCTAATAAGTCTCTTAGCAGTCGATTAGAAGTGCCTCTTCAGCCAGGAGCAGGCGGATCGCCCTGAGCGCAGCCAGCAGTCCCTGCTCCGGAGAAAACCTGATTGGAGCCGAGGGGAATTTCGCCTGAGGAGCTTCCCCGCAGGTGTTTGGTCCCGTGGCAGTAACCTGTGTCACTACAGAAGCTGCTAATGGCTATTACACACTGACAGCTCTCAGGAACGGGATCTGGGACTGTTCTGACCCTTTTCCCCCTCTGACATCCAGAAATCAGAGGGTGTTTTTAGGGCTACATGCGCAGAGAGGGGAAGAGGACCCACCTGCCTGACAACTGGATAAGGCTCACAGACCTTAAAAATTTGTCCCAAATGATGCAAAATCTATCTGAAACATCCCCAAACTGTCACCTGCTGAGCCAGGTAAACCCTTTAAAGCAATTTGAGTTCAGAAGAATCTAATTTCAGTAAAAAAATGATGGATGAGAGACAAGGATGATCAAGGACAGCCCTCTCCGGGTGGGTGCCATTTTACCCAGCTCCACAGATGGGGAACATTTTCCCGAGGAGATGCTGAAAAGCCCCTGGCTGTGCTCTCTGGAAGTGAACAACAGCAGGAGCTGCACCAAGGCAGGAAGATGAGCAGGGGATATGGGAGACAGAAAATTTAAACTTTTTGACACATCTTCAGAACAATCTGAAAAAAAAATCAGTCTCTTTGTGGATAAATACAATTTTATCAACTCTGCTGAAGGCAGTGAGAAGCCCCAGGCTTCCCTTGGCACCTCACCTGTACCTGGAAAACAAATGCAGTGTCTTAATTCATCCAGAGAAATGCTCACTTATGCAAAGAAAATATTGAGATGATGGAGAAGAGGATCATCTTCCAGCTTTGGATATTCTGGGCAACTCTGTGATCCGTGCGTAGGCATCTCTCTGGAGAACAGGGATTGGAGGTGTCCATGTCCATCCCAAATGTTGTAAGAAATCATCTGACATCTAAATCCAGCACATAGAAAAGAGGCTAAATTCATTAAGTCAAATTATTCCATTTTAATTCTCACTTCTTGGTTTTTGTTCCAAAGGCTTTGTGGCAATTCATGTCAAAGAGCCAAGTAAATATTTTCTTGTGCAGTGTGGAAGATGATGTCAGGCGGTGATGGGAGTGAAATACTGACTTTGTAAAACTATTTGTACCTCTGATAGGATTGAGTCATTTTGTGAGATTATAGGAAATGCATTCCATGATTACATACACCCCTCAAGGCCCTGTGGAGGTGAGATTCTGCATCTCACAATGTTATTTAACCAGAAAAAAAAAAAAAATGGGCTAAGTAAATAAAAAATCTGCAGGATGTGACTTCATCGTGCACTGTTGACACCTGCTTCTATGATTTAAAGGATGTTACTAAGAATATCAGGGTTGCTAATATAAATGATGAAGAAATCAGAGGTCAATCATATAATAATAAATATTAGCATAGGTTTCCCAAGGCCAGAAGTGGCTGCAATGGTAATTGGAATTATGATTTTACTCTTGAATTATGTGATACTGAAAACACTTTGTTCTCTGCTGCTTTCCTGGAACAGCTCCATTAAACCCAAGGAGACAAACTCTCCAATTTTTCTTAATCCAAGAATTAATGTCCCTTTTTTATAAGGATGCTTTTTTTTTCGTGTAGGCACCCCCCTCGTCCTGTACATGAAGTTGTTGTGTTAGAGGGGTGTGCTGGGCTGCGTGGACATGGTCCCTGTACTCCTGCTGCTGATCTGAGGATGCAGCACCCCAACTCTGCCATCCCTGCTGGATATTCAGGATAAGGTGGAAAAAGAGGAAAACTCCTCCAAACAGCACTGCAAGCACAAAGGAAACCTAGAGTCCTTCCAAAACCACAAGCTAGTTCCCTATGGAACACCAGGATAAAATGCTCTGAGTGCATTAATGCAAGAGCCAATACACTAAATTTGATGAAAGACTGGTCCCAACTATACAGTTTAAATTGACAAAATAGCTGAAGCTCATGGCACTCTTTACAGCATCTCTGAATTACTCTGGACACACAGAAAACACCAAAAAACTGTGGCTGCAGCTTTAGAATGATTAATTTTGGAGTTATCTGGCAGCACCTTGTGCACCAAAAAGTCAGCCCAGCAGCCAGGCTGGTGCTGGGAGGAAATTCCAGAGGGTGAAGGGCTGGCAGTGGTTTTAAAGCACGGAGTGACTCCTTCCCCTGCTTCCCCACCTCCAAACACCCCTCCCTGCACCGAAGGTAGCTGTCCCAGAGCAGTCTGAAATCCAGAACAGCTGCATGAAATGTTTTCAGGAACAGGAGTTGCTGGGTGCTGCCTGTCTTACCTGGGGATTCCTGCCAGCACCGCAGACGGCTTTGGAAATGCTGCTAAATCATATTTTTTACAGGGCAAAAAATGCCCCAAACTAATCCTATAATGCTGCCTGAATGTTGGTGGGCTCTTTTCCTTTCATGCCTGTGACTCCTTGCTGACGGGCAGCTCACAGAAGCCGTGCTGGAGCTGGTGTCAAATGCTGGAGCACTCCGTGTGAGGAAATTGGGATACGCCACGAGTGTTTCAACGCGGTTACACAAAAGTCTAAAATTAGGTCATAAATTATATAATCTTGCAAGGAAACAACAAATTTAATGACTATGCCAAACCAGAGATAAAAGCTGAGGAAGGAAATAGCATCTTGCTCATTAAATATTAAGGATCAGATCCTTCAAACATTTTCCAGTGATGAACTCTGTGGGAGTTTGGCATCTGTATTTGTGTGTGTTCTATAGAATGTGCTTATACATCATATACAAGTGCTGGGTGTGATTTATGGAGCACACACACCTAGTAAGTATATTTATAATGCATAAATACATTCCATCAAGAGCAGAGAAGGTGATTAGTGAGAGTTTCCTAAGAGGTTTAATCAGATATTTTGATGGCTTATTTCCAGTGTTGCTCCAAAAGCATTTTTCATTACAGGGCACTGGGAGAGAGCAGGTAGAGGCATCTCCCTTTTCCACTTACTGCAGCAGCAGCTTTCACAGACATCACATCCTCCGTGGGACTGAAGAACCCTGTAAAGGAAGAAAGATCACCAAGATGTAAAAATGGATTTGAAAATTCCCTGCAACCTTTGAATCCCTCCCCTAATGTTGCTGTGCCCCAGCCTTTCTTCTCACCTTACATGTGGCAAATCTGGTTTGATCTGTTTGAAACAACGCAGGGCTGAGGTCTTGTGCATATTCCCTTAAAAGTTGGAAGCGATTCCCTCGGGCCCGATGGCTGTGCTGATGTCCTGAGTATGTTAATGAGAGGGAATGGGAATCTCTGATGGAAAAAGGCAGATAGCACTCCCGTCCTTGCTGTCGTCAAAGCTTCTCTGATAACCATGTCCTTTTCTTCAAAGATTTGAGTCATCAGTGGATTGACTAAATCCTTGTGCTGGAGCCTGGGAAAACTGCTGTTGATGCCCTTGGCAAATTCTTAGCCTAAAAAAGCATGAAAAAGAGGACCAAGTAATTTCAATTCCATAAAATACATTAAATGCAGCACACAGGTATGTAAATGGGAAACTCCATAACTGTAATTTTCCCATTTAGAACCTGATCTAAAGGCTATAAATGTTAATTTGAAATCTTTTCATTGATTTTAATGGCCTTTAGATCAGGCCCATATTATTCACTACGTATCATGTTTGTTTCAGTGCAATAGTGTATTTACGTAAAACGTGAGTTATGTGGATTATAACACATGCAGATCCACTGCTTATAGTGCAAGGGCAGAGATTGTGAAATTTATTGGCTTTAGCAACACACATAAAATACAAAAGCCAAAATAAAATCCCAAATAATGATTAGACTTTTTAAAAGTGAGATTAAAAAAAAAAGAAAAAGAAGAGGCCTTTTTTTCATTTTATACTAATACAACCTAAATGTATTTTAAGGATCATGAAATCCAAATGGAAATTCGTACAGTTCCTCATTTCCGACTGCAGCGGTTCAACAAAAAAAATTACATTTAAATGATTCAAAATGTCTCAAAGAAACGGCATTTTTTTCTTCTAATTTGGGGAGAAGAAAAAAAAAAGAGTTTCAACCCAAGCTCAGCAAGGGATAACAGCATTACAGGCACTGCACAGAGAATTTAGCCACTCATAATTCCAAATCCTTCTCAAATGCTTTATTGCTATAAGGTGGCTCATAGCAGCCTCTACACAACAGGACTCCCATAGCATTAACCATGAGAGATAGGCTTCCAGAAAGAAACTATAGCAAAGTAATTGTAAATCTCTAATGATGCATAAAACCGAGCTGAATTGGTCCTGAATTCTCAGCATAAAAGAAATGAACCATCAGAAGAACCAATTCTGGTGGCAGTATAACACACCCCAGTGTGGAAACTGTTTATGGTGTTTGCTGCAGTGGAAATATTCCCACTAATATGCAAGGGATAGGAATTCATTAAAAAGGCCTGAATGCTGCAGCTTCTTGGGATGCCCCGTGTGACACTAAACGCAAATCGTTAGCCAAAAGGAAAACCTTGTCTGTGCCAAAGCAGGTCATTGGCTCTGTCAGGGCCAGTACAATAAACGCGGTGGGATCTGCAGGGTTTTAAACCCACCTTTCAAGACTTCCAGGGTGCTTTTGTGTATCTTGGGGGGTTCAGCTGCACTAGGCTGGGCTTTGTTGGAACTGTGCCCACCAAGATGTCCCCAGGAGTGTGTGGAGGGACCAGACTGAAGCCTCATCCCCCTCCAAAAAATCCTGTGCCCGACAGGACACCTGGGCTGGGACCTCCAGTGATGGCCTTCAAAGGGACATGGCCATAGATGGCACAGAGAGTTGTCTGTGTTAAAACCCAAGCTCTGCCATTTTCTCAGAAACTTTAGCCAATTCCCACCAGATAAGCGCCCAATAAAATATTTAAAACCATAATTAATGGTGCCATTTAATTAATTAACAATGCAATCCACAAAATCTACCGATGTACCTGGCTCATTCCAGAAACCTCAGTGCACAAACCTGGACTGTCACCCATTAATCCATCCCTGTCCGGAGGCACCTTGCTCCAGGAGCAGATCAGGTGGATTATCTGGGAGACCAGGAATCACTCACTCGTGCAGGAAGAAGAGCCTGCACACATTTCCCCACACAGCCTCACCCAGGAGCTCCAGCGCGGCCACAAACACCATTTCTTCGAGGTGAGGAACCGCCGCACTTTTGCATCCAGTAGATCTCCGGCTTTTTTTTGGCACTGCCAAGAGGTGTGGGATCATGGGCTGAAGCTTTTCTGGCACCAGGGCATCTGTCCACTGAGAAGTAGATTGACAGGGCTGGAATGGCTGGGTTTGTTTGTTTTCTCATTTCACAACTCGGAAGAGCCAGACATCTGAGAGCTCGGATGCTTCATTGCACAGTGTCAAAACCGGCGGAGGCACAGATTTGAAATCTGCATACGTGGACAAAAAGAGGGTGTATTTGAAATTAATTACAATTTCTAGGCACTACCCAGAGAACAATATTTACCCATAATAAGCATGCACCAAGGAATGGCACATGTACTGCACAGTTTTTAGTGAAGCTGCGGTTTTCCACACTTGTGTCCAGGACTCCAAGGCTTAACCAGGACTTCTCATTTTATAAAAGCATTTAAAATAATTCTCTTCTAAAAAAACAAAAAATATCACTGATTGAAAGTCAAGCTAAAATGAAATGAAATGCAAGTGACCCCACTGGGGCTTTCTATGCTTGCAGTTGCATTTATCTACATCACACACAACACATCAGTTATAAAACATCCAACACATGAGTTATAAAACATCCCATAACTCTGTCTATGTGTTACAGCCTTACCTATAACCCCCATGGAAGTTATGGGAAGAAAAGGTAAACAATTTTGCAAGGGATTAAAAAAAAATTTGGTCTCACTCTGTATCAACTGTAGATAATGAAATAGGTGAAGAAATGTTTTCCTAATAAATATCCTCCTTGTACATAAATATAACAGTAAAGGAATGGGGAAACTGAGGAAAGAGGGGTGACCACTGCAGGTGTAAATAAAAAATTAATTAATTCACACTGCTGCAAAATTTATTGTCATTGGTGAGGTGCTGGCACTGTAACCATCCTTTTATTTACCTCTGATTTAGGGGTTGTCCCCTGTGAGCAATTTATAGCTGCTCATTTTGGAAATAAAAGTCCAAGCTACTTGACCCATTTCCCTGAGGATCCTGCAGTAGTAAGTGATGTCCAAGATGCTCCAGCTGACACCTCTCTATTCCAAGGTACCTCCATTTTTCCCAATCAAATCAGAACAAGTCTAATTAAAGGTAAACAAGAAGCTAAAGTGAGATGAATGTTTTGTAGGTGCTTCATGCTTCCCTACATTGATTAATAGAGAACGAATTCATCCCTCCACCAAATTAGTTGACAAACCCTGCTGTAATTACTCCCTGTACATGATGATCTGTAGGCACGGGGAACTCCGGTAGGGACTGAGCTCCAGCTCCCTCCAAAGATATTTTGTGCTGGTTGGCTGCACCCACCAGGTATTTACATTCCTCAAATCTTGTGTTTGTATTCCAAGTTTCTCAATATGCTTTTCATTTGAAAATTAAAGTGGGGTGGTCACTCTTGCATGGAATGCCATTACTTGTGAATCAGGTTTGCAGCATGGGCAGCTGCCCTGGACTCTACTATTTCTTGGCTTTGGGAGTTTAATTTTTCCTTTTGTTTTCCCTATTGTTGTCCTGCACTTTGCTCTGTAAGTGAGCAGCAAATACAATTTTCTTCAGCTGTGGATGAAATTTTGTGAAAGCAGCACATTTGCCACCTCAAAATCAACCCCAAAGCGATCCAGAAGACACCTGACCACTCCTACAGCAGAACACTACAAGAGAAAGGCACTTTGGGGGCTGCACCAAACATTGCCTGGCCACCATGGACCAGGCTGGAGGCATCCAGAGATGGGCTCCAACTTTTGGAGAACACATTGATCGAGTTATTTTTAAGAGTTTACTCTTAGAATAATTAGCAGTTATTAGGGTAGAAACCAGCAGCTGGAGAGGGATGGATACAGGGCTTAGTCTCATTCACTGATTACTTTCCAGTTCAAGTTTTGCAAGGGGGATCCAGTCCTTGAGATGGAGATCCCTGTGCCGGAAGAATGGAAATCAATAAATCTATTCGAAAAAACATAATTTCATTTTGCTTCTTAACCAGAAATTGAGATACGCACATTTCTCCCTCCCTGCTTTTCCCTGACTTAAATATATCCTGTGTTATGTAAGTAATTGTTTTGAACCCACTCTAGGGCACAGCCAGAGACATGACTCCAATAACACATTATCAGTAAAACAAAGCAAAAGAGTTTCATGTCCCTGCTGGGTTTGTATATCCACTCTTAAATGAGCAGATTGTCTCATTATTCACCCTGATCTGGTCATTGTATGCTTAGTCACAGCTGTCACAACAGGTGCCCAAGCGGCCTCCCCCTCCGTGGCACTGCCTTTGCTCTCTGGAGTTTGTTGTGAATTCCTCTGGTGGCTTTGCTGTTCCCTCTCTGGCTCTTTCCAGGCTCACCTTCGTCATTCCTTCTGAAATCATCCAGGCTTGGCTGACTCTGGATATAACAAACCTTCATCTTAGCCATCAGTTCTTTACAAGTCGGTGTTCCTCACCCCATCACGCAAAACCAGTTTATCCATCACCTTTGGCCATGGTTCTCTTTCTTGCCTGGACTTTTCCCACCTTCCTTGATACCTCCAGTGACCACTTCTCCTCATGGAATTAGGTATTCCTGGACTAGGCAGGGCTAGGGGCTGATTCCTCCACTAGACCAGATCATGCCAAGAGACAGCAGGAGTCTCCAGTGAGTTGAGAATTTCCACAGGCTCTTGTCCAACATTATATTTAACAAGAAAATTCTTTGAAAACAGCTTTTAAGCCCCAAGATATCATCTCCTCCCTTTTATTTCTCTTTAACGTCCTTCAGTGGTGGTTTGGGGTTCCCAGGGTTGAGTGCAGAGCTGCTCCCCTCCTGTTCCTCTGCTCTCACTGCAGATTTATACATCACATTTTCCCACTGAGCTTAGCACTCACTGGGGATCTTTTACTGCCGAAAATCCTGTGAGTTCTTCAATTATCAGCACTGTGCCACTGTGCACTAACAAACTTTATCTGATAGAGCAGCATATCAAACATTTTTAGTTCTGTAACAAATGTTTTCTTAGCTGGAAGCAAATCTCCTCTGATATTAAAGTACCTCCAAATAAAGAGACAATTTTATGTGAATCTTCTTTCTATTGTCTTCAAGGAATATATTGCAGGTTGAGGGCAAAATATACACAATTCAACCTCTTCTGTGTTCTGTAGGCATCAGAATTTAGGGCCTAATTCCTGAAATCCATCACTCCCACGGAATTCCAAAGGCTGGTGAGGGAGATACTAGACTGAAAGCCAGGAATGTAACCTGTATCAATCCCCTGCTGCACTGAAAAGATTTCTATAATTTTCCTTCAATAAAATTACAAAGGAGCAAGGAAAATATCCAGCTTTTGATTTACAGAAAAAATAAATTCAGTGCACTACTGCTACCATTTGTTTTCTCTCTGAAAACCCAGAGTTAGGGGCTAAAACAGGCACTTCTATCTCAAATTTCATCCATTTGGGATTGAAATCTTTTTTCTTCATAATTTTCTCTTCCAGCCCTGAATTTCCTGTCCTGCAGCACAGGATATCCCTCCAGAAACCCAACTCCTTACAGCTGAGAACCAAGTTTTACCAAAATCTTCAATGCATTGCCACCATTTTAAATGCAATTTATTGCCTGAAAACCAAAAGTAGAGTCAGTGTCATCTTCATTCAGATTTCTCTTGGTCACCTACACTTTAAATAATTTATCCTCTCTGTTGTTACTCTTTAAAGCTCTTTGGGAGTATTAATTAGCACGGGGAGCTAAATTGACTTAAATTCTTGCTGCCTTAAAACTGAGTTGGGAATTCATTCCTCTCTTATTCTCCCTCTTTCCCACGTTATTTAAAAAACAAAATAATTATTTCTGGTGTTTGTGGCTCGACCCTTTCCAGGATGGGGAGTGCCCCAGGCTGGCATTGGGTCATCTGCTAAACTAAACAAGAGCAGCAGTACCTGAAAGCACCTAAATGAGGGTATGGACTGATGGTCAAGAGAACATAAATCTACAACAAACATAAAGAAATTTAGAGGGGTGAATTAATCAGAGAGCTTATTTGAGGGGGAACAAATCAGAACAGAAAGCTGGTATCCTACAAAATCAGCAGTGCCAAGGATCTGAGGCAAAGGAGCTTGGCCACTGCTTTGTTTTTGGTCTTTATTGGGGTTTTTGGTACGGGTGGTGGTTACAGTTTTTTTTTACCTTGTTCTGATTTCTTTATTTCACGGCTTTGCTTAACCTATTTTCTCCAAAAATCATTGACCAGGATAAAAGAAACCTCGATTGCTCCAGACATCCCTTCACCAAAGGGAGCAGGACATAACCCCTCCCATGGGGCAGAAAGCAGGATTTTTGAACCCACTCTCATTTTTGGCATTTCTATCCTTATAAAACCTTTATCTTCTTGATTATTAAGCTCTCCCTATTCAAAGATCCCAAAAAGGTGGCTGTGCCACCTACCCAGCCTGGAGTTCAAGGCCTTTATGGCTGAGGAGACATTTTAGAGCATAATAACAACACAAAATCTTTATCAAAGATTGTCAGAGAGTTGGAATTACCGGTGGCTCTCAGTCAATAATTGTTAGAGTACGTGATGGATAAGGGATAACCCTTCCCAAGCAATTCTGCTGTGGGAATGAGAAAAGCAGCTGGAAGGAATTCATAACAAGAACCTCGCAGAGCCCAGAGAAATGTGATGTATAAACAGATTATTATTTCCTGTGGATATTGATGATAAATGGACTGGATTTGGTATGTCTGGGAAATATCACCACCCTCTAAGCCACCTCAGCTCCCTGTGGCTGAAGGCAAAAAGCTCTCCTGTAACTTATGAGAACTTGGACAAGAAAGCACTGAATATCTGGGTCGTTAGAAATACAAAAGTTGCACATTCCTCTTGCACATTTTTCATTTAATTAGTATTTCCTGCGGGCTTTCAGCGTAATGAGTCATTGATTATTGCAAGGAGTGCTTTGTAGGGTAAATTAATTCATTTAAGAGAAACAGTAAGAAGTGTTAAGTAGCTGGATAAATAAATAAAAGGCAAAGTGTTTTGGTCATTTGGTTGCAAGTCAGGCCCAGGAGACCCCCATTTCTGAAATCAGCTACTCAGTGAGCACAGCACTACCTGCCCTCCTCCTTCCTTATCTTTACCTGTACCTACATCTGTTATAAAATATGAAAAATCTCTACAGATAAAGCAAAAATAAAGAAAACTCTGTTCCTCTGCTGAAACTCAGATTACCTTTAACAATATGATAGCTAATTACATGAGAAAATATATGCAAAAAATGGATTTTCCATTTAATTTAGAGAAAACTTCTATTTGCTACATGTTCATTTTGAGTAATTAACAGAATTTCTGATAAGAAAAGAAAGCAGAAAGACTACATTAACATTTATGGCCAAAAAGAGAAAAAGGTGATGTTTGGAGGAGTTGGTTGTAATTGTGACAGTACTCTTAAAACATGGACATGGGGCAGGACTAAGGATATTTAAGGATATATTACGTGGCTTTTCACAGGGTTTCCAAAAAGATGATATTCTAAGGAAAAAGTCATCGAAACAAGAAACCTGTTCAGTGCAAACAAAGATGGAAAAGGAGTAATTTTCCTCCTTGGGACATCTCTGATTCTTCTTTAGCTGAAGACATATCAGGTATTTATCAATATATTTATGCAGGGTGGGATTTACCAACCCAGTCAGCAACTGGTTTTTGAGAATTCCACACAGGGGAAATAAAAAACCAATATAATTCCTCATGACCTTACCTTGAGCCCATTCCCACCACAAATGAGCCTGGATCATGAAAGATTTGGCACTGCTAAAATATGGGTTACAGTTTGTGAAGATCCCAAACTCCCTGCAGTGTTAAACTCCATAAATTCAGGGGAAATGTTGCCTCGTATTTGGACTGAACAGGGAGCTACAACATCCACACATATTGTGGTTCCTTTGGTGGTTTTTATTGTTGAGAAGGGTTCCCAATGTGCTGGGAGGAAATTTATTTCCATTGGTCACGTTTTGTCCCTGCAAAACCTGCCTTTTGCTGCTTCCAGCCTTGGGAACTGAATTTTAAGTGTTGGCCAGAAACATGCCATGAACACCCAAGCACAGAAACAATCACCTCAGCTTTCAAATATTTCTTCGATTCACACCACGAAGAAAGAGAGAAAAAAAAACCTTTATACAGGAGATTATGCCTAGAAATCACAATCCAAGCAGGTGAAATGGTAAATTCGAGAAGTAAATTAGTCATTTATAATATGCACTCAGATCTAGCCTGAGATGTGCTATTAACTCATTTTAAGCTGCAAAACTCTGGGGACAAGAGCCGTATTTTCCATGTTGGGACTTGCAGAGTCAAATTTAAACCCATTAATGGTACTCACCGAGCACCAGTGCTCCGAGGTGGCCTCACTGAGCAAGGCAGAGCAAATTCCCTTTATCCAAGGTCCTTCCTCCTGTGAGGAACAGTTATCAGGCTACAGAAAAGCTGAATTAAAGACTTCAATTTAAAATAGGGTGTGCAAAAAGTAGCAAGGAGTCCTTCCCTCCCTGGAGATCCCTGCTTTCCCAACGAACAGGTGGATTATAAGGAGCCATTGTGTATTATTTTCTGCTGGTAAACGACTTCATTCCCATTCTGCAATACTTCAGTGGACACTCCAGCTTGGGGACAGATCTCCAGCTGGACTAACTCAGCCCTGCTCAGAGTGTCCAGGCACGGAGCCTCTCCCAGGGAACACAGGGAGCTCAGGGAGTTTCATTGAGTGCCTTGAAAGAGATGGGAAAGAAAGGTGCCTTTCCAACATCAGCAGACAGGTGAGTAGGAATGTATTTACAGACATGGATTTTGGGGTGACTTCAATGACAGAAGTTTACTTACTGAGAACTCACGAAGTTGGGGGTGTCTCTGAGAAGAATGCAGAGGTGGGGAGGCCCTGGCACAGGCTGCCCAGAGAAGTTGTGGCTGGTCCATCCCTGGAAGTGTTCAAATCCAGCTGGATGGGGTTTGGAACAACCTGGTCTGGTAGAAGGTCCCTGTCCACAGCAGGAGAGCTGGAATGAGGTGATCTTTGAGGTTCCTTTTAACCTAAACCATTCTGTGATTCTATGATTTAGATTTTTGACCTGGGACTGATGCTGCTGAAGTTAAAATGGTTGTTGACATCAGGCTTTCCCCCCCAGATCTGTTTGATTAGTAAAAATAATCATAGAATCATACAACAGTTTGGGTTGGAGGGGACCTTAAGGATCACCTAATAGCAGTATGCAGTGAGAATGTTCACAAAAAGAGCTGAGTTCTGCCCTATTATTATCTTCGTAAAATATTTTTTATTTTCCAGAAATTGCATATGTTGATCCTTGCAATGCCTTACAAATAATGCATTTATCCATCATTTAAACGGTACATTATAATTTATAGGTTAGTTATTTTATTTTGGTGTCAATCAAAGTGGGAAGCTGTATGAAAGAACTTAGCTTAGGAGAAAGAGATTTTTCGTGATAAGCTTTAATAAACTAACAATGACATTATAAGAGCTATCAGAGAAAAACCTGCCATCTAATAATAAGCTTGTTCCTGTTTATTTAAATGCTCCACTTTGTGCTTGTTTGTAAAAAGTTAATCATTACAGCAAAGTTCAACCTGTGGAAATAGGTGAGCCTGCTCTGGCTATAACCTGCAGCACTGAGCAGTGAAAAGGGGATTGGAGATTTCAGCTCTTTTTATTGCAGGATAAAACATCCTTCTGGAGATGCATGGGATGCTTTGCCCAGATAACTCCTGCATTAGGCAGGATGAGGATGGTCCCTGTCCCAGCAGAGCCCTGTGCAACCCGACCTCAAACATTTCCAGGGATGGGGCACCCACCACCTCCCTGGGCAGCCTGTGCCAGTGTTTTGTAAAGGGATTTCCTCCTAAATGTGTCTTGCCCTTACTTCACCAGGCTGGAATCTCCAGTAGCTCCCAGGGATGGTCCTGCTGGGCAGTCACCTGCTCACTTTCATTCTGCAGACTAAAATACATTCAAAATTTATTCATCAAAGTTGTTCTTGAGGAACCAGCTCTCCCAACATCCTGAACCCCAAAACATATCCATGTTCTCTGATCCCAGGGGAGCACGTTCATCCTGACTGCTCCTATCCAAAGCTTCCCAGCAGGGACAAAGCAGGATGCCCTGACTCCCAGAGGTTGCTCAAACACTCTGTGCCTCCTGTGCCATGGAGGTTAAACTCTGACACTCCTGAGTACATGGCAGAGCCCTGCCAGCTGCTGATAAATGAGATTTCAGGATGGGCCATGTTAAATCATGGATATGTGGACTTGTTACACCCTCTCCTGCTGTGACCCAGCCAGCCACGGCCATATGGAGTAGTGGGAGCACTGCTGGCCACACTCACTGATGGCCTCGGGTCAGCTTTGGCAGCAGCCCTGGCCAGAGCCCCTCCATAAATCACACACTAAACTCGTGTCTCCGGCCATCTGGAAGGCTCCCAGCTGGACCATGGGCATGGATCTCACACCTCTTGGCACTGTGGTGGTGGGCAGTGGCAGCATGGGATGCTGAGTGTTCTCCATGGGAATGGGATGTTCTCCATGGGAAAGGAATGCCCTTGGAGCAGTGCAGGACACCAGCCCAAATCATCCCAAGACCTAAACAAACCCTGGACTTTCCACCACCCTGCAGAGGAATGAGTCCCCCTCACCTGACATCAGCGTTTTGTCATACAGGTGTCTGGAAAGCAAAATTTCCTCTTTTGAAGACGAAAACCCCTCTTAGCCCCACCTCTTCCATAATTTTTCCTGTCTAGAGCAAATTGTTGTTGCTGCTGGTGCTGCTTTCCTGCAGAAAGGAGCAGGTTAACCTGTGTCATGTAGAAATAACATTTGCCTTCTTCCCTCCAGATGGAAACCCTTTGGTTTCTGCTATCACTAAACACACAACTAAATCAAGATACGATCTGCTAACATATTCAAAATGATGTTTGGCCTGAATATTTTTTTAGCTTCAAACATCAATTTCATTTCATAATGAATACATGCTTCATCTCATAACATTTCATTTTTCATACATTTAGCAAAATTGCTTAACTGATACTTTTTTTTTCCCAAACAGCTTTATTCCTACACTAAAGACATGCAAATCAGACTTGCACTCTTATATAATGTGCAGAATTCCCTACTGTTGGTTCAATTGCTAAATTATAAAATATTCATAATAACTATATTTTTTTACAATATTAATTTGGTATCCTGACTTTTTTTGTGGAAAGCACATTAAGATACACAAGCAGAATTTTACAGGTTTCTCTGTCCAATGATTTTCATTTTTATTTGCTCTGCTCTCCAGAGGGGAACCTCCCCAGCACCCGCCACGTGCTCCACATCCCGGGAATGTTATCAGGAACGCCGGCGAGGCACATCCAGCCTCACTTCCTAAGCCTAATGCCCTTTGCAATTCTTGTCTGAGCAGTTGTTAGCTGAAGACAAGACGACTTATTTCCATTCATTCCCTGCATAATCCACCTTATGAATTTCCACCTCACCTACCCGCACAGCCAAGGAGCCAGAAATACAAAATATTTCCTACTGTGTTTTAAGCCCACATCCTCCTGGATACACGATAAGAGCTTAATAGCTTTGACGCTGCACTGTTTTCATATTCATGCCTAAGTTATGGATACAGCAACAGATCAGCACTTCTTTGTGCTTGGCATTGGCTCTGCTTTGCTGCCTTAAACTGTCTGAGTCAAGGCCACGTTTTAATGCCATAGAGCTCTATTCAAATACCAGTATGACCACATTTTAAAAGCCACCCTGTACCACTTCATTGCCGCAGATGTCCTTTACATCTGGCAAGGGCCGTTTCTCTGCATGTCAACAGTAATTCAGTTTAACAGCTGTCTCTTTTGACAAGCTTAGTGTCAGACTCTAAAATGACAGGGTGACAGTTTTCCTTTTCTTTAACAGAACATAGTGCAAATTAACTGTTTGAATGCAGGAGCACCGAACGCCTCCCGAATACAGCTTGGAGTCAAGGGAATAGGACTGGGAATTGTTGGTATTAACAACCCAAACTGGAAGCCTGTAAGGTCTAACAAATCCTGGCACTGCCCCTGGAACTGAGATTTTCACCTGAAATCAAAGTGTTCAGCATCCAGAAAACCTTAAATTGAGTTGAAGTAGATGTCGGATGGAAACACTGGGTGTTTGGACACTGGCATGATGAGTGATTTTCCTGAACTGCATAAAGACACAGGCCAGTATTCCATGTACTTAGTTAACATGCTTGTTGATACAGCAACTAAAGGTACCCCATGTCTCTGCTTTCCAACATCACTCCATACACACAGGTTTCCCACAAATTCCAGGCCTCCAAAAACACCTCAGTATAATTTCTGTAGGATTACGACTGTTCCTGGAATAATACCGTACATCTTCGTGATTGAACCCTTAAACAGCAAAACCAGCTTGTGGACAGCAACAAAGTGCCACCATGATTTATGAACCACCAATAAATGCTACCAAGGCACTGCTTTAATCTGGTGCAAGAGTGATCTTTATGAGGCTGCTTGTATTAGGCTCACATAAAAGCGAATCAAAGGAATATAAACCTTACACTATGTGTATTTAAACCATGTACTGGTGGCAGCTGTACACTTGTGTCCTTGTTCTCCAGGACTGAGAAGTGAGGGTGGAAGATGCCTCCCCAGTTCAGTTCTTGGCCAACCTCAAAGTGACTGCAGTGACACTTGATTCTATCTCACACAACTTATTTTAAAGAACTAAGAAAGCCTTTCCGCTGTTTGTTCCTGGGTAAACAGGTACAGCTAAAGCACCACAAAAAAAGAATAACCAACAAAAATCAAACAGGTTGAAATGAAACCAAGCATAATATCGAAATGCCTTTAGTAATTTGTAAAAGTAAAAAGTAAATTGCTTTTGTTTGCTTAATGTTGTCACAAGGAGGAATTTTTCTTACCAAAGTGGCAGAACACTGGCACAGATTTCTCAGAGAGGTGGAAGATGCCCCATCCCTGGAAACATTCAAGGTTATCTTGCACAGGGCTCTAAGCAACCTGGTCTAGCTAAAGATGCCCCTGCTCATGGCAGGGGGGTTGGACTGGATGGCATTTAGGGGTCCCTTCTGCCCCGAACCATTCTCTGATTCTATGATAAATATTTGTATGTAATACCCGTGATTACAACATGTGGCCACCTCATGATATTTAGAACAATTCACACTCAAATACCTACAAATACCTCTAAAAGCCATGCTCATTTTTGTCAGTTGGAACAGAGATTTCCCATTCTCAGTCTCACTACACAGCCCAGGTCCTCCTCCTTTATTCAGCCCAGTTGATCATGACCTGCAGGAGTCACTTATTGTCCACCACTCTGTATCCAGGTCTCTCCTACAGCAAAACCTGTGTCCCTGTGCTGCAGGGGCTGGGACAGAGATGCTGACAGTGCCACCTCCCTCCCCGCTGCTTTCTCACCCACACACCACGTGTGCTTATTTCCATATCCCGAGAATTCGTATTTTCATAGCCAGAGGTGAGTCTCTGCAAAGGGAACACGTTGCTGGGGTTTTATTAATATATCATGAAGCTCAGTTAGCTGCAAACACATATTTTTAGCACAACATCAGCCCCAAGGGACGTGCAGGTCGCTGCCTTTGGAGGGGTGGGTTGTTATTGCTATTGCACTTAGAGCTCAGCTACACAAAACATAGAGTATCACCTTAAATACTTCATCTCCCTAAAATTTCTCACATGCCTGGAACACTAATAATTCTATAACTTAAGCTGAACAGAGTACTATTCAGCTGTAAATTTTATGGCTACCCTCTCCACCTCTTATGAAGTGTGAAAAGAGGCTTCATATCTGTCAGTCTTTGCTCAGAAATGACTTTCGCTGATTACTTAAACTTTCGTTAAATAAGCTTTCCACAAGCTGTAAAAACAGAACACAGTAGGGAAAAAATTGGCTCTCTTTTAAAAGTGCTGTAAAGTCTCTTTTTGAATGAGTAATTAGAAATGTGTAAACTCTTTTATGGATATGTGAGAAGCACACACAAAAAATTTGACATTCCATGCAAGTATTTCTGTGTGCTATCAGATTTCATTGTATTTCACAGAGACCCAAACTATACAGGCCCAAAATACACATACATTAGTGGACATGGGTTATTTGCCAAGGAGGAATTTACATACAGTACAAGTAAAACATCCTAATTTAAATCTACGACAATGGATACTCACATTCTTAAAGAGAAATCAGAGCTGTTTGTCTTTCCTCTCATATTTATACAGATTGCAAAGCTGTTGACAGAGCACGATTTGAGCTGGGCCTTTCCAACTGCTTACTGTTATTTTTATTGCCATTGTCAGCTACCTTTTCCATATCAAGAATTAAGCTTAGATGAAGAGGTTCTGATATCCCAAACCCATACAGGAACACCCAGGTGGTCAGGCAGGGAGTGGCAGTGACAGACCCCAAGTCCCACTGCTGGTCCTCGTCCCCTTGAAATTCCCAAATCTCTTTAGTTAAACCAAGTTTCCATCTCCATTTCCCACACACACACAAGCTGCCCATCCCCAAACCAGACTCTGCAGATGCTCTGCAACCCCCTTATACCTTCATTTTTTAGGGCCCTTTCCCTCCCTTAAAACTTGCATTATTTGTGCGGAAAACTTGCTTTGCCTCCGAGCCTCATGCTCAGCTCCGTGGCAGGGGGTGAGCATCTCATCTCCAAAGAAGTGAAAGAAAGGCAGAGATGAGAGGAGATGGGTGGTACCCCTGTGTGATTTCCCACCTCCCTGGGAGAGGGCACAGGGCATCTCGGGGCCACGGAGCTGGAAAGCATCCCACCTCCAAACTGGTAGGATGTTTGCTCGGGGATGTCCCGCTGGGCACACGTACTGTGCACTATAAATAGTAATGTCTTCCATGCTCCTCTCAATGGAGAAATCTGCAGGAGGGGAAATAGTCTCAAATCTGTGTCATTTTCAAGGCAAACAGAGCCAGCCTCATTCCCTCCTCGGCAGGGAAGCCGGAGGTAGGGGGTACTCACCCCCAACCCTGTGGAGTTGGGAAAAAGCAGGGCCCAGCTGAAGACTCTGGGGGTGAAGAGCTGCTGCACCACCCACTCCCAACCTTTCCATCCCAGTATGTCCCACAGGTATTTTCCTTCCCCTCCATGAGCAAAC
Source organism: Corvus kubaryi (assembly GCF_017639235.1). Lineage (NCBI taxonomy): Eukaryota > Metazoa > Chordata > Aves > Passeriformes > Corvidae > Corvus > Corvus kubaryi. The sequence goes on from NW_024581101.1 coordinate 2,924,639, forward strand.
TCAGCCCCTCTCCCAGGAAAATGGTGGTCATTGCAAAAGGTTTAGGGGGTGATATGAGCAGGTGGCATTAACTACTCCCCAAAGCATCTCTGCTGGAGGGGACTGCCAGATGCTGCTCTCCTTCTGAATCCCACAGATTTCCAGCATGGAAATGGTGCTGAGAAGAGCAAAGAGCACTGCAGTGCTCTCTCCCCTGAAGATATTAGTAAAATATCTCTCCCAGTAAAGATATTATGGTTGTTATTATTATTTTAATCCCCCCAGAGAGTGATCTGTACCCCACCTGCAAAGGCCAATAATCCTGTTGGTAGCAGAGCAATGCCCCTGCTCCTGCTTCTCACCACTGCTCCAAGCCAGTTCTCTGGCAAAACATCCCCAGGCCCAATTTGGTGCCAAGTCTGTTATAAAACCAACCACGGTGCAAATGTTTTCAAGGAGAAGAACAAAAGTATGAGAAAGGAAAAGGCTTCACACATCTTTAGCATGGAGAATGTATTTAGTGCTCCCAGAACCTATTACATGGGGTGATCCAGGCAATTTATTGTTTTGTCAATACCTTTTATTTTGATTTAATAACTTACAAACCCCACGGTCTATCTGTAGCACAGCCTCAACTTTCTTTACACAACCCCACTTAACTTCCAAACACTTTAACTTTCAGGTCAAATCTCTGTCATATTGATAAATGGGTCTATTTAAATTTTTATCACCAAAGAATTCTCCCTGGTGTCTTTTTCACTATCAGATTTCATGCCCAAAAAACCAGGATACTTATTATTTTCTGTTATCCACCACACAGGAGAAGAGTCGTTGCAGAAAGCCCATATGTGGTGGGGAAACAGCTGTAATTTGTCTGCAATAGTCTCGTTCCTACAGACATTTCATACAGAGGGTGGTGCAATATTTGCAAGAATACTGTGTAAAAACGGGGGAAAAAGCCCAATATGGCACACATACACTAAATTCAGTCTGCCCTGTCTGTGTATTTTACCCTCCCAAGGCATTTCTGCGCACAATGTAGAAGCCCTGGGCAAACTTTAATCTGATTTGGCCATTGCTCCATTAAGCAGACTAAGAAAAACTGCTACAAAGTCAACAGATTTTAGATATTATTAGAAATAATCACCTGGTTTTCCTGCCAATAATTAGGACCGAAACGACAATCCTTATAGCCCTAAGTAGGCTATGTATGTGTTTAACCTCTCCTTTAAATGGCATTAAAAGCTGAATTCAGTGGCTACTGTAAAGATAGTAAAAACAGATACTGCAGGAATAGAGAAGTGTTTAATGACAAGTCACAAAGAGTTCTACTGAAAGGAAAGCAAGAGCAAGAAAGGTTAAATAAACAGAACCCACAGTGCCTCCCATCTTTCTTACATTACCTTTCAATAACTCTAAGGGAAAATTTCTACTAGCCATGATTTGATTTCCCAGATTTGTGCATTAAATATTTACTTCTAACTATAAACTTATAGGAGACTCAAACAAAAACTAATTTGCATTATTAATGATGCAAGAAATGTGATGCTTAGTCCCTTAAGATTCATAATAAAGCAGGAAATGTTAGAGATTTACTTTCTTTTTCATTTTGAAAGGCAAGTTAAAGCGATAAAACTTATTTAATTAACAGAGAGTCTATTTATGAATTAGTTGTTTCTGCCAGCAAGAATGTTTTTTTTAAAAAAAACTGTCTGAAACGAGGCTGAGACTACAAAGAGTCCATTTTCAGCTTGGGAGTCTCAAGGGAAAAATCAAAGGGTTTCTTTCTTTCAACAGTTTGGGTGAGATGATATTTTGAGATGTTGACAGCTGCCAAACTGCAGAACCAGTGAAGAACTACCAAATTGAAGTCGTTTTTATCTTTTTGAATTTTCCTCAATATTCAGCTCAACTTCCTTTAACAGCTCATGACTGAAATTTCTGCTCGGTTAAAGGGTTTTTTCCCTTCCTTCAGGGCTCGTGTTGACTGCTCTGGGCCAAACATGAACTCTCTCTCTTCTAAAATCAACCATCAATAATAGAGAACCAGTATTATTACTCCTAGTAGTGTTGCTCTTTTAGTAATGCATTAATTGGCATCCTTTTCTCCCTCATGTGCCCAGTGTGGAACCAAATTTCAGTGGTTCATCATCTTTATCATCACTGAATTTTCTCACTCTGTTTACTTACAAGATATTAGCAAAACAGAACTAACAGTCCTTAAACAGGGTAGAATTAAAAGTCAACATTTACAGCTTGTTTTCTCCTTTTCTGACAGAAGCTGTTTATAAGATTCAAGCCAGCCTTTAGTTAATATAATAATAGCAATAATTATAGTAATAATAATTAATAATAATAACAATAAACAATGCTTGCCATGTGGCTCAGAGTAGTCTTAATTTTCCGTTTTCTCGCTAGCTCCTGTTTCCACTGCTAAAGCCTCCCCTCCTTTTCTAACCCTTTCATTTGTGTTAGTCCCATGGCCAAACTTGTGGTGGTTTCTCCTCTGCCTCAGACATCTGCCCCATGTTTCCTCTTAAAACCTCTTGCCCCAGATAATCTGTGCTTATTTTGTCTTCACCACATATTCGTTGACCAAATCAAAGTGGAACAAACCCCTTCCTCTCATTGTCCAAGGTTTCAGCCTCAGCTGCATCCTCCACTTCAGCTTCATTGACTGCTTCTGCTGCCTTCTTCCCTCTCACTGTCACATCTGTGACCTGAAGAAAAGCACTTTCATCTTCCTCCAAGCTACCATTTCTTTCTAAACGTGTCCTTTAAGGTCTGTCCAAGGTGTTCCTCTGTCCCCTGTCACCTCCTGGGCAGCCTTCCTTGACGAGACTCAAGTGGCCCCACCTCATTTCAGTTTGTTCCCACCAAAACCAGCTCAGGCAACCCCAGACTGAGCAAGGAGCAAGTCCAGAGTTGTGTTCCAGGAGGGGAGGGGCACAGGCTCTGGCACTGCTTTAGCACATCCAGCTTCTGATGTGTTTTGTCTTACAACACTGAGCATGAATGAGCATCTTCTGAGCCTGATCCCCACTCAGATACAGAGGAATTTCTGGAATCCTGCAACCTACCAAACCCTGCTCTGCCTTGTGAGATCTGAGGCAAATATTATTTGGAAATATCAAGAGTGAGCTCTGCCGGCACAAACACCTCAGAATTTGGATTACCTGCACTTTGGGACACTTTCTTATAAGAAAACAATCCCAACTTGATATTTAAGTTAAAAATGTTTCAAGAATAGAGGTTCAAGTATTGATCCCTGCAGACATTGGATAGCTTTAAAAAAGGGGGTTTTATGAATTATCGTAAGAGTTCAATGCCCAGCAAAGGCAGTGGAGTAAAAGAGAATATCCCCAGCTGTACCACAGACCTGCTCCCATGAGTGACCTAAGGACTAATTCACAACTACATGATCAATTAGAAAGGATTTATATAATTAATTTTTTTTTAAAAGCTTTTTACTGCAGACTCTTTTGGGAGAGTTCCTGTCAACACTAAAGAAAAACATTCTCCCCTTTCCAGGGGACCCTCCCACACCATTATGCTCCTAAACTGGTGAGACACAATACACAAAGTCTTCCTTAACGCTGCAAATAAATAAAATATAGATATAAATACAAAGATTATTAATCTAACGCTATTTTAGGATTAATAAGCCACATGAAGACTCTCCAAATGATGCCTCTAACTCAGCAAATGCAGATCCAACTGGGCAGCCCACACAGGCCAGGTGGGTGTCCAGGGGTGAACCCAGCCTTGCCCACTGCACTCATTAATTGATTTTGTTAATATCCTCAGAGGCTGACCCTTTGTTAGCACAGACTTGAAGCAGAGCAGTGCATCTCCCCAGGGCCAGGAGAAGCTCCCCATGGCCAGCAGCAGGACAGAGCACCACTGGATCCCAACATTCCACAGCAACAGGAGTCCAAGCTGTGTTCGCCTCCCCTTCATCCCCTGCCCTGCTCTGGACATTTCCATTTGAAACCAGGATCTGTCACTCCCCCAAAACAGGTATTTTTCTTTTCTGTTTGAACCTGAATGAAAAAAACCTGAATCCCCGGGTGTCTGACATCAAAGTGTCATAGAAGGGAACTACTGGGATGGCATTGTGGCATTAATGCTGCACTAGAAAGGAAGAGCAGATGGGCAGCGAGGAAGCAAATCCTGTTGAAATACGATTAAGTGACACTGAAGATAAGGAAAACCATGAAAACTAAAGGGCAGGTAAGGAGATTTTAAGTGCAATATAAAAGGGGATTTGTGGCACATGTAATTCTTCCTTTAAATGTTTATTAAACATAGATTTTTTTGCCTCTCAATTATAGTTACAGATCATTTTGTTTCTCTCTGTGCTGTCTACAGGGATTAGGCAAAGCTGAAGGTTCTTGGTGCTTTTCTATCTACTGGATGTTTGTTTTATTCTCTCTTACAAAATACATTGCCAATTACAGATGAAAACAGGAGACATAAAGGGAAGAATGTGCCATAAAGTATCTCCAGCATTCCCAGAAAAAAGCCCAGGATTTCCTGGAAGACGATGGTTTCATTGCAACCACACTCCAAATCAAGATTTATCCATCTCCATCTTTGACCAGGCCAATCTGGTTTCTGATCATCTTGTTTCTTACCTGTTGTCTGCCAAATTAGAGTCTTCTGTAAGTATTATGGGATGGAGAATGTTGATTTTTTTTTTTTTTAATCTACTTTTAAATTATTTGTGCTGATGCAATCAGTCACACCTTTCAATAAATTACTAATTGTGGGTGAATCCTCGTTCTCAGCACCAACAGAAATAGGTTTTGTTCTCACATCCCTGTACATGCCCACGGCCACCAAACCCAGCCCTTGCTGTGCCAGTTTTCCTGGGAGCTCATTTACAGCCCTAAGTGACCCAGAACATCCTGACCTCCTGCTTCCTGGTGGGACAACCTGCTCCAGAGATGGCCCTTCATTCACGTGGTGCTGCTTCATCTCAGCATTTCTAATTTTTCTTCTGCCTCCCAGAGAAGATGATTTAATTGAGTCTTTAAATTCAGCAGGAATCCCTGATGGAAGAGGAAGACAGGGAAGGAGCAAGCATGGATGGATGGATAAGAAAAAACCTCATGTCTTTTTTGGCTAATCTTATGTGTTTTCCTGTACTTTTCCACAATCATAAATCCAATGGGCTCCTCAAACCCCTCTCTGAGCTGTGCTCTTGCTCTGCTCCAGCACAAACTCGGGATGAAGAGGGACAGGGAAAGGCAGGTGAGTGCAGACTGAGCACTCGCAAAGGGGAGACCTCCCCACCAACCTTGCCAAATCAACACTGCACTGAGATAAATATGCACCATTCCTGCATATAAAATCTGCATTTCTTTTTTATTTGCATCGGAAATCCTGGCTCAGGCCTGTGGCTGGGATTGGGGTGGTGTGTGCTCATCTCGTATTGCTTGCGGCCAGTTAGAAAAATCACATAATCCACCGCAGGTTTAAAACATAATTTAAACCTGCCAAGTCTCATAACTTCCAAGGAGGCAAATTTACCATAAAAAAAATGGTTTCCACTTACTAGATTTTATATTCAGATCTCTGGCACACGGGCTTGCCACCAAAGAAGCCTTTTATGCAAGCACATAATCAACGGAAGCCTTCATTTTCACTGCGGTTGGATTTAATGTGATAATGAATATTCCAGTGTCAGCTCTGGGTAAACGGATGGGGTTTCACCTCAGATTCCCTCCTCTCAGTATCTCACGCAGGCACAGGCTTGCTGAGTGGTAAATAATTTAGCAGCACCAGCAGAAGGACACCTGAGATGTGTTCCCAAGGCGGGCGGATGTGCTGCGCTTGTGTCCTGCCCCGTGTTCCTGCTCTTGTAAACAGCAGCCGTGGAAAGGCTTTATTACCTATTTATATCTGGCCCTTGCAAAGGGGAACTCTTGGGAAAACGCACGGCTTCAGCGAGCTGCCTGGGGAAAAATCTCCCTTGGGTGGCCCATGGGCACCCAGGAAGGTCCATGGGTCCAGCACACAGTTCTGGGCAGGGAAGGTTGGTCGTGCATCCCAGACCAATGCCAGAGCCGTGAGGAATGCACGTTCCCTAATTAGCAGCATTTATTTTTATTGTCATTTGCAGAGCTACAGCTGATATTTCACATTGATTTGAGAGTCTCTCTGCGGTTTGCAAACATTTACTCACCCCATACGAGGTAAATTCTTTCATGCTCACTTTCAAGACACGGAATGTGGCTGAATTAATGTTACTGTGAAACCCTTCCCTGCCAGATTCCCCTGTTTGTCCCCAGATTTAACCTTTATTACCCTACCAGGCCTGCCTGGGGGAGCAGCTTTCCAACACAATTGTTAGGGATCTGCTCTTTCTTTGGCCTTCTCACCTATATCCCAGTCATTGGCTGATGTTTTTCCTCTCCTTTTCTCCAGTTTCAAGTTTCCACTCCGACACCAAATGCTTCTCTCTTTTCCTACTGCTGTTAGCACGAGGCAGATCAAACAAACACAAAAGTGTTTTCTCAAAAAATAATCATTAAGCGGATCGTGGAGTTTGGTTCTAGTGACAGCTGAGTATTTGTTTCATTAATAAGTCATTTGCAATTAATTCCTGGAGTCATTTCTAAAAGAACATTGTGATGTTTCCATGGTTTTAAAGTGACAAAACACCAGTCATTCTTTGACAAAATTTCAGAGCAAAGTGCTCATAGGCATCCACTGGAAAAATCCAGCCTCTGATGAGGAGTGTCCCCGTGACGTGGGAATGTGGCTCCCATCAGTGGTGAGGCACCTACTCACAACATGCAAAGAACTGCAGGATTTAAGGTTGGAATTTCAGGTGCCTGGGTGCTCATGCTGCTCCATTCAAATGGTTAGTAATGAAATTATCGTAGTTAAGGGTTTTTTTCCTTTTAAGGCTCATAAACAACTCTTCTCTATGCTGGAAACATAACAAAATCTCCAATGCAAACAGTTCAATTTCTCTCTTTTCAATCAAGAGGGTGGATGAACAAATAATTTTTATCCTGCCTTTTGAAACTGAAGATGCTCCAGCTCACAAAGGTTCCTGAGGCTCTAAAATCACACCAGGATGAGCACCTTTCCTTGGAGATCCAAGGGGCTCCATCCTCAACCTCCCAAAGTCACCTTCTGCTGGGGATGGAATAGGCACCACTTGCATTGATGTTTCATTCAGAATTAAATAACAGTTTACTGTCTTTCACAGTGTTCTTTCTAACCTTACAATATGGCACAATTTGGGAATAAATAGCACAAGAAAGTGTCTCTAATTCTGGGCATCAGCTCCACTTTCACTCTAAATCCTGAGTCCTGACACGTGGCCAGCAAAGATTAAGGACATTTCTAAGCCATAAAAACAATTACAATTGTTGTCATCTCACCTTGTCAGTAACCTTCCCCCAAAATTACAGGTTAGAGAGGTGTCTGTAATCATTAACAGCCTGGAGGAGAAGCACATTACCAAAGCAACAAACCTCTAATCAACAGAGCGGGAGCGGTGCAGGAGAGAAAAATAACTCCTCAACGAGCCAGTAGCAATAATTTTGTTTAAAAAAATAAAGATCTTACGCAGTACATATAGTTACCACCCCACAGTGGCAAAATTGACATGTTGGAAAAAGTGAACATGATAAATTTCTGCCTACTTGGGAATGTAATTTGCTGGAATTACACTTTTAGAGGGAAGTGCTTGCAGGTTTTCATATTCAGCAGCAAGAGGACTAATTCTGTCCGTGAACTGACACAGCTCTGAAATGAGAGATCTGGCAAAAAAAAAAAATTGTGAAATATTTGGTTTGCAATTAAAAATGAAGACAAAATATTTTTAAAACTTAAAAATGCCCAGTTTCAAGCATCCTAGTGGAGATGAACAGATAAACTTGGGATCTGGAAAGCAAAGTTCTAGATCCACTTAAAAAATTCTTCAAGAGGAAAAGTTTTTAATTTGTCATGAATATCAGGTTAAAATGAATCTTTTAAATGTTTTTGCAATGTCCTAACTTATGGGCTAAAAAATTAATAAAGTTGGATAAGAGAATCTATAAAATATCCAGTAAGAAAAAATGGAAACAATCAATTTTGCACCTTCCATCAATACCCCAGGAGCTGCTACACAACTATTTCTATGATAAGATGTGACTTTGCCTTGAATGCAATTTGCAATCTATTAACTTGATCCAGTTTTCACTGAAGGAAATGAAAAGATTACCATTGACTCCAGTGAAAGCTGGATTAGGCTCTGTTCACATTCACAGTGGGGAGAGAAAAAAAAAAAAACCCTTAATGATTATTTATGCCAGAAATTCCAGTGCAAAAAGCAAAACTGGTGCAAATGTGTTGAAGAATTTGAAGAGAAAAATGAGCACAGTTGATATAAAATATAATTCCACTAAAAAGTAGAAGATTACTAATTACTCTGAATACGCTTATAGAGAAGCTATAGATGTAATTAAATGGCACAAATATGCTTTGAAATCCAATTATAGCAACGGAGCAATGATTGCACAGTTGCATGAAGAGTTAAAATAAAATATGATAGCAGATAAATGGGTATATTAGAAAGGCATTATTAGATTTCCTTGCATTTATCCACCACTGAGTACCACCAACCCTTCAAGCCAGGGACAAATAGGAGAAAACAGATAGAGGAGAGAGATTGAGGTCTCCTGCTAAATATAGACAGCAACAACTGAGATATTTCTACTAAAAAAGATAAAAGGAGAGATACCAGCTACCCATACATGACATATAACAAATCAAAATCCTGAGTCTTATTCACAGTCCTGCAGTTCCAGCAGAATTATCAACTTTTGTAAACACCAAACCATAAAAGGAGTAAAACTCGAAAAGGATTTACTGCAGGAAGTCGAAAAATCTCCAAGAAAACACAATATACCAATAAAGAGCCAATTATTGCACCATCAATATTCGGCAGTGGACTATCAGGGCAAAAATATGCAGATTCCATTAGGAAAAAATACAGCCATGCCTATCCTTTGGCAGGAGAACATTACTTAGAGATGAGAAAAGGGACCTGCACTTTATTTGTAGGTTTAAATAATAATTTGATACTTTACCCATTATGTTGAGAAATTAACATTTAGAGGAAACAAATGCGCTTCCCGTTCTGATTTAAAACTAAGTCAGTTCTTGCTCTGCTTTCTCTTGTCCTTGGAATTCACATTGCCTTAAAATATATGGATATTTATGGCATGTAAGAGGTATTTATAGTATATTCAAGGTTTGCCAAATTTTGAAATCCAAGGGAAATATTCACCAGTTGCCAGTAACTTGCTCATCTCTCTTACAACCTTACCTGGTTTTAAAATTCAAACATAAACGAGGCACAACTTGCAAGAGGTTTTTGTGAGAACTCCTCTCTGGTGAATTGGTAAATGCTTCTTTGGGAGGTTCCCAATCAATAAACACCTGCATTCAGCCCTATTTCCCAGTTTATCCCCATTTTGCTGTCACAGGGAGAGGGCTCATAAGAGGTTTTATTTTATGAGGTCACATGGACTGTGTCTGCCCCTCCCCAGGTACAAGTTGGGCTATTAACTTAATCAAAGAGGGGGGGGGAAAAGATCAAAAATAATCCCTAAAAATAATCTCTCATCCTGCTTTTGCTGCAACACTACAAAGACAAACAGAAACATCCACATGCTCAGCTCTGCCTTGGCTAAGCAGGTCTCATAAATGTCTGAATTTCCCATTATGGCCATGATTTCTAGAGGGAGATGAAATCTTTACCTCTCTCTAAATTGATGGGAGTCTCCCTCCTCCCTTCAGATGCCAGAATATGGAAGTAGAAGACTCTCCCTCTGAAGGCTGTATTTTATAATACTCTGATGAGATGCCTTTTGATTTAGGGTTGGCATGAAGGAAGAAAAAAACCCCGTGTAGTCTGCCAGCTCATCTAACCCAACTTTAATCACTTACTGTGTAGACAGCTATATCTGAGCCACTCATCTAAAATCCCTTTAAAGTCAATGGTGAGAAATAGATGTTTTTAGGATGCAATTAATTGATTGGAAGGAAGTGGGATCTATCACATATGGAAAAGAATTATGACCCAAAGCGTTCTGCTTTTCCTCATTTACTTTAGAGGAGTTCGCACATCTGCATTTGAACAGTCACCCGGAACAGGTGAGAAGAATATCTCCAACCACTATTAACAAATCTCTCTTGGTGGTTTTTAATCTGTTTTCCTGTTCCCCTCCCTTCTGTTCCCACACCCAGTCTCTCCTGAGATACCAGTTCCATTTTTTTGCATCACAAGTCCATTAACTGCTTAAAGAGATGGGTTCATCCATCTGATGCTAATGAAAACTTTTGGATCGCACACTGGGGCCAGAAGAACTGATCCATCAGGTTTAAAAAAGACACTAATGGATATTTTCATGCCAACTGTCACAGTAATATTTGGAATAAGGTGAATAACAAAAAACTTCCTACAGCTGTGCCACCCCCCCCAAGGGCCCTTCAGCTCCCAGGACTGTGGGTGGTCACCACCAAAATGTACCAGAAAACTATGGTGGATCCTGAGAGTTTAAGGAGCTGGGATGAGGATTTTCATGGAGACAAAGGAAAATATTCCCCCTCAAGAAGATGTGGCACATCTGTCACCTTGAACACACAGCAAACTTCTGGGGGAAGAAAAATTAATAATAATAAATTTCCCTTCATCAAGTGAGACCCAATGAAGCCAACCTGAAACAAGTTTTGCCAGACTTGAATATTGTGGAGCCCCCCAAAACCTTTCTTTTGCTGCTCTACCACCCAAAGCACAACCCCGTGCAATTTTACTCTGCTCTGACGAGCTGGTGAACCACAGGCTATTTCCTCTCACCCACCAAAGAACACCATTGTGCTGCAGGTCTTTGAGGAATCTGCTGCTCACTCTGACATAAGGGAGTCAGTTTTGTTTCATGTTTCCCTCGTTCTGGGTATTCATCTTCAAAGTGCCTCACATGCAACCGGGGAGCCTTAGAAGCCTATCAGGGGCAATTCAAAGAGCTTTGCACAGAGCAGGAGGGGGCTCCTGTTCAAAGCTGCAGCTTTGCATCCGCCAGAGAGGAGCAGATTCAAACCCAAAGAGGTCACTTCACCTACCTGTAGTGGGATCTCATATTCAGAAGACTCTAACTAAAAATAAGGGATATTTAGACAGTGTGATAACTGAAACCCTTGAGGCGATGCTCTTTCTCACTCCCTCACACACAGAGCAATGTCTCCTTTAGAGAAAACCTCAAAACCCTGGGAGACATAATGGCCTCCAGAAAACTTACTCATGTATTAGCTCCAGCTGTAGCATCCTCCTGGTTTGAGCACAAAAGTTTCCAACAAGCTGGACCACCACAGACCTCTGTTCAAACTGCCTGAAACAAGGAAACTACAATAAACACTTGTTCAGCACAGGATGGAGCAGCAAAAACACTGATTTCTTTCAATTACCCAATTTAATGCCATAGGGAGGAAATATTTTGCTTGGTTCAGAAAGTACCTGTTCTGTGGTCAGACCTGGAAGCCCCCAGATAAGATAAGGGCTCTGCTTGGATGGGCACTGTCTAAACACAGAGTAATTCAGAGCTGCTTGCCCCAGAATTTACCAGTTACACAGGAAATATAGAAAAGTACAGAAGAAAACTCTGTTGTCTGAAATTTAGACACGGAGAACTGAGACAAGGGGACACGCAGGTTCAGGTACAAATGTTTAATATCATTGATGAGGTTGAGAAAATCAGAAAAGGATTTGTAAAGAAACAGAAGCATAATGGTTTTACAGATTGTCTGTGGAGTCTTTGTAACAGACACTTGATACTTCTAAAAACTATTTCAATTAAGTCATTGTAACACCTCGTTTTATGAGATGTAGTAGCTCTGCATCTGCAAGGGAATCTCCTCTTTGCTACTGGGAGAGGCCAGTGGCATCTCTGGGATTTAATCCCACTGCACTGAGTTAGCAGGGTCTCTCTCCCTGCTCCCATCACACACCTGATGTGGCCACATTCCTCCTCCTTCCAACATCCACACCCCAGACACGAATCCCACCTCTGTACAGTTTCTCCCACCTGTAACAGTTCTTCAGTTTCTGTTGTCTCCAAGGACTTTTTTTCTCTTTTTTAAAATACTAGATTAAAATGCACATCATCCTGCACTGCTTTCTCAGCCTCCTCTTATTCACACTGTATTTTTATTAAAAGCTGTAAAGCCTTTGGGACAGTCTGTGCCTGAATGGCACTTCACAGATACACTTGCATTACTCCCCATATAAATTTTTTCTTTTTATTAGAAGTCCCTGGGTTTGTTTTTCTTTTAACCTCAATTTAAACATCCCCTCCATTGCCATGCTTCATTTTGCTGCAGTGCTGACTGTGATGTTTCAGGTTCACTGTGCTCCCTCCACATTTGGGTTATAACAGCAGGCCAAGATGGATCATAAACTTTATGTCTGATTCCTCTTCTTATGTAACATTTGTGGGATTTTTTCACATTTTTCTACTTAGCAAATGCATTACTCCTTAAAAGCACCTGATCAAGTTTACTGAGATCTGTGAGATAATGCTAAAATTTAATTTAATTGCCAAATTATGCTCAAGCTGCACATACACAGCTACAGCCCAGTTTGGACAAGGCATCTCTCCAGAAGAGCATTTTGAGGCCTCTTCACACTGTAAGGAACACACACTGTGCTCAAACCTGCTCTCAGAGGGTTTCCAACCCTGCTTTTGCAACATGATTCCTTTTGTCCGTGTTTTGTTCTCACTCCTGTTGCTCTTGCTCTGACCTCACCTGGAGCAAGGAGGCTGCAAGAGCAATCCATTTATGCCCCAAATGTTTCCTGGGTTGTAAAATAGCATAAAAGTACAAATGGAGAGCCTCACGCTATTTTTCTTCCTGCTGTGTGCAATCAAGCCAGAAAGTATCCCTTACTCCCAAAAAACCTGCAAATTACCTTGGCATACCTGAGCCACCAGCAGCAACACGACATTGGGAATATTTTCTCCCCCTGCTGAGCTCCTCCACAGGTCTGGGATGCTGTCTGCTTCCACAATGCCTGGTTGGAAACAAAAATCCTGCATGTGAATGAAATGCTAAACCTTTGCCACCAAAATATATGAAGTTTTAAAGAATTTCACATCACTTCAGATATTGCAGGGTTGACCCCATATATCTGTGGAGTCTGAAAGGGAAGTAGATTTAACACAGCCAAGAAATAATCACAGGAAGCATTTTGGATTCAGCCAAGGATGAAGTAAGGCAGTCTATTTTCTTCAAAGCAAGCTGAGGCCACCGCTCACTGTATTCAAATACATCAATTAGAGAGAGTTTTAATGGAAAAGGATTAAAAAGTACAAAAGTAAAACAAACAGCATCACTGCAGTGTCCAGGAGGATGAAACAAATTCCTTTTGTGGTGGGTATGATTACAGAATTGCTAAAAAAAGAAAGAGAGGAGAAATGGAAGAAAGGTTTTGTGTACCTTGACCAGAATTGCTGTGACAGCACCATAAGCCCAGGACACTGCAGCCACGTGCATTGTGGAATTCAGTCCCCACGCCCCCAGTCTCACTGGCAGCACTCAGATCTGAACTCCAGTTCTGTATTTCCTCTTTCCTTCTAGCCAGGGAAATGCAGTATTTCATCAGTGCATAGCTTTAGATAAGGTTATCTTTCTTTAAGTCTCTTCAAATTGTATCTGTACTGTCCCAGGTTATTGCAAACTGTTTGCTTCACTCTACTTCCATCCACATTCTCATTTCCAAGACCTGTGCCATTCAGTTCCATCTTCCTTAAAAGTTTTGGTATTGAGTTCTTCATATGCCTAATTTGGGCTTAATTCGAGCCTGGGGTAAATCGTTACAACTCAGATGAAGTCAATAGGAGCACAGTGACTTACATCAGCTTTGTGTCAGTAAATACTGACAAGATTGATCTCAAACTTTTTCAGAACAAAAGATTTCTGAAGATGGATTAAACAACATAAATGCTGAGCTGTTTTGCCAGACTGCAAATGGCATAACACAAGCTTTGTGTGACATCTCTGAATTATCCCTTCGTGGTAATGTTGACATTACATGGTATTGACTCATGGAAGAAGCTTAAATACCCTTTTAAGTTTTCAAGACTCTTTGACAAAGCACTATTTCATTAACAAAATGTTAATGGAATCCAGGAAGCCTGAGTCTCCAGAAGAGCCTGCTGGCTGCAAGGAGCTCTGCTGGCTGGCCGGGGCATGTGGCTGCACAGAGCAAAGCAATCCTGAATTTTAGGCAACAGGAAAGGAAGCATTTCAAGCAGGGCACTCACTGGTTGAGGGAGAGGGACCCGAGGGCACTTCCACAGCCCTTCACTGAAGGACTACCACACCTTCTGCTGGAGAAGGTCAAAATAGCACGAATTAGGAAATGCATCACACAAAGTGAACTGGCAGAGGCAGCAGGGTTGGCATCAGCTTGGAGATAAAGCTTCTTGCTGGGAAAAGGAGAAGGACCTGGAGAGCATTGCCGCAGGGATCACCTGCTCTGGGGTCACCTTTGGGAACAGGGAATTATGTGCTAAAATTGCTCTAAGAATGCTGCTAATCACAGAACCACTTATATTGGAAAAGATCTCCAAGACCATCAAGTCCCTCTGTTAATAACAGAATGGCTCTCAAATAAGTACAGGGTTTATATTTGATGGATTTGCTGCTAGGAACAGGTCTTGGCTTTCAGGTTCTTGACCCAGTCCAGACCAGGGACTTGGTGGGGAGGCAGGGGCAGCACAGCTGGCACAGGTGTCCCCTGTCACCCCCAGGACCATGGGGGGAATCACCACTGCACCAGTGAGGAGCACACCAGAGACTGGGTCTCACCCCAGCCAGAACATCCCACCTGTGAAGAGCAGAGAGCAGGTTTTCTCCTTCAGAGAGCAGTAGATTGCTCTTGAACAGCCACTCACGAATCTTTTTATCAATAAACTTGGATTTATCTAAAATGCCTCTCAGGACTGTGCCATGCTCCCAGCACCTTTCCAACACTGATCTCTGTAGAGAAACCCTTTGTAAGTCAAAGGAAAGGTGACAGACCTTCTCAAGAGCAAAGTTTTCTCCCACACTGAGTACTCAGATTTTCAAACTTCAGCTTTTCTGCCATTTCAATCATTTCTGTGATTGCTATGCAATAAGGCAAATCATTATTAACCAAAAAGATTGGAAGGACTGGGTAGGGAAATAATAAACCTCTGTCCATTTGACAGCATTTTGTACACCAACAGCTTCCACATTCCCTCCCAATGGTTCATTTCATCTGCTCCATGGCCTCACATAAAGCAATGAGCGCAAGAAAATAATGTGGAAAAAAAAATTGAAAGTTCAGTGCATAAATGCAACACTTGACTGCAGCACTCAAGGGCCACCTTGCTGCCTGAAACCACTTCTTTTTAATTGTTTACATTTCAAGTTGATAAAATTCACAGTAGTAAAGATAACTTTGCCTGACTTCCAGCAGAAGCTGTGATGAGAAGCTGATGGGGAGGGGGGGAGGTCTCTGAGATGTGTTTGCATGCATTTGTGCAATATATTAAAAATAAAGAAATAAATGAGGAAAGAATCACACACGAATAACAGGTTCCATCAAACATGGCAGGGCTGTGAAACACAGCTGCACTCAGGTCCTGGTGGCTGGATCAAGGGGGAAGGAACCCTGGTGTTAATGACAGGGTACCCTCACAGGACTGCACTCCACGTCCATCATCACCTCCAGCACGGACCAGGGATTGAAAAGGAAGAAAAAGATCCTCTGACACATCTGAATGATGGACAAAGGGCTCATTCCCTGGCTGAAAACAGGCATTTGGGGACAATAGCAAAAACTTCCTACACCTCTCCCCAACTCCTATGTAGCCAGGTGTGTGAAGTGACACTGATGGTCCCTTCTGTCCCCAGGGTGATGCTCCTCTCAACAGCACATCACCCTCGTGGGATAGTTGGCTTGAATTCAAGTCAAATGACCTGTGTCTTGAGAGGTGAACAAGCACGACCATCAGCAGTCTGATGCCCCAAGGAGAAGACAAAAACTCCTGCAGAAAGGGAGGAAAGATTTTGTGCCAGGAGATGATTCATTTTTCCAAGTACCTTGCTGCTCTCCAAAGGAGAGGAGGAAAGCTGCACTGCCTGAAGTCTGCTTGGCTGCACTGCACCGATGCCAAGGAGCCTGCAAATCCTCTGCTCAGGGGATTTGCTCCAGCACAAGGCAATCCCACCTCTCAATACTCCACCAAAACACAAGAGAAAAGTGCCCAGAACACATCCCTGGCAGCAAACCAGCTCCCAGTCTGCCCTCCAAAATCCTCCAGCTAAGAGACGTTCCTCAAATTCTTGATGTAATTAAACTGGAAATCAAAGATTGAGGCTCTTCAAGGATAACCAAATAAAGTCCTGGATGGTTGCTATGGTGATAATGGCCACACCAGAGCTCAGCATCTGCACAGACTATGAGCAAAGGATCCAGGTGAGATTTCAGGGCTCCATATTCCTACCAGTGTGGAAATTCAATAACTTAATAAAAGAGAAAGGGAAGAACACACAGAGCCTTCCTCAAAGTTTTCTTCGATAATACCATAGGTTTCAGTATAAAACAATTTAAAGAACTTCTAGAAAAATCAAAATTCTAGGGAATTCGAGGGAGAAAGACATTTTGATCTTGACTGCAAAGTGTGGCACTCGCTCAAGGACACTGAACTTTGTGATCTCTCCGGGGTCGCGAATTTTCCACATGAATTAACAGACGTCCTTTGAGCTGCAGAGACCGAGCAGGACTTTTATCCCGGCTGAAGATCTGCCCCACGATGTTCACATCCCATTGCCAGGAAAGCATCTCCCACCCTCCAGATAGCCTTGGTCAGAGCCCTCTGTGAATAAGCACTTTATAATGTGAGACACTTGCTGTGCAGTGGGTCACTGGAGCAGGGTTGAGAAAGGGACATTCACATCTGAAGTCACAAATCTCCACAGTCAACGCTGAAAAAATTAGCTCTGTCTCAAAGGCTCTTACAGACCTAAGAGAATCAACACGCTCAAAGAACACATTGCTGCAGTGTGTTAGCCAAGGTTAGGGAGAATGGGAAACCCTCAGGTTTTGGAAATCAATCTGTGCATGGCACAAGAAATGTGCCTGAGACAAACCTGAGACAAACGCAAGTTGTGTTTGTCGTACTCTCAGAGAAACCTGACATCAAAATCTCTCACTCTCATTTGAACAGGACAACAACACCCCAGAGGCACAAAGACAACTGGAAGGCAGCAGTTCTGCACAAGAGGCATTTTAATTCTGGAACTCCACTGCATGCCCCTCGTGCTTACACACATTTCTGTCCATTCTCTACATTTACACCCATTCTTTTTCTTCAGCTGCCACATTTAACCACAACTACTGTGACCATAAACTTAAAAAAAACACTTAAAAGACCCCCAAACAGCAAACTCAACAACATTTGCAATTGCATTAATATAAAACTCACTAGACACAACTGGCACCACACAGGAGGATTTTTCTTTCCCAGTCCTAGGAAGGAGTTTAGTTGAGCTGAGATTAATTTAATTGAGCTGAGCTGTTGCTCACCCTCCTTCCTGCTACACAGGTGCCTCTCCCCAGCTGTTCCCCAAGGAAAACATTCACTCCTCCAGAAGGAAAACACCTGTGTGGTACCAGGCACTGCTGATTGTCATGAGGTGAGGGGGTAGTTACTATCTCTGCAGGACTACTCTAGGAATCAGCCCTCTTTTTTTAATCTCTGGATGGGTCTTTAAATCAAAGATTAAAGAAGCCAGATAAGGTTTACAAAAACTGATAATCCCAGCCCAGACACCTTCCAATCATAAATACTTGTCATTCTTAGCATAATATGCAACTGTCAATACACTGTTGTTTCAGGCACGTTTAGGTACCCCATAGAAATGACTTTATGCTGCTATTATTCCTAAAGAACTTCAGATGGGTTTGGATCCATCATCATTCATCATGTCAGCCCCTCTACGGGTAGTTACACACACTTTGTCTGCTCGGGTTTATCTAATAGCCAGCCTTGGGTTTTATTAATTTCCACTGGTTTGCAGAAACTACAGAGCTCCTATGCTCTTTTATAAATTATCTCTGAACTTATATCCATTTTCCATGAAAACCCAGACGTGCTTTAAAGGTACTTCAGCTCTTCCAGCGCTGCTGCTTCCTTAAGAAGGGCATCCCAAATGCCTGATGTGGTTTGGATTTCTCTGGTGTTTGTTTGCTGGGATTTAAACTTAAGGAGAAGAATTTTTTGGGTGTTTCTGATAAATGGATTCCCAAGGGCAAAAAACTGATTTGTGTGGTGGGTTTTTCTCATCTTGAATGTTCAGCAGCCTGAGTTGAGCTCAAACCTTTTACTCTTCAATTTTGCATCTGTGGGATTAGGGAGCATCCCTATGGAAGTAGAGATAGAGAAAATCTGAATTTTCCTTGTCATTATTCCCTTGCCCAGAGAAGATGTGGTTGCCCCTGGATCCCTGGAAGTGTCCAAGGCCAGGTCGGATGGGGCTTGGATCAACCTGGGATGGTGGAAGGTGTCCCTGCCTATGGCAGGGGATGGAACAAGAAGGTCTTTGAGGTCCCTTTCAACCCAAACCGTTCCATGACTCTATGATGATTGAGGAAATAAATTCTCTTGATATATATATGAAGATTACAAAATACCTGCTTATCTATCAGGCATAAATCCCATTTAGATACCCAGGTGTAAGCGCATGGATCTGTTAAATCACTACAACTTTAGTTTCTGAACTTTCAGTTGAAATCCCCTCAGGTCACTGCCAAAACCATAATTGCTAATTTAGCAGTTCTGCTGCAGAGAAAGAAAAGAAAAACAGAACAAATATTTAATGTGTGTATATATATACGTGTATCTATGTATACGTATTCAAAACATTGCATATCTTTCCTCTAGAATGTTACTTTATTCTATTTTACAGAGGATTTCTCTGTTCCTCAGTGAGTTTATGCTCTGTCAAATCTGTGTAAGAGGCAGGTGTAGATCAGGGCAAGGCCTGATGAGGGAAGAAAGGCTGCCATGGCATCCAGAGTCCTGACCATGGGTACAGCCACCATCCCAAGGCCACACAAGTCCCATGTGCCTTCCACAGCATCAGTCCCACAAACCAAGGCTCCAAAGAAACAGCTCCTGCTCAGGATGGGAACCACACTGGGGTGGCCTGGGGTCTGTGGCTCCCAAATGCCTTCCCTGACTCATGTCCAGCCCTTGGCCCACCTTGGCAGTCTCTGGAGTTGGAGCTCCTCCCTGCCCTGGGTTCCATGGGCACGGAGAGTCCCAGAGGTGCTTCCCATCTTCAAACACTTCCCCTTGGAGCACTCCAGCCACCTGTTCAGCACAGTAAAATATCCAACCCATTTAATGAGGCTTCTGGTAAAATCATCCCTTTGAAGTCTCTCAGACCATGACAGCAATTAACTCCAGACCCATCCTCACTTCTGTTGTTTTACCTCAGATCATTCAAGATCAACAACATCACCGAGAGTGCAAATTATTTCCCTGCAGAAGCAGTGAGGGAATGTCTCATATCCAGTGGTTCCAGTCAGCTGGCAAAGTGACCTGACTGCAATCACAGGCACAACCTGGGGGTCCTCCAGCGTCCCTGGGCTCATCCAGGAATTTTGATAATGTCCCTTTTGCAGACTGAAGCCTGTAAGGAAATTCATTGCGTTTAAGACTGGCAGTGTTTAGGGATGAATCTACTGTAGGTATAGAGAGGGCAGGTAATGATGGCATCACAGGACAACAAAATACACAAATGGGATCATGAACTGTGGCACCTCTCATTGACACTGTCCCCAAGCACATCCTGCTGCAGCATCACGTGTACATGTGGATATTCAAAAGCTTTTCCCCAAATGTGCACAATGTGGATTATTTCCATTGTAATTGTTTATAACAATGCACATTAAAAGCAAGCATGACATCAAGTGGACTATAAATAATAGAATTTTGAAAAGGCAAAAGGATCTCACTGAATATGAGTTTCTCCACATTAGAAATGGGAGAAATAATAAATGAAGAAGATCATGAGCAATAGATACACAGCCAGAGGTTGTTAGTCTAAAACTGCCCTTGGAAAAAACTTCTTCAAGGTTTTCTGTTTGCTTTATTTCTGTTTCTGGTTTTTTATTTGCTTTGGGTTTTGTTTTTAAAGCGAGCAAGAATAAGGATAAAAGGAAACTAATTCCCCACTAAAGGGCCTCCTACAGCCAGAGCAGGAAGACCTGCTGGCTCCAGGAACCCCTGCCAGGGGAGGGGACACACAGCCCCCCAAATGGGGCTCCAGACAATGATCCTCACTGGTGGCAACACGGATATCACAGGGAAAATAGCAGAGGATCCGATTCCTTCTCCTGCTCTGTGTCTGAGGACACCCCCCACACATTGATCCATTGGCCAAGACGGCATTTCCCAAACCCTGAGGGCAGAACAAGCCACTCCCCAGTTAAAAAAGCAGGAGAAATGGTCACAGTCTGGAATTCTGTGAGAAATCCCAGTATTTTCCCAAGTGCAGAACATAAAAGTTTCTTAAAAGACCTCTGAAAAGTTCCTAAAAAGATTCCGGCAAAGTTGAATTTGAGAAAGCATTTTATGGAAATGTTCCATTTTAATGAGGTGCAGTGGGAGGCTGAAGATGTTCCAGTTGCCCAATTGGAACAAAATATAAGGCAAAGAACTGGGAAACAGGAAAATACACTATAAATAAATAAATTAATAAACAAACCAAAATTAAAGAGGCCTAAACAAACTAAAATATTTCAGCACTATCAAAATGAAACACCTCAACATTATACTGACAGAGATGAGAGTCAAATGGTGCATTGGAACATGTTTCCTCTCAAAAGTCATTATAATCAATAAAATTCCAATAAAAAATTTCATTTTTGTTCAGACTGGGGTTTGGATTCTGAGCTGTTGGAACAGGCTGTGACTCTCTTTCCCCCCAAGAAAATTGCTGCTGTCCCAACATCCTCTGCAAAGCTGATGCAGGAGAATGGAATTGTTACTCATTCTTACTGAAGAAAACCTATGTTTCCTATCAAATTGGTGCTCTTGGGTGATTTCTCAGCAAAAATGCTTTAAGGAGAGGCAAAGCAAAGCTATTGTTCCCCAGACTTTCTTCCTGTAAGGACCCATCCTACAGTGCATTTACTGGTATGCTCTGAAAAACCATAAATCATTTTGACAACGTGATACTTGTCAAAATAAAGGCATAAAATACATCTTGGAATAAAATCTCCTCAATCATATTTATTTGTTTGCTCGCTGGTGCCATTTGGCTTTTCTCAGTGGGTTTCCCAGTCGTTAGGGGGAATTAGTGAGATTCTGCTGGAAAAACAGCCCCATGTGCATATTCACACACTGAATTTCTGCATCCAGCACTGTGCACTCATTCAAGAGAACTAAAAATAAAGCTTTCAAAGGACACTTCAGCTTTCCTGCTGTATTTTTTTTCCCTTTTCCAGCTTTTTCCCCCATCCCCCTCACCAAATATTCCACTAATGCTCAACGGTGGCGTGGTTTAAGGGAGTCCTGCATGGAAAGCTCCTTCAGCTGCTTAGCCCAACAGCATAAATTTGATCTCGTAATTAGTATTCAGCTCAGCATCTTGGATAGAAACCAATGTTACAGCCAAGAGGTGGTTTAAATCACATAAATCATAGATCAATGACAGAACTCTAAGCACTGGATAGATTACAAAAGTAAGCTTTAGTTAAAAATAGATTAACCATTTCCCTGCAGGAATTCCTTCAAAAAAGCCCTGAATATAAAACAAATAAAATTAAATCTGATAATTTTTTTTTCCTAATGTATGCATATACTAGATGAATTGTTCTTTCCCTTGACAGTTACACACTGATTAAAGAAATGTGTTAACATGCTATTTCAATGGAAAATATTGTAAATTGTGGGGACTTTAATTTTTTTAATGAGCCTTTAATAGTCAAAAAAGTACATCCCAGCAATATTGTGTACAGCCAGGCTTATAACACAAACCCAGCAGCTAACAGATACCTCTTCAGCTGCTGGTTCTATAAAAAGCGTAAAAATCATTCCAAAACCAAGAAAAATGTTTTTAAGGAGGATTTTAAAGTGTTTTGTGTTTTAAATTTAACTAAGGAAGCGCCCAGTCGCAGGAAGCATCACAAGCCATCAGCTGTCCTGATTAAGTGCCCACAGGGATAGTCAGCGTCTTGAAGGATTGTGCCCAAGATCACCAAATTGTTACAAGTTCAAGGGACAAGGAAATATGAGGCTGAATCTCTTCTCCTTGACTAAGAAATGTAGGAGGGTTTGGCTCCTGCAAGGTAATTCTCTCTCAGTGTAAACTCCAGGACAGAGAGTGTCACCCAGGAATCTTCCCTGCAGCCTGGAAACTGCAGATGTAAATTTAAAGTGTGTTCCTGCTCCTGCACATTGCACTGTGTTTGCCTCCCATTGGGTCACAAATTATTCAAAAGAAATAAAAAATAAAGAAAGAAAAAAATTAAAACAAAAAAAGACTTGCCAGCGTCTGAAGGACAATTTGCATGTCCGTTTTCTCAGTTGCAGATTTGAAAGCCAGGAATGCCTCAGCAGCACCTCAGCCATTCCTCAGGCCAGGGAATTGCAAAATTCCAGCCATCAGGTCTGGAATAACACCCTCAGGTTCCTCCTGGTGACCAGCACAGGGAAAAAGCCTGGAAAACACACATGGTCCAAAGCACTCCGGCCATATCAGAGAGGAAAAGCAGCCTGAGCATCCTCACCAGTCCTGTGCCCTTGTCCAGGCTGGAAATGCAGCTTCAAATTAGTAAACAAACAAAGGGAGGGAAACCCAACCTTTCCTACCCCTAGACTAACAAATTATGATCAGAGAACTGAAAATGCAGAAATTCACCCCAATAAAAAGTTGCACAATTCTTCAACCAGTAAATAACTTTTATAGCCATGATATAGTGAAGCCAAACTTCCCAATCACCGATACCTGGCTGTATATTTAACTTTCTGCAGATGACAAAAGCGTGAATGTAATTGGTGTTGCCACAGCTTGAATTTAAAAAAAAAAATGTAATACTGCATTTACAGACATTAACATTTGTTTTCAAATACTCCAGCACCTTCAAAAAGAGCATTTTTAAACTTTGAGTGCTTTATGGAAATGACTACTTTCAATTTCCAAGGATTTTTTTTCAGCGTAAGAAGAAATAATAAAGCAAGCTGCTCGATGGTTATACAAGGAACAACATTCAGATTTCAAAACTGGCTCTCTGTGTGATAGAAGACTGCAATATATGCAATCAAGACAGAGATTCAAACAATAATAACTAGCAGAGACTCCGGGGCATTGCAGAACGTGTCATTTACTTCAGCCCCGTTCCTTTAAACAGCAGTCCTACGAGTAGTTCAGTGGAAAATAGATGGGGCTGCTCATGTAAGTAGAGACTATTCGTACAGGGAAGTTTTCAAAGGCTCTGCATTTTCCAAAGTGCTGAAAAATGCATATCAAGTTTAGTAAAACTAAAGAAGGAAAAAAAAAAAAGAAAGGAAAAAAGGATCTCTTGTAACACGCCAAATTGTCGGAGAGATGTCAGGGTTAATTTTTAAAGGCACATTTCCCTCCAGCAACAATTCTCTTTAATTATTTCAATGTGAAACACATTATCAGACATGTTCCTTGCCTGTTCTCAGCTCGCTGACACAAGATAGGTACAAGATGTTCCCTCTCCTCCGCCGATGCTCACACATGGTGCTGGGCACTCCAGGGAGCGTGGGCAGCTCCTGCTGCACCTCCAGCCTCCTGCTCCTTCTACCAAACCCCTGGGACCACCTCCCCACAGCCACAGCACCAAAACAGGGAAGGAGAAGGTTGAGGAGAAACCACAGGATTTCAGAGTGTGGCCTTGGACACGTGCACTGGCACCAACAGCAGCACGGAGCTGCAGCCACGGCAGTTTAAGGGTTATCAGGTAACTGTAACACACAGGCCAGCCTTCCAGCAGGTTTGCATGGGAATTTAGACAGATTTGGGGTTTTTTCCCCTTACTTTGTTGTTTAATAGTCACGTGGAATAGACAGCAGATCAGGCAAATCCCAGTGAGGGAGTTACAGGCCCACTGCAGCACAACGAGCTGCTGCAGGACACGGTCCTGTTGGATTCTTCTCCAGGAATTTATGAGAAACACTTTATGTTCCTCCCAAGTGGGAAAGGACACTGCTCAGAGCCTCAGAATAAAATATCAGCTCAAAATCACGAGGGACAGTGGTTTCAAATTTAGACACGCAGAAGGAACCTTGATCTAACACATCGGCTCCGTGTTGCACAGCAGCATGGTTGGTCAAGTATTCCAGCTGGGAAAGGGGATTTCTGTTTTCCCACATAATTTCAGACTCGAGAGATATGTATTTAAAGTTCTTAAATATGCTAGAATCTCATCAATCTATTTAACCCTTGTTCTGGTGCAAGAAAAGTCTAATCCTTTTCTTGGGAGGGAAGAGGCTTCAGACCAACCCTACCAGATCGGCTGCAATCTAACGGCCTTTTTTATCTCAGCTCCAGTAAAACTCACTATAGAGCCAGTTGTGAGATTAAAAGCTTTTTTAAGTTGCTATCTTGGGAAATTTCTTTCAAGGAAATTACTACAAAGCCTTGTTTTAGTGTGTTCCCCTACTGTGAGTCCTACTGTGTTTTTTTAATAAGGAAAGCCATCCATCCATAGAGGTGTATCCTGTTCTCCATGCTTGAGTGTCTAACAGCAGGCACATACAGTAGACACTCTGATGTTTTGCCTCTTTAATTTTCACTCCATAATGTTGGTGCCTGGTTCTCCTGACTGCACCTTTCAGAGCAGTTTAATTATGGGCGTGCACAGAATTTTGAGAGGGGATTTTCAGTGATAATATTCAGATGTTAGGGGCAAGTTTAATACATTAAGATATCCAGAGTTTGTGGGTTTTTTAACCACAAAATAAAGTCCTTCTATGCAGTTATCAGAGGATGGAAAGTGAGATAATATTACCAAGGGGAAAAAATAAAAATACTTCAAGGCTAAACCAGAAAAGACTATAGAGATGCTTCATTTAGTCTTTAAAAGATGCTTCATATAGAGATGCTTCATACAGATATAGAGATGCTTCATATAGATATAGAGATGCTTCATTTTAGCCTTTAAGAAGACAACCTTATGCTAAATATGAAAGTATGGCAGATCCATCACCGAGCTTTCAAGCAAATAGGACACAGCCATAGGTTTCCACACTTAAATTCCCAACCAAATGAAAATAGCTCATGCCACTGAATTTATTAGCCCAAGGATTTTACCCCTGATTTTGATGAATTTTTTTAAATTGAGCCAAGCAGCTCCCTGATAAAAGGTTACTGTACCACTCAGATATCAGGCCTGGAATGTTTTTTTTATAATAACAGGCCAGGTACAGTGTTATAAATGAGCCCTGCTCCATTGACTCCAGACAGGGTATGAAAATTGATTCAATGGAGCACCATCAGTCCTCACCAGCTGAGTATCTGTCCCTCTAATCACAACTAAAAAGATTTTCCGAGTCAATTAAAGGCTTGAAGCCTTTACTCACTCACACAAAATCCCTGCTAACAATGCCTTCATTTAAATCCTAACAAACAGAGCACACGCTCTGCCTGGTGCCACGGGTGCTGCTGCAGATTGAAATCCCCGCTCATCCCAAGGCTTCGGACTCTTCCCTCCTGGCTCACGTGGCCCAGGATCACACCTGGCTGTCCCCCAGTCCTGACACTTTCCTTCGGTGTCTGACACAAAAATTAGCACATTCATTATTTTTGCCAAGGGGAGGGAGCACGAGCCACACGGAGCAAACATGTACCTTTGCTGCCAGAGTGGGAGTGCTTTAATTTCCAAATTACACCCATAAATAAATCAAGCCACAGAAGCTGATAAATGAAAGATTATGAAAATAGTAATATCCCGCAAAATCTTGAAAGGCATCATAATTCCTCAAACAATTATCTTCTGTCATATTTGCGAGTAGCCCATGTAGTTCAAGAACAGAAAATACAAATGTGCTCCTTTAAAATTCATGAAACCACTCATTCTGTCATAAAAGCAGGCATCTTTCATGGCTACTTATTTCACACAGTCTCATAACTAATACTGACAGATACTTGGAATGCAAAAAAAAAAAGAAAAGCGCCGGACAAAGAACTAGAGCTGCCCAATTCTTACATTTTAATGCTCAAAATGGAAAATAAAATCATATATTATAGACGGCTGCAGAATTTCTGGTATAATTAAATCAAAATTTGTAGATAAAAATGAGATTGTACAAAGACTGGTGGTGCACTGCTCCCAGGATTGGGCTGTGCTGCATCCATGACAACAGGATGGAAGGTTGCTTTTAATACTATTATCTTACATACCCACAGCTGAATGCTAATGCAGCTATACTGAGGAAATCAAGTTTCAGATCTGTATCCACTGAACTTACATCCACCAGGCAGGGACTTTAAAAGCCAGGCGAGCACACAAAGACCAATATTATAGCTCTGTCAACTCCCCAAAGGTCACAGATTTCAAAAGGTATACACAAATATTAATTGTCAGGTAGTTCTGTGCCGAGGAGCAGAACTGAGGCAAAAATCAGGTTTTGTGGCCATAATTCCCTGCCAATTCCAGTTTATAAAATGGAGGTGCAGAAGGAAGCAGGGAAGATTAACTGGGATCAGTTCATGTTCCCTGCGCTGACACACGGTGACGTGTCCCTTGTGAACATTATGTCAGGAAGGCTTTTCCCTCTTTTCCTCAGTGAAGGAGATAAAAAATGCAAGAAAGCAGCTGGGCAGCCTTGTTTTCCAAAACTTCTATTGACCCAGCCTACGGGCTGTGGACTCCACATCCCTGCAAGTGTCCAAGGCCAGGCTGGACAGGGATTGGAGCAACGTGGGATAGTGGAAGGTGTCCCTGCCCATGGCAGGGGGTGGCACTGGGTGAACTTTAAGGTCCTTCAAACCCAAACCATTCCATGATTCCATCCTGGCTGGGGGACAGACAGAGCTCCTGGTCCCTGCTTGCCCTGTGCCTGCACAAGGAGCCTCTGCTGTCCCATGGGAATCTCCATATCTGCCCAAGCTCCTTCTACAGATATCACCTCCAACTTCTCAATTCATCTTGCCCTAATTTAATAATATTTTGCCATAAAATCACATATCTATATTATGGATATCTAATTTTGGTTATAAAATCATAAAAACATAAAAAATACTGATCTACTTGGGGGCAACTGGATTAGTATTTCCAAAATTATGGAGTTCTCAGCTGTCCTGTGAAATCAGGGCGTCCTTCCTCCTCAGTGCCAACCAAAGCAGAAAGGTTCTGTGAGTTCCCAGGTGAAGACATCCTCTCAAGCCTTGTTCTACCAGAAGTGACCCCATGTCACTGACAGTGACTGACAACACTGACCCATCAGTGTTCCAAAGGGGAGCACAGCCTCTCCTTAGCATTCAGGTCACTCACACTATCTATTTTTCCTTCTCCAACTCCCCACACTTCCAGGTGGAGAACTCCAAACTATCTGAGCTACTGACCTCTCTCCTAAAATAGTTTGTAACCTGTAGTTATCCAAATCCTCCCTCTTCATAAACCATTGGCTCATACCCCGAGCAATTCATTTTTAGATGCACTATGAGGTTGCTGCAGGAAATTCTGGATCTCTGGTGCTCTGGCTCTATTTCACACAGCCAAGCATGTGGACAGATTAAAATGCCCTTTTTTCTTCTTTTTTTCTGAAAGCATTCTTAGAGTTACCTTACATGAAATAGAGATGGTAAAATAAATAATATATAAATAAATCTAAAAAAAAATGAAGATAACAAAGTAAACTGAGCCAACTGAGCTAAAATATGGAGAAGAGATGCTTGTGGTGAGGCTTTGCAAGTCCATCAGGACCTGCAGATGAAGCTCATGGTGTGCAAACCACTGCAGAAGTTCAGTTCCCAAGTGGTTTTTTCCCCTGTGCAAAGAACGCTTTCTCCACAAAACCATGGCTTCAGGGGGGCAGCAAAAAGATGCCTCATTTAAGAAAAGGGGGCAACAACAGCCACAGTGATGAAAGCCTTGGCCTCTAAGTGGCAGAATGTCAAAAAAAAGTTGTCGCATTTTATGAGACTGTAATTGAAAAAAGTACTAAGTTGTTAGTGGAAGTGTATTTAAGGGAAGCCCCACACGTGGATATAATAGAAAATTAATCCTCAGAGCTCAGAAAGTCCCTGAGGATGTAGAATCCATCATGAAGTTACCTCCTGTCCCAGATTTTCTTGTTGCTTGCCTCTGCTGACAACAGTTGTCTTTTCAATAGAGAATTTGATATCAATTTACTCAGACACCAGGGGCAAGAAAGGATTTCACTTTCTTCATCTGAAAGACACTGATCCACAGAATTAGGACTTTGAACTGACACCAGAGTAAAGTGGTGACACATTCTCTAAACCAGTAACTACAGGTGGCCTCAGAAAATGGTCCAAAGCCTCTCAGGGCTGCCCAGGCAGCCACAACCCTCCCAGATTTCTGATGATTTCAGTAGGGACAACCTCCCTGATTGCAAAAGTCTCCTTCCAGGCAGCTCATGTTTCCAAACCAACCCCATAAATAAGTGTCCTGGTTGTTAATGCCCTCCTGCAGACAATCACAGAACAATGGATAAGGTTGGAAGCACCACTGGTGGGATCATCTGGTCCAATCTCCCTGCTGAAGCAAGGTCTTCCTGGAGCTCATGGCGCAGGGTTGTGTGCAGATGGCTCTGGAATCCCAGAGCAGAGAGTACTCCTGCAGCAGAGAGTGCAGGGAGTGACTGCTCCCAGTGCATGTTCAGGTTAAAATCCCTCAGAACGGGTCTGTCTCTATTTTAAGCATTAAATTAGCTTCAGGTGATACAACAAATAACCCCAGGAATGGGGTCTACCTCCCCTAATTTGAAAACAGATCTGGCTGCCTTCTGCTTCTCACCGATTCCAGAGCTGCAAAACCAACGGGACAAAGCACCAGGAGAAGTGATGACCCAGCAGGTTATCGTGGAGGTTATTCCCACCTGACTGGGCATCTGGTGAAACTTGGGCTGCACCCCAAGCTTGGAGTGAAACTTTCCCACTTAG
This sequence comes from Corvus kubaryi, assembly GCF_017639235.1. Taxonomy (NCBI): domain Eukaryota; kingdom Metazoa; phylum Chordata; class Aves; order Passeriformes; family Corvidae; genus Corvus; species Corvus kubaryi. The sequence goes on from NW_024581101.1 coordinate 2,953,820, forward strand.
AAGTGTTTTCAAAGGCTTTGGCTCCTTTCTTTTTCAAACCTTGCTTACACCGAGGATTTATCACAGAAACCTTCACAGAAAAACGAGCTGCCATGCAACAATTGGTTCTGCCCCCGCAAGGGATCTGATTTGGGTGCTCAGTGAGACCCCAGTGACTTGGTGGCAGCTCTGGCAGGGGAACAGCCCTGTCTGAGATGTGGAGCTGCTCCCACTGTACTTTCTGCTCACCCAGAGCTGGGCTCAAACGAGAATCTGACTCTGCAACTGAAGAGACCTGCAGCAAGCAGAGCTTGTGCTTTGTTACAGCCAGGAGCAAGCTAAATTGGACATCTAAAATTAGACAGCTTGAATTTTCTCCTGAGCATCCCTGCATCTTGATGGTGGAAGGGTGGAAAATGAAGGTGGAAAGCTGAGAGCACCAGAGACAGACCTTCTGCTTGCCAGCAGGCACCAGAGCCTCTGTACTCAGCACATCCCTGACCTTCCCTAATCCCTCACACCCAGCAAAGCCCTGGCAGGGTTTGGACTCAACCATGCTTCTAATAAGGTACAAAACCACAGTATTTTTATCAGAAGGCTCAAGGATCAAACTGAGACAAGCAATTTATTCCAAGAGAAACCAAGACATCACCTGAGAATACTCGCATGGAAGATTTCTCTCCAAAAACAGGGAGTGAAAGGAAATGTAAAGCCATCAGTTACTGCTGTTCCTCCATCATATTTTATCCTATTCCTTTGATGCTCCAGTGAGGTTCCCCACCCTGAGCCCCCCTCTCACACTGGTAATTTGGTACAAGATGTTAAAACCAGCCTGAAAAACTGCGAGACACCGAGCAGAGCTTCCCCTCAGCTAGGCTGCTTCACTGCCCTCATCTCAGCTGCAGCAGAGACCAAACACAAGACCTTCCTTTCTGCCCACAAACCCCATTTTCTGCCCATGGGGAAACCCTAAATGCTCCTATTTTATCCCACCGTCACTTTGCAACACGGAAAACACCCAAACCCATTAATCCAGCTACATTCAGATCACAGCTTCTGGTCCTAACAAGCAGCCCTGATGCAGGATGGGCTCTATGGGCAGGGGAGGGAGTGATGATCCCAGTCGTTGGAACAAAAATACTCAAACCAACTTGATCTTTGCCATAGTTGAATAATTTGGGCATGCAGGGGTACAACAGACTGAATATTTTTATTGGATGTTTTAAAAATAGAGAAATGATCTGGCTATGATTCTTTAGCATGTATTTCAGCAAAATTCTGAGGTCATGCTGTTTGTTAAAAAGGAAGCACAGAACAGTTTGGTTTGGAAGGGACATTAAAGCTCATCCAGTTTCAACTCCCCTGCCGTGGACAGGGACATCTTCCATTAGACCAGGTGGAAAAATCACATTCCCTCAGTCCAAGAGTTTTCCAGCTGTCAGTGGTAAACACTGCCTTCAACTCAGGTACTCAGTTTTCATTTTAAATGATTTCTCTCACATTTTGTTCTTTTTCTTACACAGATATTCCTGTTTTGCCAAAGACACACCAAAAATCATTTGGATTTGTGTTAGTAGGACAGAGGTTTTACCAGACAGGGGAGTTACGGGGGCAGAACTGGCTGCTCGAGCTGATGCTGAGTTGAAAAATGCCCTCCATAAACCCGACACTGGCATTGTTACAGCGCTGTAAAATCCCAGTCAGACCCTGCCAACATGGAAATCCCCGAGTTCCTCATCTCCCTGTGCCTGCAAAGCCAGGCTCTTGTTGCTGGGAGCTTCTGCACTCCCAGCCCCAGGGCCCAGCCTTCCCCACCGTGTTCCTCTCCCCTTCCCTGGAAGAGAGCTCAGCTCAACTCAACCTTTGCCCAACGACTTCGGATACAGGTCTCCCATTTTTCCCAGTTTTTACACTAATTCCCTGACAGCATTTTCTCGGCAGTGTTTGCAGGGTGGGCAGGGCTTTCCCTCCTCCTCCTCCTCCCTGGCAAAGAGCCCATCTGGCATCCATGTGGCAGCTCTTGCTAAGTGGGATCTGGCGGAAAAGTGCCACATTCCCAGTGGCATTTCCCGGCCACACCAGCACAAGGACACACAGAGAAATCACTTCCAGACTGTTTTATTTTTTTTCCCCAAAATGTGGAGCATCTCATATGCATAAAATTCCATTTTCCTGCAACTCACAGTGGGGTTACTCTTTGCATGGGGCTGCAGGGATGTGTTTTTAAGCCACAGGTTCCTCTCCAAAGGCTTGAGGTCTTGCCTAATCTTGGCTCAAGGTTCCACCTAAGCTCAGTTCCAGCTGCATCACTCAAGGGGCTGAGTGCACAATGCTGATGAAAAGAGCAGGGAGAACACAGTTGCTACACCAGGTTACCTCAGTTAAAAGCTGTTTGGGTTTAATCCATCCCCTTTAGGACCTTTTGTGTTACAGGGGGAAGGGAGTCTATACAAACAGACTTGGAAAAAAAAACCGCATTGCTCACATTTTTTAAAAGTTGCCTTGGGCAGTTATAAGTTACATAAAGTTGCTCCTGTTCCTGTTGTAGTTCTGCCAAAGTTATCTGAGGTGACGGACACAAAGTGAAAACTCCAAACTTGGAAAATAAAAGTTCCCAAACAGGGCCTTTTCACATACACAAAATCAGAATATAACCAATAGCCTGCAAATTCAGACGTGACTTCACAATTTCATTGCGATCATGAGATTATTCTAATACTTTTTACAAAAAATATACAAAGTACCAAGACTTAAAACCAGAACAATAACTTGTAGATTAGCAGGGTGTGAAAGAAACTATTCTTGTTTCCAGTAGTTGCAATCATGAACTTCATTTAGCCTGACACTTGTGTAATAACGTGAATATTTAGCTTTTCTGAGTATTTATTCCCTAAACTCATGACTTCTAGAAATCCTTCAAAATCTATCACTTGAGAAAGAGAAGTTAAAAATGAGAGATATTCTGGGGAAAATTACTCCCTTTTCTTAACATTCTTCTTCCCCCCACACACACATTCCCAATTTCCCACACACATCTTTAAGGCACTGCAATACAAGTTTTCAGGAGCTAAATCTACGAGAGAAATCAAAAAGAAAGGCTATTTTAAAACAATCAAGACAAAAATAAAAGTCATCCTTAACTAAACACAATGGCAAAAAGTTGGACATCTTTTGTGTCTTTTATGAGTGAGAGAGAGAGGAATGATTAAAAATGTACCAAGAGCCCTGAATGCCATTTTACTGTCATTTCCTTTGATTAACCTTCACCTGACCTCAATCCCTAAGGCAATTTCAGTTTCTTTTTGTTCTTCCATTTAAATTCTCCACTCCACCAGGTGAGTACAGCCCCGTCACTGCAGATCGGTTTGGGGGAGGAATGCACAGAAAATATTGGGTTTTTTTCCTGGAGAATCACTTGCAAAAACCTTAACAGGGACAGTAACGGGTCTCATGTGCTCCAAAAGTGGGATTTTTACAATCCCTGTGGAATTATAGAATGATTTTTTTAGGTATTGATTGAAACAGAGTAGAACCAGTCACACCAGCTCTCACCAGTGCAGGAACTCGGTGCTACTGGCCAGTACAGACTGACCAACTACATCACCCTCACCATCACCCCCACTGTACACCAGCAATATCTGCTTCCACCTGATTTACAGATGTAGCATTCCCACCGGAATGGGGAAAAAAAAAAAAGGCTAGCATGAATAAAAGCTTAAAAAATAGATTATAAACTCTTGGCACAAGGAATGGATCCAGAGTTTGCACAGGAATCTTACACTGCAATTCTTTCTTGTTTTAAAGCTATTTTCCAACAGGTCTCATGATCTCAGGGGTTGAGCAGAAATTATGGAATGCTGCACACTTAGACTCTGTTTTTTAAGTGTTAATGGGATAATAAAAAAAAGGGACAAACTTGGATTCAGCAAAAAAAGGACTTGATGGTCTTAAAGGTCTTTTGCAACTAAACATTTCTAAGACTCTATATCTACAAAAATCCTGTAAGATCTATAAATTATGCCTGGTGATGAAATGCTGAGGAATTTTCTGACCCACTTACTACATCACAGACTGGTTTAAGGGATAAACCATCCTCATCCACGAGAACTGATGTGATGCTGAGGCTTCTGATGGCACATTTTTAATCTCTCAGCAAAAAGTATGAGATTTACCAGTCAAATTAAGCCTAGAACCAAAGTGCTTAGTTTCAGCTTGTGACACTGTTCCAGCTTACCTTGGGATGAGGAGATACTTCACCACACATGGCCTCTGTTATCATCCCAAAATATATATTATTCCATAAGCAGAAGTTATGGATTCAACGTAGGCTTTGCTTTTCTCTGCTGTCAACCCTATGTGGGATCTGACTGGATTCATAACAGTTCCGTGTTGTTCTCTCTAGAGGAATTTCAGGAGAAAAAAAGATAAAATAAAATTGTCCCAAGCTGATGCAAACATCAGCATTTCTCGTAAACCAGCAGGCAAAAAAAGCTCAGTTTGGCGTAACTGAAATTTTTGTAGGCATGCATCATTTTGAAATATTTTATTTCTTCTGGCCTTCCTAACTTTCATTTTCGTGCTACCTGTAGATAAAAATTGAGATGAACGCAGATCTGTGGGGTTTCAAAATGATAGAATAGACGGCCCTGGCAATTTCCAAACTCTGTTGTTGTAAGGAGGCGACTCATTAACTCTGATCCCCTCCTGGTAGTGATTTTATTCTCCACAAACTGGCCCTTCCTGAGAACATGAAGGAGTTACAACAGAAAAGTCCTGAAGATCTCAGTCATGAACCTTTTATGATCTTAAATATTTCACAATATTCATAAACCACTTCATAGACACTCCGAAAATTCGGGTTTCTTCAACTGCTCTTATCCGAGCTCTGTTTCCTTTGCACTTCCAGCACATCCAGCTCTGGGTTGTGCAGTCCAGGGCAAATTCTGCCCAGTTTTCTGTCACAACATCTCCACTGGGTTCTCCAGGAACGTGTCCAGCTCCTGAGTGACAGAGGCACTCACCTGAGAGAGCACCAGGCTTAAGTGGAGGAACAACGGGATTGGAAAGTGCCTGGGGGAAGGAGGTCAGGTGAAGGTTAATCGAAGGAAATGACAGTTTGATGGTATGCACGGCCCTGGAGATCACATGTGTGGATTTTGTTGGGAAATATTTAACTGTTTTATCTCTATTAGGAAGAAAGCAAAATAATGTGCATGAAAACGCAGGAGAAGACGTGGATGACTCTTAGCCTGGCAGAGCTGGCACAGGTGGGATGCAAAAATTCCAGCTGGGAGGCAAAGGGAGCCAAAAGATGCCAATTTTTTCTGTGGTTTCACTTATATCAAACATTTCACTCCCATAAAACGCAGCACAGTAGCTGGGGAGGCAGGGAATTCAATAAACCTCTCATTTACCTTGCTCCCATATTTAGCTCAATATTTATTATTCTTCTCCCAAAACAGGTGCTGGAGCTAAGAAGGGAAATTTGTGGAAGCCTCAAACTTATTTGTGTCCTGTAATGAACTTGGCTTGGCCACATTCCTGCTTTATTTATGTTTCCTTTCCAACAATTTTCATGCATTCGGATTTTTACTTTCAAGAGTTCTTTCAAAACCTGATTTTAAGCTTGTGCAGGTGGAAAGGGATTTTTAAATACTCTCTCCTCAAATATTTAGTCATGAAATTTATTCTAGTATTTGTCCTCAATTAATTGGGGAATTAAACCAATACCACCTGACTGATCAATCACAAATACATAACACACCCCGAATTCTGATTTCTGCTTTGGATTAATAAAAAAACCCAACGAGTCAATCGAAAAAATTTGACAACTATTTTTTCTTCATTCTTCCTACAGAATAAGAGGCAAAATTCACTGAGTGAATTATTAATTCTGAGTTATTCATCCAGCCCTACTAAAAACTAATCTGTTTCTTTTTTTTAAGCATCAAAAAGGTCTTTCAAACGGAGGTTGCAATAATGAAATATGGCAGCAGATCTTGAAACGTGCCCTTAGCCAGGCTGCAGATATGGAAAAGGTTACAGAACCAGAGTTATTAATCCCCATCACTCTGACAATTGATTTTGAACACAGTCTGTTGGAGTCTTTATAATGCAAGATCATAAATGTTCAGAACTAATTTATTGCTCTTTGTTCCACCTGGCAAAAACACACTGTCAGATTGAGTTGTGTTGACACAACGACGCAGGTGAGGATTTAAGTTGTATTTTTATCCACATTTGTAAATTTGTTTGCCATACCTGTGTGTGGTTACAAGAAAAGAATTTAGAATCGTCCGTGAAGGAGTTAAAAATGTCCACAGAAGAGCAAAAACAGAGGATGAGGTTATGCTGTCCTTCAAAAATCGGAAATGTTTGCACACATAGCCATATATGTGAAATTTAATGGGGAAAAGTCCTTATTTGAATTTGTCAGTATTGATATTTTTGGTTTGCACCCTGGTCCCTGGTATCTCTCAGATTTCCATAAGTAAACATGTAAAAACATTTGCTTTATTCGCCTATTGACTTCCACCCTGGGCAAGGGTTCCCCACACACCAACGAGGGAGATGCAAAACCTTTCATCCTGACTGGCTTTTTCCTTTCTTTAATCAGTAATTTCGAAGCTTGAATCAATTCCATTCGTCCTGAAAATTCCTCAACTTGTCTTTTCTGCTTGCAGCAGTTGCCTCTACTCCTGCCCACGCCAGGGAGTGCCAGTCCCAAAGAGGTACAAACCAGGAAAGGAGGGGAGAAGGATCCCCTTTGCACTGACATAAAACACTCATTTGTAAAGATTAAGGGTTTTTCAAGGATCAAAAAGAATGTATTACAAAAAAGCTTATTTTAATCATAAAATCCTGTCCCACAGACCAAGAATACCATAAAGGATGAATTACAAGTTTTCCAAAGCCCTGTGGAAGCAGGGAAGTAAAACACGAAAAATAGAGATGGGGAAGGAAAAGAGGAGAGCGTTTCCACATCAAAAATCCCAACATCTCCAAAGTATTTTTCCTCAGTACAAACTGGTAAAATTACCATTCTTTTCAAAATATCCACACAATACTTCTTTAATAACACCTCTCCCTCTTTCAGATTTTACGGTCCAAGAATACAAACTTTGTCCTTCCATTATCTGGAGGCAGAGTCATTTAATTGTCCTGGCAAGTTTATTCCTTTTGAATTCTTATTTTTACCACAATTAGGAACTAGGAGAGCTGTGGCTGCATGCTAAAACTGCTGCTTTCAGGACTTGTAGGCATCTGTATGATATTGAAATTAATTTCCAGTATAAAACAGTTAACAGAATAACCCTAGATAAAGGCAAATATAATATTAATTCCATTCTTTTTGTTGGCAATGTTGTAAAGTCCATTGCTCAAGTAAAGAGCACTTTGCTGAGCCAGATACAAATTAATTTTAACATTCTTCTTCAAATAGGAATTTTAAAAGTCAAGTAAAGGCTGCAATAGCTTTGAAACATTTCAGTGATTGTTTTAATTACCTATCATAGAGCTGTGAGCCACTGCAGAGGGACGAGTGCGAGGGGAAGGGAGAACAACACCTGGTGCATTAACAGTCTTTTTTTTTGCCATAAAGAAGAAAAAATACTTTCCAAGCCCTCAGACCAACAAAAAGCTCAACAAAGTCAACACAGATTGGGGGTTTGTCAGTGTATTAATGCTGTGATTTTATCCTGGACTACATGCTCTTATTCTGTCAATAACAACTTTCACTGTTAAATAAACCCACCGAATCTCCAAACATTAAATATATGAATTCTGACAGCTTTAAAGCTTGTTTTTCCACCCAGAGCTGATGCATACGTGGGGCTTCTTTCCAGGGTCTGGCTCTACAGCAAATAAAAGGTCGCTTCACTTTTACCACAACTACACCAAAAAAAAGTATATTTTTTGTCATTCCGACCCTAAATAGAATTGGAAACTGGAGGTTATTGGGACTCCCGCTGGCCTTTGACATCCAGCACCTCGGGAATCAGCAGTGCTGGGGGAAAGAAAGCCCCCTCAGATGCAGAGTTGTCATCCCCACCCTCCATCTGTGGCTGTGCTGGGAGGAAGTGCTGACCCCGTCATTCCACCGTAAACACTGCCGGAATCAACAACAACAAATCCAGAAATGAAAAAGGAAACGGGGTGTCAGGAGTCAGGTCAGCCCATTTTATTTGCACATGTGTCAGTAAAGATAGAAGGAATCACTGAATTAAATTAAATCAAAGCAAACCTGCTAATTAAAACAGCTAAAATTATGTTTGTGAAGATGTGTGACTGGTTTCCTGCTTATCTGCAAATAAGCCTCCCCATAATATAAACATGTTTCTATCTCCACTTCATTTATAATAAGTCTTTAGGCAGATTGTAATTAGTATTTTGAGTTTCTAATAGAAGATCTATTGTGCTGCTGGAGCAATATTTTCCCTGACCATCAAAACACTGATTATTTCTGCATCAGTCTCAAGGGTTCTCACCTGTTCTTCTCATGCTGGTCAAAGTCTTGCATCCAATTTATCAGAATCAAATTGGGTATTTGTCTGAACACCATCATCTTCAGACCATATTGCTTGTAGTTAACCACTGTATTCAGCTCCACCTACAAGCCAAACCAGAAATTATTACCGGTTCTGCTTGAATTTATCCTGTAGCTGGATTTTCATCCAACACTTAAAGAACGATCACGATAGGGAATAGCAAAATGGAATCAAACAGAAATTTTGCTCGGAAAAAAAAGGTACTATTTACAAAAATCAACTTTTTGTGTCTGTTTTACTTATTCCCAAGTTTGCAGTGCATAATTTTATACAAACCCAATTACATAGCTCAGTGATTTACTGGCAAAGCTGGCCAGGAGAAAATTATCTGGCTTTAGCTAATGTGTGTGCCTATTTACAATCAAAACAAACCCAGGGAAAATTGCAAAATGGCCACAAAGAAAAAAAAATAGTCACGTCAGAAATGCACCGGAGGTGACACAGTTTTCAGGCTGAAAAAAGTTCACCTTGTGTTATTATTTCACTGGATGAGCAACAAACTGTGGTTATGGGTATGGATTCAGCCTCTCAGATCATCTATTTACTTATTCCAGTATTTACCTTGAAGCCCGTCTGGGGTCTCACTGGTTTGGAAAGCGTGGTGCTTTCCTTTCGCCCTTTCCATCATTCCTGTAGGGATTTCTTTGCACAGTTAACGGGTGTGTGGGCTCTGCTCACCAGGATCACTCAGCTGTTTACAGCTCCCCTGGCTCTGGGCAGGTTTGGGATGCGGGTTTGGGATGCAGGGTTGGGGTGCGGGTTTGGGATGCAGGTTTGGGGTGCAGGTTTGGGATGCAGGGTTTGGGATGCAGGTTTGGGATGCAGGTTTGGGATGCAGGGCTTAGGATGCAGGGCTTAGGATGCAGGGGTTGGGATGCAGGTTCTGGGATGCAGGTTCTGGGATG